>NC_084481.1:225869774-226172804 GCF_030035675.1 Rhineura floridana
TCTGGCAAGGGTGCTGAGAGTTGTGAGGAGACCCCTATTCCCTGCACAAAGCTACAATTCCCAGAGTTCTCTGGGAAGAGGGATTGAGCATTAAACCACTCTGGGAACTTTAGCTCTGTCAAGGGAATAGGAATCTCCTAACCACTCTCAGCACCCGCAACAAACTACAGTTCCCAGGATTCTTTGGGGAAAGCCATGACTGTTTAAAGTGGAACAATGGCGGAATAAATGTATGGTGTGAATGTTTCCGAGAGCAGCAGGGGAAGAGTTAGTGGCCTACAACTGATTTCCTAATACTGTTGCAAGTTTCTGGGAGGAGGGGGGATGGCGCTGCAGCGATGCTGGTGCTGGTAGGACAGGTGCACGCCGCCACCCCTCCCTTATGGCTGCTCCTGCACTTGAGTATTCAGGGATGTTGCGAGGATGGGCTACCTGATGGGAAAGCGGTAAGGATTGTTGCAATAATATATGTTATGTGGTTTGAATACTTGGAACACATAAATGTGAATTCTTGATATTGCATGGTTTTGGAGAATCGCAGGCATGCCAGGATGAGACTAGTGTACTTGGCAAACTCCGCTCAATGCTGTTCAGAACATGGCCATCGATTAGAATAATTTTTTAGAGAACTCAGAAAAAAATCTTGGATATTTTTTTATTTTTTGTCCTCCAAGAGGTCTAAATTGATTTGCAGTGTTCGTTGCATTACAGCAGAGGATGCCTGCGTAGCTATTTGTGAATGTAATCCCTGGCAGGTTCTTAAGGGCCAAAAGAAATGAATTGGCTTTAATGAAAATCTTGTAACCTTTTTTTTCATTTGCAGAAGAAAACATAACATTAAGTATAACACAAATAACTAAGTACTGCATATGGTTCTCAGCTCCTAAATACTTAAAAGATCTTTGTCCGCGAGTTGCTGTTTTTCTGGCAAATATCGTTACAGTCAGCTGAGAGTTCTTTTCTTCAGTGCTAAGCAGATGAGTCACTGTCCTGTTGCTCTGAACCGCTAGGTCAAGAAAGTCCATAGCTAGGTCAAGAAAGTCCATAGCTTCAACAAGGCCCTGTTTAAATAAAATATATTAAATAATATATATAATATAGCATTTCATCCTCAAAGCTCTATAACTGCCACCTTGGTAGCAGCATTTGTATGTTAGCAGCTGATGAAGGCGGAAGCTGAAACGTTTTGTTAATACAATAAAAACCTCTGTTTTGTTAATCACAATTACATTCATATATCTTTAGGTGATTAATGGAATCCTTATAGGGATCTAGAGCAAGCTTGAGTACCCCATGCCCTTCCCCACTTCTGTGCAATATAGATATACCCAGAGCTTGGAAAAGTTACTTTTTTGAACTACAACTCCCATCAGCCCTAGGCAACATGGCCACTGGATTAGGCTGATGGGAGCTGTAGTTCAAAAAAGTAACTTTTCCAAGCTCTGGATATACCTATCTACCTTAATCAAGGGGTAAAACTGCCACTAAACAGCAGCTCCCCCAGCAGCCCCACCCAGGACCATCTTTCTGCTCCACGCTTCTTTTCCACAACAGGGTTTGCTCCTCCTTCACCCCACAGCCAAGGCTGAACCAGCTGAAACAAGATGGCAGGTTACAGGAATACTAGTGCTGAGCTTTCAGGCCTCCAGGAAGCGTTTCGTCTGACTGGCTGCAGACCGCTGCTCCTCCCAGCTCCTCGGGGCAGCCTAGAACGGGGGTGAGGAAAAACTTTCAGCCCAAGGGCTGCATTCCCTTCTTTGCATCCTTCCAACAGTCACATTATTTATTTTACTGCTACGTTTGTAGCCCAGCTTTCCATTGAGGAGCTCTAAGTGGCAGAGAAACAGGATTCTCTCCCTCCCAATTTTATCCTCACAACAACCCTGTGACGTAGGTCAAGGCTGAGAGACAGACTGGCCCAAGGCCACCTAGTGGGTTTCATGGCCGAGTGGGGATTTGAACCCCGTTCCCGCAGGTCCCAGTCTGAAACTCAAACTGCTACATCACACTGGCTCTCATTTTGTTTATTATTTTATTTGTCATGGGCGGGGCCAGAGGCAAAAGTGGGTGGAGCAAGAAATGCAAATTTTATCTGTGTGCAGTAGATTAGTTTCTACAGACATCCACACACCCCTCTCTATCCTCCATCCAGGCAAGCAAAAGGTATTATCAACGTTCAAGGACACATCCCAGCCAAACAAAATTACTCGGGGTGTGAAGCAGGGTGAGAGAGGGGGGGTGGCCTGGGGAGAAGGGGCGTGGCCTGGGGAGAGGAGCGTGGTCTGGGGAGAGAGGTGTGGCCTGGGAAGATGGGGTGTGACCTAGGGAGAAGGGGTGTGACCTAGGGAGAAGGGGTGTGACCAGGGGAGAAGGGGTGTGGCCTTGGGAGCATTTTGAGGGCCAGATAGAGAGGTCTGGAGGGCCATATTCAATTCCCAGGTCTGAAGTTCCCACCCAACATAGAATATTCTGTTAAAAAGTTTAAACAGACACTGTCACTTCTGTCTTCATTCTGCCCCCTGCTTGTCTCAACACATTCATATATTTTTGTATTCATCCTGGAAAAGAGAGGGGGTTCTCCTTGCACTTTTGTTCACCCCATTCTCCCAAAATCACCCAGAAAGTTCCACATGAAAAGTCCAGAAAGGCACTTGTTTTCTACTCCTAGCCACATGAGAATTTTCAAGGTGCAATACAACACCTTGTCTTTGGAGCGAACATTATTACCAGTTAAAATTTGTATTTCTGAGCCAAGAATTGCAAAACTCACTAACATCTCTACACATGGCCACATGGCTGTTTGAACCAGACACTGAATGCTTGGAAGCAATTCTCAGACAATAAGCCCTTTAATATGAGAGGATTCATCGGAGGTAATACAAATGTCAGCCCAGGAAGAATGTAAGAAACAATGACCTTCCAAAACAATGTGGGTTTTATGGCCAAAGTATCATTGGATCCTATGGGAAACATTGCGTGCATTAAGTTTACTGAAAAATTAGCTAGGGAAAGTAAAGGAAGATTTCTTGGTGTAATTGAACCAAACCTGTCCTTCAGGAGTTGTCTGGATTCCAAGGAAGGAGTCTGGAAAGCCTGTAACTATATACACAGTAAAGAAGTATTTGTACTCTAAGTGAAAAGTAAAAACTAAAATGGGCGTAAGAGTATAGTGACAGTTTCTGATAAGCAAGATTTATCTTGTCAAGTAAAGCAACAGACAGATCAAGTCTTACTTTTCACAGAGTGCAAAGACTTCTTTACTGTGTATATTGTCACAGCTAGGGATGGAGGAGATGTTCAATTCAGTTCACATTTAAAGCTAAATCTATCAAATTTGCACGTTACAAAACAATAGGAGAAACAAAACTCAGCCATCCTTCAAAATCCTCATTTATCCGAATTTTGCAACTCAGTTCTCCAACTAAAGAAATGTTTACAAAAATGCATATGTTAGGGAGAAGTGTGCATAAAAAATGAATATATTGGTGAAAATAACATACGAAAATGCATTATCTTAGAAGAAATTGCTTGCAAAAAATGTGTACATTAGTCAAAATTGCAGACAAAAATGTATTTAGCACCCACTAATTTGCACTAAATGGGGTTTTTTTTTTTTTAAAAAAGAAACTTGATGTGGAAATATGGCGAATGGAACTTCAGACTGGAAATATGGGTTACTGAGAGAAATCAAAATCTGACAAATTCGCCCATCCCGCATCACAATATCTCAGGAGGAAACAGCATATGTACAATTTCCGTGTTTGGAAAGTTTTTCACCTGTGCCCAGTTGGAGGCATTTTTGCCCCCCTCCCCTTTGCATGCTCCAATATTTCTGAAGAGGGGATCAATGAAAATGTGAAAAAAGGCCATTGTCTCCAGTATCCTTCAAGCAGCCCGAAGAGAAATATCCTGTAGAAAAACTTCTTTCCCTGCAAAACTGCCAGCATAGAAGACTGCAGGTGTGTAGGAAAAGTGTTCCAATTTGGGAGATCAACTAATTGTGCAGTCATCTCATTATGTAACACAGAGCAGGGCAGTCTTCATCCTCCCGCCCCACGAAGCCCTATGCAATTTAACGACACTCTTTTAATGGCCAAACGTGGCTTCTTGTGCAAGTAGGATTATGCTGAATTTATTGGTGGGGCAATTTAAACACCAGCAGGATCGTTTGTTTTAAAGGCTGAATTGCAGATCAAAGTGAAACAACCTAAGAAAAACCCTCAGTTTGATAGTAGCAAAGAAGCATCGCTTTGGGTCATCCATTAGCCATCCCAAGGTTTCCAATTAATGAATTGAGAGGAAGATTTTCATGGGAAATAAAGAGAAATAAAACAGCAAGAAACTGGATTTTGAAGTACTCATGACATTTGGCCTTTTCATTTATTGCAGAGCCAACTCTGAGACTGTAAAAAAAAAAACACCCCACCCTATTCCCACATGGTGATCTTCCAGACAGCAACTGCTACACTTAAAAGCAGGTCCACATGGTAGGAGCTGTGAAGCAGGAAGTTCAGATGTTGCCTCTGTCATTAATTCACTAGGCAGCCATAGGCAACCCATTGCCTGTCAGCCTCAGTCTCCCAACCTTCATCTGAAAAATGGGGAGAGCAATACTGACCTACTATATGACAGCATTGCCATAAGGATTATTGAGATAATGTATGTGTAATGCTTTACAAATTATGAATGCTATAATTTCCAAAAATATACACCTGAAATATCCAAAACCTACTTAAAACCAGTTATGCACACTCCTGTGAGATCCAGTTAAACATATACCATATGTTACACTACAACTTTTGCAACATTAGCAAGCCTGCTTTTCCTCCAGAATTACTGTTATTACATTAGGTGATACATAGGAACATAGAAAGCTGCCACACACTGAGTCAGACCATTGGTCCATCCCAGTGGTGACTGGTGCCTATTGAGGTTGGCGGGGCAGCAGGCAGGGAGCCCAACTGTAGGTGGAGCCAGAGCCAATCACAGGTAGAGCCAGCTAAATTCTACTGTTGCCCCCACCCTCTTACCTACTGAGTTCTACAAGGGCAACATGGAGGCTAAAGAGGAGGAAGTTGATAGGCAGTGCCACCCCCTGGGACTGGTTAGAAGTAAGAAGGCAGGCAGAGGGCAGACTGAGGTTGGTGGTGCAATGCCCCACTTGCTCTAACAGACCAGCCTCTACTGGTCCATCCAGTATTTATTTCTTCATGAATATATTTGTATACCACTATTTCATTTAAAAACATCAAAGCTGTTTACAACAAGCAAAAAAAACTGTACAGTAAAAATAATTAATAATACAGTAAAAATAAAGGTCAACTATTGCAAAAAGACATCTTAATTGCCTGTATAAGCCTGGTGGAACTGCAAGGTTAACTGCAAAGTTAAAACAGGAGGCACCTGCTAAATCTCCGTTTATTTATTTATTTATTGCATTTATATACCGCCCCATAGCCGAAGCTCTCTGGGCGGTTTACAACAATTAAAAACATTAAAAACAAATATACACATTTTAAAAACATATTTTTAAAAAGCAATTTAAAAACATACTAAAATGCCTGGGAGAAGAGGAAAGGTGCCGAAAAGATAACAGTGTTGGCACCAGGCACACCTCATCAGGGAGATCATTCCATAATTTGGGGGCCACCACTGGAAAGGCCCTCTCCCTTGTTGCCATCCTCAGAGCTTCCCTTAGAGTAGGCACCCAGGGGGTGGGCCTTTGATGTTGAGCATAGTGTATGGGTGGGTTCGTGTCGGGAGAGGCGTTGGCAGAGCATTCCAGAGAACTGGACCAATGACACTGAAGGCTCGGTTTTGTGTCGATGTTTAATGAGCCTCGCCAACTCGAGGCAGCAGCATCTACACTGACTGGCAACGGCTCTCCAGGAGTTCAGATAGGGATCTCTCCCAGCCCTACCCAGAGATGCTGAGGATTGAACCTGGGACCTTCTATGTGCAGAGCAGATGCTCTACCACTGAACTACAGCCCTGCCTCTGTTCTCAGCCATTTCCCTTTACCCATCCAAGTCTGTGCAACTGCAAGCAGCTGACACATCAGCAGAGCTTACTAAACCTTCTTTAGCTGGTCTTCGACAGACACTTATTATTTTCAGTCTCTGGTGATCATCTAGCGCCATGGACTATGTATAAAATATTAATCCTTTGCTCAGCATTCCTAACATCCCCTAGTGACATTACTCAACATTTCCCTAGTTTTCACCAGGCTGTGATACTGCTGAAATATACATATACATATTCATGCAAGATTTAATGACGGCATTAGATTTGTTTACTTAACTAATTCCACTGTTCTAGTGGGATATTAGCTTCTGGAAGTTCTTCTCATTCCCTGTGAGGCAATGCACAGCTGCCACACAGTTATGCCAGATTGCATAGATAATTGGAAACAGGACGGCCAATTTGACCACAAAGTTATCCGATCAGATATTGCTGTTTTCAAGGCATTCCAGTATTAAAGACAATGCTTTGGGACACTAGAGTGTGTGATTCTGGACACATAGCTTAAAGGTGCCGTGTCTCAATTCAGAGCTGATTGTGCACAACCCCTTTCTCTTCTCCTAAAGATACAGGATCAGTCTCAGGCCCTGAGCCTGGCAACCCTAGTTAAGGAACAGATCCTCTGCCGCCTCCTTATTGCCTGTGTGTCAGCACCCATTGCATTTCTAAATCAAAGTGTTCCAAAATGGAGTCGTGGCAAAAGCTGTTTGTTGTTTTTTTTTAACAGCACAACCTTGCAGTCTTAAAGCTGCAATCCTATACCACTTACTTGAGAGTACACATGCATAGGATCACACTGCACATTAGGTAAAATAGACTCGGATAACTCACAGCACACACGCACACGCACACACACACACCTTATTTCTGCCCTCCCTGGCAGTTTTGACTGGAAGCTTCGAAATCCCCTTATCATTACTTAATCCAGTTCCTGGTAGTTTTTTTTCTGCATTTTGTAAATAATTTTATATAACGTATGAACAGAGCTTGGAAAAGTTACTTTTTTTGAACTACAACTCCCATCAGCCCAATCCAGTGGCCATGCTGGCTGAGGCTGATGGGAGTTGTAGTTCAAAAAAGTAACTTTTCCAAGCTGTGCGTATGAAACTCAAAAGTTGCTACACTTGGATCGCTGAGATGCGCTGGCCCTTTGAAAAATTCTGCATGCTCACTTTTGACGGGAGTGGTATATTTATAGTCTGTGTTATATAATGAGGATTACTTACTTTTGTTCAGCAACGTTGGTGTCCCATTTGCAAAAAGGGGGAAAAAAACCCTGCTCAATCAGTATGCTGTACATTTCATGCATTTCCAGCACCAATGTTTTCAACTATAATTGGAGTTTGGGGGGTTATTAGGTTGAAGCTTTTCAACAGATACTTCTCTCCCCCCCCCAAATCAGATTTAATTATTTGAACTTAAGGGAGAAAAAATATGAAGTGGAATACAGGAAAATAAAGGAGGTTATTGTTGCTGTTCATCTTCTTAAAATAACCACCTACAGACATAAATCCCAGGTAAGGCTCCTTGTGTTGTCTCTGTACTAAGGTACTAATGCCAGGTCATCGGTAGCCAACATGGTACCCTCCAGTTGATGCTCAACTACAACTCCCATCATCCCTGCCTACTGGCCATGCTGGCTGGGGCTGTCCTGTTCAGAGCAGGATTCACGAGGCTAAAACGCAGGTGCAATTAAATCTTGTTTTATTAAAGTAATGGATACATGAAAAGCAGTGCACTTCATAGAAACCTCTAAGCTAGCTCACTAGAATTCCCTAACTGCACTCTAGACATGTTCTGCAACGTGTGAAGAAAGTCAACCCAGAGAGCTGCAGTCTTAAGTAGGGAAAGTTTTAAATTGTAATCTCTGGCTCCTTCGCAAGTCCTGCCTCTGTCCTGTCCGCTTCTCACGGCGTCGAGAGCGGGTTGACGGGGGGCGTGCTTCCAACGGCTCATCCGAAAGAACCGTCTCCTTAGCAACCGGCTTGAGTTCATGGGGCGGTGACGCGCTTGAGGCATCCCAAGAGCCGCTTGGTAAAGGGGGAGTCAATGCCCGCTCTGGAACACCTTCCAACGGCTCATCCGACCTGTCTGGGGGCGGCACGCTCTCCTCTTCGGAGACCATGCCATCTGTGGGAACTGGCCCGGACTCATCCTCACTCCCCCTCCCAAGGTCTTGCTGAGACTCAACAACTCCTGGGTCTTCCCCGCCTTCTGACAGCTGGGAAACCTGAAACTCATGTCTTCCCCCTCTCTGGCCCTCGTGGGGGAGTGGAGGCTCAACAGGGGCTGATGGGAATTGGAGTCCAACAATATCTGGATAGCAGCACACTGGCTACCCCTGAGCTAGGGGATATATGCACACTAGAGACTTAAAACTGGTTTACTAGTTGTTCCCTCTTCCCAAAGAATACTGAGATTTGCAGATCTATTGGGGGCAGGGGGGGCTAGGGACTGAGGGTGGAATTTCCAAAACCACAGCGGGTGGGGGTAGAGTGGACGCTGTCCATGACATTCGGGATGGGTGGGCCTGTCCATTTTGGTTTTTCTCAGTTTCTCATTTTTCCAGTCTTAAGTGCCTTTTCCACATTTCCACAGCGGTTTCCTGGCTGGGGGCGATGGGAGTTACAGTCCAAAACAGCCAGAGGTTGATGAAGACTGCTCTCTGGGGCCATTTTCTTTGGTGATAACTGCATTCTGTAGGCTAACTGCTTACTTGGCCTCTGCCTGAAATGAGAGTCATGTCAGCATTGGGTTAATGTTCGGACTGAATTACCTTTCATTACCCTAGAGGGACTCAAGAAAGATTGGGGCTAGGATAACGGTGGTGGCGGAGACTCTCACATTACTGCCTATGTTCGCTGTCCCTGGGTTATAGATAAAGAAACCTCCTCGGTTTTCCAGGGCTGACAGTCAGTTAACCTTTACTTAACCTGCACTAGCAGCACAGGCAACCTCCCTTCCCCTCCCCTCCCCATCCACACCACTTTCGAGCCGTCCCTAAACTAACCCTTAAACAAAAGCCACAATAGCAGAAAGGACCACAGTGGCAAGCCTTATTCTTAAAACATAAACCTGCCACAAAGGACCCAGGTCCTTAGCACCTTACATATGGGGAATGCACTCTGACAATGCATTACCATCACATGAATGACAATTGCTGTCACCATACAGTGGAGTTTGTTTCCATTCCTTCGAGAAGGTTTGTATGCAGCAATTAATTAAGTACTCCCCCCCCCATCTGCCTCCTTTGGGCCTTAAGTTTTAACACTCTGCTTTGCTTTTTGAAATCTCTCTCTCTCTCTCTCTCTCTGAGCATCCGTATTCTCAAACAGACAAAAGAATGAACAGCAGAAGCTTTTTCTATTATTGGGGTTTTTTTTCTTGTAAGAAAACCTGGTCTGATTTCCAATGGAACAGCTGCTGTTGTAGGTTGGAGACCATTGTTGTTTCATTTGGTTGTATCTCCCTTTCAAACGAAAGGAAATTTTCACCCAAATTTCAACCATTTGCAAAGTTTGCTTTGGAAATCTAATCTTGAAAGAAGCTTGTGTCTTTTCTCGTTAACCCATACATCTTGCAAATTAATTGTAAGAGAATAATCTTCATTGCATCCATTTGCCCACACCTTTGTTTCTTAAAACCCCGATTCCCATAGCTGGGGATCGCAAAGTGGGGAGAGAGCTGTTGTGCTCCTGTCCTACTTGCAGGCTTCCCATGGGCATCTGGTGAGACACCGTGAAAAGGGGACACTGGTTTGGATGGGCCTTTGGTCTAAATCAGCAGGGCTCTTCTTACGTTCAACGGGCTGCATAATTGGAAAGGTTTGAAAAACTACTCGTATTAGGAGAACATCCATGCAAAAATTTTCAGCAAACAAAAGAAAACAGAAAGAAATTTGTTTTACGCCCCCCCCCGCTCCCCGGTCCCCCTGCTCAAATTAGAGCCCAGGTATTTATTTATTATTTATTTATTACATTTATACCTCACCCTTCTTTTCATGCTAGAAACCCAAAGCGGCTTACATATCGTTCCCAGGCAGTCTCCCATCCAGGCACTGACCAGACCTGACCCTGGGTGCTGGCCTCATGTGCCTTCAGACCATAGCCTGTACTGAGGAACTGCTGGTTCTTTCAGATATGTTCAAAGAAATGTAATTGGAACGTTGTCATTTTAATAGCTTGCCAATGTTGATTTATAAAATGTTTTTAATAGATCTAGTATACCTACCTAAGACCATAGGAAATGACACAGTGAGTCAGACCATTGGTCCATCTAGCGCAGTACTGTCTGCACTGACTGGCAGCATCTCTCTAGGGCAGCCTTTCCCAACCAGCGTGCCTCCAGATGTTGTTGGACCACAACTCCCATCAGCCTCAGCCAGCATTGCCAGTGGTCAGGAAAGATGGGAGTTGTGGTCCAACGACATCTGGAGGCACACTGGTTGGGAAAAGCTGCTCTAGGGTTTCAGGCAGGGATCACTCCCCCAAACCTACCTGGAGATGCCGGGGTTTGGACCTGAGACTGGCATACAAAGCATGTGCTGTTCCACTGAGCTACAGCCCTTTATATGCAAGAAAAACAACATATCAGTGAATATAGGAATTACCAGCATGTGACAAATAGCATGGCTTTTCCTTTATAGAAGGGCTTCCTCCTCAAGCTGTCTCTAGAGGAAAGGATGATTGTGTTGGCTTCCTGGGTTTCTTATTCCTTCCATAGGTATCTCCAACAGCTATTTTTCCTCCTTCTAAACCAGAGCTTGGAAAAGTTACTTTTTTTAAACTACAACTCCCATCAGCCCCAGCCAGCATGGCCACTGGATTGGGCTGATGGGAGTTGTCGTTCAAAAAAGTAACTTTTCCAAGCTCTGTTCTAAACACTACTAGGGGAAATTTTCCACTCAGTTATGAAACTGACTGGGTGCTTTGGGCCTGTCACTGCTTCTCAGCCTAGCCTACCTCACAGGGTTGCTGTGAGGAATGAAACAATAAAAGACCGACTTACGGCATCCTTAGATCCAAGAAAAAAGGTTAGGATACAGATGATGAGTTGTATTTAAAGCAAGTCATACTCAAAGTACACCCACTGGAATTAATGGGCATGACTAACAGGTTCATTAATTTCAGTGTGGTCTACTCTGAGTAGGACTTAGTTGGCTACAACCCAATGTCTTTGGATGGATCCACACTTTACTTTTAAAGCACATGGCTTCCCCCAAAGAATCCTTGGCGTTGTAGTTTACCCCTCACAGAGCTACAGTTGCCAGCACCCTTAACAAACAAAAGCTCCCAGGATTCCTTGGGGGAAGTCATATGCTTTAAATGTGCATTGAATTTGCTTTAAATGTATGGTGTGGATGTGTTCCTTGTAACATGCAAAACTGAAAATTTAGGTGTGATGTATGTGCTCACTTTGCAACAGCTCTGGGAAAATTTGCCGAAGGGGAATCCTCCTGTTCATTGAAATTATTTTCCAGAGCTAACCCTATGGACAAGATCCAGTAGGAATCTAAGATCTTGTTCTCTGATCTTTCCACTGAAGGTTTCCATGTGGAAGCACTCTTGTGATAGCTTTCAAAAGTCTTGCCGTGGAACTACAGTCATTTCCTGTTGCACATAAATCCTATCTTTTGTCCATGCTATCTTTAACTAGGATATTTATGTTCCATGCATATGGTAGATACTGTTGGAATCTGTATGCCAAGACTCTAAGACTCCTGTAGCAAAACTCTGCACATTGAAATTAGACTCATCACTGAAATTTTACAGTATACAATGGAGTGCCAAAGAAAAATATAACAGGTGCAATATTTATTTCATCCCATTAATGAATCATTTCCCGTGAAACATTCCAAAGCAATTAGGAATAAAATCATGAAAACATCAACAGTAAAAACATATATAAACACAGATGTAGGCTGGGATAAGAATCTCTACTTAAAAGACTTGATGAAAAAGGAAGGTCTTCAACAGGTGCTGAAAGGACCATACAGAGGGCATCTGTCTGATATGGAACAGGAGACACTTCCAAAAGGTTTTGTTTTTGTCATATGGCTTCAAATCGGTGACGACTTATGGTGACCCTATGAATCAGTGACCTCCAAGAGCATCTGTCATGAACCACCCTGTTTAGACCTTGTAAATTCAGGTCTGTGGCTTCCTTTGTGGAATCAATCCATCTCTTGTTTGGTCTTCCTCTTTTTCTACTCCTTCTGTTTTTCCCGTCATTATTGTCTTTTCTAGTGAATGCTACTATAATAGGGATGGGTGAATTTGTCAATTTCAGTTTCTCTCCACTTCTCACTGTTCTTAAGTCCAATTCTCCACATTTCCACATCAGTTTGCAACTTTCTTTTTAAAAGTGCTCTTGAAACTTCATCAGTTCTTTAGAGCCAATTTCCCCCAATATACATGTTTGTATGCAGTTTTGCCCAATTTACACATTTTTGCAATGCAATTTCCCCAGTTTTGTATGTTGTTTTCACTGATTACGCATTTTTAGACACCCGTAGCTGTAGCATATGCATTTTTGTATATGTGACTTGGCTGGAGAACTGCGCTGGAAAATTTGGAGAAGCACGAATTGCAAAGGATAGCTTTGCTTAGATTCGTGTAGTGTTTCAGGAAGTTTGCCTTTAAATGTGAACAGAATTGAATTCTCCTCCCCATCCCGATGCTACAGTAATGTCCCGATTCCTACATTGTATGAAATGGACCTCCTAATAAGATGGTGTCTGCAGGAGGCCCTCACCTGCAGAGCGCAATGATTGGTTGAGTATATGAGGGGTGAGATGAACTTTTAGGTATCCTCAGGGAACCTCAGCTCAGCTACTGAGAAGCCATATGTGTGTGTGTGTGTGTGTGTGTGTGTGTGTGTGTATATATATATATATATATATATATATACACCCTGCAATCTTCCCTGCAATCAGGAGTTATATATATATATATGTAGTTATATAAGCATGCGTTCTCTCTTCCCTTGCAACTCGTTTTGCTCTTAATGTTCTCCAGGAACTGTTGGCTCTTCTTTAGCACACCTTCCTTTACATTTTCTCTTTTCCTTTTGTTAAAAAAATTGCTTTAATATTTTTATGAGATTTTATTCTTTTTTTGGTAAGCACTAGGACCACTGAGTGTAATGTTTTGTAGATCGCCCCAAGCACCAGCTGGCAGCAGGAGGAAGGGTGACATATAATTAAAAATTTTATTTGCTCTCCCCTACATCTTGCGCTGTAGATTATGACAGCCAAATGAAAGTGAGAGAAGCTCTTAAATGAAGATCTATGTACACTCTGCTTGGGTCATAGCAGGGAGATAAAAGCTTCAGCCTGTCTCTCCCCCCCTCCCATTTTTGCTGTTTCAATTAGATTCTAATAAACATGTTGAGCTTCTCAATTATAGTAAGCAACTGCATTCACTCAGGGCCAGCACCCGTGTCCTTACTGTAGTTGAAAGGCTTATGCATGTGCATTTTAATGAAGCCAAAGGGAGCTTTGATCACTGAGCTGATTTTCTAGATTAACTTTCTTCATGTCAAATTCCCCCAGCCCCCTGCCCTGTCACTGACAAGGCTCTCGAAATCATTCTTCCCTGCAATCAGGAGCTGCAACTGACTGCAGTTTTGTTGGACTGACAGTGACTTAGAATCAAAGAATCATAAAATAGTAGGGTTGGAAGGGGCCTATAAGGCCATCAAGTCCAACCACCTGCTCAATGCAGGAATCCAAATCAAAGCATTCCCGACAGATGGCTGATCCAGCTGCCTCTTGAATGCCTCCAGTCTGATGTGATTTCTTCATAGCTCCATTTGGCAGTATCATTTGTTCTGACATGGATGAGGAGAAAGGAATACCTGTCGGTGGGCTTGATGAGTGATGGCAACCCTTCCGTCACATCTCTACTCTGTCCTCCTGGTAGACAACATACCTGGCGAGTCCATGGATCTTCTCGGCATACTTGGGTTTCGATCCCACACAGTAGGGAGTCTCCCACTACTAGTACTCTTCTCTTCTTGTTGTGGGGCATGGTTTCTTTGTCCCTGCTTGATTGAGCTTCAGTCCCTTGCTTGTTGTTGCATGGGGTCTCCTGTAATTCTTCCACCACAGGCTGTCCTCCAGTCTCATCGAGTGGTTGAAAGCGGTTCCATAGTTCAACTGGTGAAGGGTGTCTTCTAGCTCTTCTGCTCCTAACTGTCACCCTTTCCCATGGAGTCTCCTCCACTTCGTTGTTCCTCTCCAAAGCAGTCTCCTCTTCTGCTACCACACGCTGTTGTTCTTCCACCTCCTCTTTGCTGCTGTTGTTCCAGTATTCTGTCTAAGAACTCTTCATCTTCTCTTATAGTCCTCAGTGTGCCCCCCATTCCAGGCCTCTCACATTTTCTTCCAACAGTGCCACAAGCTTGCACTTGTTGCACGTGTACGCCATGTTGTTCTCAGGCAAGAAAACAAACATGGCACACGCCTTGCAGGTCACAACCACTGGAGCATCCTTCCCATTCATTCTGTTCTACCTGTTGTTTCTTTCTAACTACTTGTTTTGGAGTGGCCTGTGCTTTGTCCTGTCCTACTTCAAGGTAAAGTTGAGAGTCCCACTGGTATGCGTTGCACAGTCAGAGCTTGGAAAAGTTACTTTTTTGAACTACAACTCCCATCAGCCCAATCCAGTGGCCATGCTGGCTGGGGCTGATGGGAGTTGTAGTTCAGAAAAGTAACTTTTCCAAGCTCTGGTTGCACTGTACAAGAAGAATTAGTAATTTATTTATTTTTTTTAAAAAAAATTAGGGACCTCCCCCTTGACCTCTCTTGTTGAACTCCTTTGTCAAACTCCTGTTTGCTCTCCCTGTTCACTCACTCTGTTTGCTCGCTCTCTGAAAGCTGGCTTGCTTGTATCTCCTCTCCTGTGGACCAGCTGAGACAGCTCCCTCTGCTCTGCTCAGTTAGGAATCAGGAAACAGAATGAAAGTCCCAGCACACACAGCTTCTGCTTGTTGCCCTCAGCAGTTCTCAGGCCATGCCCTTCAGCCAATTCTAATTGGTGAGTCTATAGGACAGAAAGGACCAGGGGATTACTTGCTTGCCCTCAACCCCTGAGTGGGATGTGGGTTATTGGTATGTGGAAGTTCTTTAGTTCTTCTAAAGAATAATTTAGTAGTAGTAGTAGTAGTAGTGTTATTGCTATTATATCTCTTCACCAGAAGGTCCCAGGGTGGGTTATAACAATATAAAAATACAGTATTAAAAATAGTTTACATTTAGTATTTCTCATTGTCTGTTCAGCATGATGTAGGGTTGTTGAGAGCACCCTTTAATCCTCTAGCATGGGAAGGCTTCTCTCTGGGCTTCCTGTGTGGTGATTTTGTATTTTGTGTTGTGATTAGGGATGGATGAGAATTTCAATTCAGTTCGCATTTCAAGCAGAATTTATCAAATTTACACTTTCCGAAACAATATGAGAACTGAAACACAGCCATCCTTCTAAATTCTCATTTATTAGAATTTTGGGATGCAATTCACAAACTAAACAATATTTACAAAAATGCATGTATTAGGGGAAAGTGTGCATAAAAATCAATATATGAGTGAAAATAACAGGCAAAAAGGAATGATGTGATGAGAAATGGCTTGCAAAAATGTGTGCCTTTGTCAAAACTGCCTTCAAGAATGTGTTTATTTGGAGAAATTTGCACTAAAATGGTGGAGAATTATTATGAGGATTTTTGTAAAAAAAAAAAAATGCACAGATCGCTGTAGAAATGTAGAGAACTGGATTTAACATTAGAAAACTGAGAAACTGAGAGAACCGAAATTGACAGATCTTTCCCTCCCTAGTTGTGATCAGTGGCTACTCATCCTGATGGCTATGTTCTACCTCCACCATTGGAGGCAGTGTGCTTGTGAATACCAGTTGCTGGAAACCGCAGAAGGGGAGAGCCCTGTGGCACTCAGGTTCCTCTTGCAGGGTTCCCACAGGAGTCTGGTTGGCCTCAATGAGAACAGGCGGCTGGCCACTGGCCTGATCCATCAAGGTTCTTCTTCTTAGGTCCTCCTGCTGTCTTACACTGTTTGGTCATTGATGGACTTGTGGCATTTTATTGGACTCTATCGTATATTTTATTTTAATATGCTGTTCACAGCTTTGGGGGCCTTTGGACCAAAAAAGCAGTATATAAATAAATGGTGATGGTAGAAGCAAATCACCACCACCACAAGGCAAACCTGTCTGCTGGGTGGATGATGAATATTCCAGCCCACTTGCTGGTCTCCACAAGACCACAACCCTCAGAGTGCTCAGCCCCCTCTTACACCAGAGGGCAGGGGTGTAGTCGTTCAAAGTCTTAGCCCCTTTACTTTTTTGGGAGCAGTGTCCCAGCATCTTGCGAGCCAATAAGCATGAAAGGGAAAGTCTTCTAATCTGCTTCCTTATCATATCCTGCTGATTGAAGCCAGTCAGATTGAAAGGAGGCTAGTCAGCCACTGAGAAGACTCTTTTCAGTAGCCAACACTCCTCCCTTTCATGCTCATTGTCTCCTAGGGATGTCTGTTGTTGTGGGAGAAGGCATGAACAAGGATCTCATGCTCAACCCAGCAGCAAAAAAGGGGGAAGGGGAGTGGCTGTGACTAACATGAAGGGACCCTGCACTTCTGAACTTGCCACTACACTACTGACCAGAGGGCAGGGGAATTAGAGTTGTTCCTCATCTCTGCTTTTCGGCCTAAAAGCCAGAGTCATCACTGGGTAGGACTGAGTACAGTCAATTCCTCCCCATTCTCTCCTACAAACAAACTAAGCAGCCTTACAGTCTTGCCCTGATGTTTCTTTCTCCTCTGTACACTCTCTCTTTTCCCCATTGCCTTTTTCTGCTGCTTAAAAGCCCCCCACACACACACATACCCCTGTTCTTCCACACATACACCCCGCTCTTTCAGCTTGGTATGATATTGTATTTTGGGGTGGGACATTTGTATAGCATTATGTATTTTTTTAAGATGTCACTTGCTCCGGGTAGCGAAGGGCAGGTAACAAATATAATCAATAGCAATAATAATAACAGTAACAACCTGGAAGGGGAAAAAAGCACAAACCACCAGCAAAGCAGGCCTGCCCTGCCATTCTTAGCCATGAATGTATGCGTGTGGCAGGGTGGCTGTTAAATCTTCTCGGTGGTGGCACTGGTTATGGAAGATTTGAAAGTGTCTTGTACTGAACCAGATTCATCTAGAGAGCTTCAGCTATGGGGCAGTATACAAATGCAATAAATAAATAAATATAAATAGTCTAGTATTCTCTTTTCTGACTTCCGGTGGGTAGGGAAACTCAGCTATCAGTCGAAATTCGCACTTCTCTGAATCTTGAGATACCCTTCTCCAACCAAAAAGTATGTACAAAAATGGATATATGGGGGAAAGTGTGCCTAAAACGCATATAGATAGAAAAACGATGTATATTGGGCAAAACTGCATGCAAAAAAATGTGTGCATTAGAAGAAATGCATCCTAAAATGCTAATGAAGTTTTGTGAGGGCTTCTTTTCTTTTTTAAAAAAATTGAAAACTGATCTGGAAATGTGGAGAACTAAAGACTAGAAGAAGGAGAAATGGAGAGAAACTGGAATTGAGAAAGCTGCCCACCTGTAGCACTTGCTTCCAAGTAAACCCGGATCGGCCCAGGTGTCAGTGACCCATTTCTCTTATATCTGTTGCATAATACGCTGCCGCATCAGCTTGCCACTTTTGGAAGTGCTACAAGTGGGTTGATTGTGTGTCATGCGTAAGAAACTCTGTGATTATCATTATACTCATCAACATATGTTGACACACTTTCCTCTCACCTGATACTCTCAGACTGCAACAAGGCTCCTGCTCCTCAACAGCGACGTACATTGTTGTAATCTTTGTCCTACTCTCTTCTTCATTGGGTCTTGCCACTAGGAAATCTCTTTGCAGTGGGTTTGCTTGAGCTCCCAGAACCTTGTGAAATATACCTGTAGCCCTCCACATGTTGCTGGACTATAACTTGTATCATCCCCGACCATTGGCCATGCTGGTCCAACCATTAACAGAGGGCCGTAGCTTCCCCATCCTTGTCCTATTCATGGAGGACAGGGCTATCATTGGCTACTAGCCGTGATGGCTGTGCTCTGCCACCCTAGTCAGAGGCAGCATGCTTCTGAAAACCAGTTGCCGGAAGCCTCAGGAGGGGAGAGTGTTCTTGCACTCGGGTCCTGCTTGCGGGCTTCCCCCAGGCACCTGGTTGGCCACTGTGAGAACAGGATGCTGGACTAGATGGGCCACTGGCCTGATCCAGCAGGCTCTTCTTATGTTCTTATGACCCCCATGGGAAAATATTGTAGGATATACAAATGTCTGGATGTGAACATGTGCAGATTTGAACCGCCTTTACATTCACTTGCAAAGAAAATGCCTCCCAAAAAGAAACAAAGAGGCCTTTTCCCCACTAAGCCAGCCTTTCCCAACCTGGTGCACTTTTGGACTACAACTTTGGACATCCCTGACCATTAGCCATGCTGGCTGCTACTGCTGAGAGTTGGAGTTCAACAGCATCTGGGAGAGCACCAGTCTGGCAAGAACTGTACCAAGCACATGATATTATGGGAATTTGGTATATATTGCAGCAGAGTGCAGAAGTGTAGAGCCATGACTGCAATGACAGTAATGGAGCCAAACTCCAATAATATAATAGAATCATAGAATTCTATGTTTCTCTGATTCTCTGCATTATAGGAGTTTGATAGGCGGCACCTACCCTGTGGAATTCCCTCCCTTTGAATATTAGGCAGGCACCATCTCTGCTATCTTTTTGGCACCTTTTAAAGACTTTCCTCTTTCAACAAGCTGAGACCTGTCCCAGTCTGCATCTGTGTCAGAATTGTTTAATATGTTTTTTAATGTTTTTAACCCTTTTTAAAAGTTGTTTTTTTAAACATGTTTTTAATGCTGTTTTGTTAATGTATTTTAAGATCTGTTTTTATGATGTTTTAAAGTGTTTTAGTGCTTTGTTTGCCGCCCTGGGCTCCTGCTGGGAGGAAGGGTGGGATACAAATTAAATAAATAAATAATAAATAAAATATTGCAGCAGAGTGCAGAAATGAATAATTTGGTGGTTGGCTGAAATAATAAAGTAACAAGGTTTATTGCTACTGGGAAATAAAGTCACTCTCACTGCAGACACACATCTGGCCATTGTAGAACCATGATGCTTGCACTCACAGGCACTATCTCTGACTGACTAGAAAGGAAGAGGAACGAAGTAAAGCCTGAGGGAAAATAAACAAGTAGTTACTAAAGAAGGAATCAGCGAGGGTTGCATAGGTTACCTTTCTGTCTATTGCCTCCACTGGTTCAGGTTGCTTGTTACAAGCTTTGGGGTTTTACTCCCAACAGATATTCGGTCACATTCAGAAAGTATTAGTTTACACCTATCCCCTCCAAGGAAAAGTTGTTTGTCTCTTTTCTCTTACTACCTGTGGGATTTTTTTCTCCCTTGCAGATTATTTTCCGAAAAATCAGTGATGTTAAAAAAGAAGAGGAGGAACGCTTGCGCCAGAAGAATGAAGTGACCTTGAGCATTCCCGTGGACCATCCGGTACGAAAGCTCTTCCAGAAATTCAAGCAGCAGAAAGAAATGAGGAACCAAGGCACAACCATCATCGACCCAGAGAGGAACACCCTCCAGGTGGAGACCCGGACCATGCAAAATGGTGCCTCCATCACTGGCACAAGTGTGGTCACTGTGTCTCAGATCACACCCATCCAGACATCATTGTCTTATGTGAAAACCGATGAGGCCATCAAACAGAACAACAGGGATGCCATGGAGCTCAATCCCAACAGCAATGGGGAGCAAAAATCCCTCAAGGTGACCAGTCCTGTGAGGATGAAAAACGGGAACGGGAAAGGGTGGCTTCGCCTCAAAAACAACATGGCGGGTCAGGAAGAGAAGAAGGAAGACTGGAACAACGTCACAAAGGCAGAGTCCATGGGGTTGTTGTCTGACGACCCCAAGAGTGCCGAGACGGAGAATGGTGTAACTAAAAACCCACTGAGGAAAACAGACTCATGTGACAGTGGGATAACGAAAAGTGACCTTCGGTTGGACAAAGCTGGTGAGAATCGCAGCCCCCTGGAGCACAGCCCCAGCCAAGCAGATGCAAAACACCCCTTTTACCCCATCCCTGAGCAGGCCTTACAAACTACCCTCCAGGAGGTCAAACACGAACTCAAAGAAGACATTCAGCTGCTAAGCAGCAGGATGGCAGTACTGGAGAAGCAGGTGGCAGAGATTTTAACGATACTGTCTCAGAAGAACACGCCACAGACACCTTCTCCTAAGTCCCATTTACCTCCTCAGCTACCATCCCAAATACCTTGTCAGGATATTTTTAGCGTTTCGAGGCCCGTCTCACCTGAATCAGAAAAAGATGAAATCCACTTTTAATATATTCCTACTTCTCTTTCTATACTCTGGCCTGTATCCAACTCAGTTAGAGTTGACCCACTGAAATAAATAGGCCTAAGTTGGTCACAGTAGTGCCTGGTGGCTCCATGTCAGTGGGAATGGCATCCAGTCCAGGTTTTAGTCTGAACTTTCAAGGAGCTGTCCAAGGTGCTTTCAGCTTTCAGCTGGATGCCACTGCCCCACTGACAGGGAGCCGTTGGTCATGACCAGAGATTTCAATGGGTCTATGCTGAGTGTGACTAATGCTAGATACAACCCTATGTGTCTACTGCGAAATGGCCCTGCACACAGAGAGACATACACACATGTATATATAATGTACCAGTTCCAATGTATATGTACATGTGTGTGTGTATAGACTAAATTTTATATATATATATATATATATATATATATATATATATATATATATATATATATATATATATTCACTTGCATTCAATATGACTTGAACACACACAAAAATGGATTTTGATATGTAAATATTGCATGTCCAGCTGGATTCTGGCCTGCTAAAGAAAACAGTTATTAACATAGATATTGCTTGTATAATATGCAGTTGACTGCATGCACACTTTCAATTTATTTATAATCTCTATTATAAAATAAAAGATGATTTTTGTTTAAAAAACAAGAAAACAAAGTGGCAGTGTGCTGTTTAAAAATTCAGGGACCAGCATGCCTGTACTCCACAGATTGTATTTATTTTATGTTTTGTCATGACCTGAGTTTTCAGTTTGTTTTTAAAGAAAACTTCTACTATTCCAGGTGTGGGGAAATGTTTTTGACTGGTACCCAGGGCCAGCCCCAGGCATGCCGGGACCCTTGGGCACCAGCCTGCCCGGGCCCCTGAACTCCCCTTCTGCGATTCGCAGCAGGATTGGTACCACGGATTGCAGGGTGGGAGATCCCAAGCCGCCCGCCATTCCCCTGCTCTCCTTACCTTTCTCTGTGCTGTTTTTTCAGCTGCGCGCATTGCACGCGCAGGTTTGCCATCAGTCAAGATGGTGGCCAAGGTTTCCCTAAGGGGCTGAAGCCTCTGCTACACACATGCATTGCTGCCATCAACCAAGATGGCAGCAAAGGCTTCAGCCCCTTAGGGAAACCTCGGCCGCCATCTTGATTGATGGCAAACCTGTGCGCGCAGCCGCAAAAAACAGCAGAGAGAAAGGTAGGTGAAGCGGGGGAATGGCGGGTGACTTTGAAGCTCCTGCCCTGCTACCTGCGGCAGCAATCCTGCTGTGGATTGCAGAAGGGGAGCACAGGGGCCCTCAGCCAGTGCCCCATCTGGCTGCCCTTTAGAACCAGCCCTGCTGGTACCATCTAATAACATGCAAATTTACTGAAGGGTTCACTGTTATTGTGTTAGGCAACAAAAAAAAACTGTTTTAGAAAAGAAACAATTCCTGGGTTCTGCCTCTGTCACACTGTTTGACCAACAGACACCAGGGGGTGGAGGCATGTAGATATGTAAATTGTTGCCCTTCGTATTCTATGGCCACATTCACACCATACATTTATTCTACTATTATTTCACTTTAAACATTCATGGGTTCCCCCAAAGAATCCTGGGAAGCGTAGTTTGTGAAGGGTGCTGAGAGATGTTAGGAGCAGAGCTTGGAAAAGTTACTTTTTTAAAACTACAACTCCCATCAGCCCCAGCCAGCATGGCCACTGGATTGGGCTGATGGGAGTTGTAGTTCAAAAAAGTAACTTTTCCAAGCTCTGGACTTAGGGGGCTCCCTTTTCCCCCTCAGAGAGCAACAATTCTTAAGAGTGGTTTAACAGTCAGTCCCTCCTCTGAGAGAACTCTGGGAATTGTTGCTCTATGAGGACCTAACAACTCTTTGCACCCTTCACAAACTACACTTCCCAGGATTCTTGGGGGGAAGCCATGACTATTTAAAGTGGAATAATAGTGGAATAAATATATGGTGTGAGTGTGACCTATAAGACAAAGTAAATGGCCTACATCAGCCGTCCTCAACCTGGTGGCTTCTAGATGTTGTGGAATACAACTCCCATCATCCCATTCCATTCCCATGGCTGAGGAAGGGCTGTGGCTCAGTAGTAAAGCATCTGCCTTACATTCAGAAGGTCCCAGTTTCAATCCCTGGCATCTCCAGGTAGGGCTGAGAGAAACTCCCTGTCTGAAATCCTAGAGAGCTGCTGCCAGTCAGTGTAGACAATGCTGAGCAAAATGGGCCAATGATCTGTTTCACTACTGGGCACCTTCCTATGTCCCTGATCATTGGCTGTACTGGTTGAAGCTGATGGGAGTCGCAGTCCTAAGCATCTGGCGAATGCCAGGTTGAGGAAGGCTGTTCTACATTCTGGGCTATAGCTGGGAGAGGGGAAACCTGCCCCCTTGCTCCAGACACCACAATCAAGGCTTCCTGCATAGATCCCACCCCCAGCCTGCCCATCATGCTAAGCATTTCACTACTGGCATCATAACTTGGCTTGCTGGATTGAAATGAACTGTGGACTGGATCCTGCCTGTACATTCCCCATGCCTGCCTTATGCGCTTCCATCGGATTTCTTTCTTTTTAATGAAAACCTTTCTGTGCGGGCTTTCATAGCCATCATAAGGCGGTGAACAACTTTTGTTTGCAAAAACAAAAACCACAGCAGCATTAAAAAACACAATACATAAAATGCAACTGAAATGCGTTGAAATCTAATTCCCAACTTACTTGAAAATTCAGCACTCACAAAAGCCTGGGAGCATAGATGTGCTTTTGATAAGAGTCAGAAGGCAATTAGTGTTGGTTCTTAATTTAAACTTAAGCCATCATAAATTATGCTGGCTTCCCATAGTTAGGCTTGCTCACTTAAGAGTCACAGCACAATACTTTCAATGAAAATGGAAATGGACTGCCTTCAAGTTGACCCCGACTTATGGCGACCCTATGAATAGGGATTTTATGGTAAGCAGTATCCAGATGGGGTTTACCACTAGTCCTCCCCAGCTGGCTAGTGCCTGCTCAACTTGCCACAGCTGCACAAGCCAGCCCCTTCCTTATCCATAACTGCCAGCAGGGGGGCAACTGGGCTCCTTAGGACTATGCAGCTTGCCCACGGCTGCACAGGCGGCAGGGCACGTCACCCCTGAGCCACTCACTGTGGGGCGATCTTTAGCTGGCCCTTGACACCCAGGAGACACGAGTGGGGATTTGAACTCACAGACTCTGGACTCCCAGCCAGGCTCTCCTCCCCACTGTGCTATAAGTATTTATTTACTGAATATATGTATAACCCACCTTTTCTCCAAGGAGCTCAACCAGGCATACATGGCTCCTCTTCCTCCAGATTTTATCTTCACAGCAATCCTGTGTGGTAAATTTGGCCAAGAAGCAATGACTGGTCAGTGAGCTTCATGGGTGAGCCAAGATTTGAACCCTCGCCTCCCATGTCAGAGTCCAGCACTCTAACCGCTACACCACACTGGCCCACCTGGTCACTAGCATTTGGGGGTTCTATGCAGGGGAAAGAAGGATGGGGTATCACAAGAATAGCCCCCCTGCATTATTTCCATAAGGAAACAGGGAGATGCCTTATTACCAGGTCAATTGATTTGTCCACCTAGCCAAGGATTGCTTATTCAAGCAGGCAGCAGCTTTCTGGGATCTTGGGCAGAGACCATTCCCATCACCTGCAAACTCATCATTTTACCTAGAGATGGAAGGGATTGAACCTTGGACATTCTGCATGCAAAGCACGCATTCTGCCACTGACTGCTACGGTTCCTACCCTTTATCAACTATCTAGCCCTGGCTTGTGCATTAGTCTATGGGTAGAGCAGGCTGAACCTGATTTTGCAGTTTTGGGATCAGGATCACTGTCTTCCTAAGCAATGCCAGTTTTAGGAACTGTTTACATCTCCTGCCATATTGGCCTTGACTTGCCATCTGCACAGTGTTTCCGTGCAACAGGATATCCCTGTCCCCACCTCGTAGTACAGGTGTGGTGTGATGTTTGTGTAAGCTGTAAGGCGAGACGTTTTGCTACTATGAGCAAGCTACCATCTGCAACGAAGGGAAAATATTGGCCTATCTTAAAAGGGTTGTTGCAAGGATTACAAGATTATGTAAATGAAGCACTGCAAGCACTTCACAAATGCTTAGTAAATAACGAATCCCCAGCTCTTACTTGTTGCACAAGATCCAGGTGTCTTCCCTCAAGGCGGTCCCCTGGTTGCAAAGGCCATCATACACGGCAAAGTGCAATGTTTTGTTCCAGGGGTACAACATGCCATCCTTTGCTCTTGTGATTGCAACATGAAATGTGACTGTATGGGTATCACCCATTGCTGGTTGAGATGAGAAGGTGATAACTGGTTATGATTTGACACAAGTTTCTCATTTTTTCAAATGATAGGTTTCTATGGCAGGGGATGCCATTCCATTTCGTGCAGGTGCCAATGTGCCTGCCAGTACCTCTCATGGTGCCTGCAAAAGATTTCAGTAAATATCCCATCAAAGTTCACCAGTGCAAGAGAAGCTGTTTGCTCTTCCTGCTCAGTTCCTGTTTGCATTGTCCCAACCTCACCTACGTTTGTCATTTCACTGAATGTCGGGATGCCAATTTCCATTCTGAACATATGAGATATGCAAAAAACTTATCTCTGTGATTAAGCATGATGGTGGCTGATATAGATGCTTTTTCCCCCCATTGATGAGGTGGTTGGCTGATGGGGGCGGGCATGCCTGCACCATTGGGTGGCCCTGCCCCTTTTTTCTGATGTTTTAGATGTGGCAGTCATGTTGTGTTATGCCACGTCCCCCACAACAGTCAATGGTGACTGGTGTCCAAAGCACTTTCTCAAGATTCTGAATGTGTCTGCTGGCCCGCAAACATTGGTGGCCCTTGTAATCTATGAGAAAATCAAAACTCATTAAAAAAAACCCAGTTCAAACCTAATTCAGAGTGACCAGTAAGTAACCAATCCATAATTATTTTAAACTTTAGTATGCAATTTTTAAAAGTCTTTATGATTCCTTTTATCCCTGGTGGTGCATAGGAAGCTGTCATGTAAGAGGTCAAACTCTAGCCCAGTAAACACCAGGAGTTCTAAGTTTTATTTTATTTCATTTTTATACAAACCACTTGACAATTGCTAGGGATCTGGGTGGACCATTTAAAAAAGTTTTTTTGTTCTACAAATCAAAGTACATATATACTTCATATTTTAATAAGGTTTTTTCCCCTTCAGTGCTAGCTTCATCATCACAACTAGCACCATATTTTAAAAATTATGAGATCAGGGCTGATGGGAGATGTAGTCCAAAACATCTGGAGGGCTCTAGGTTGGGTAAGACTGGTATAGGTTAGGAACGGTCAACTGGTGGAGAACAGGCCTGGAAAATGTTGTATCTGGCCTGTACCAAATTTTAATCCGAGTATTGTAAACTGTTTGACCACAGTTTCATGCGCATGTAATATTTAAAAAGTTAAAACCAGTGATGTTCTATAACCTAATGTTTCCTCTCTCAGTGGGGTTTTGTACATAAGATGAATGTAATTTGCACCTATTTGTATGTCACATTATACCTAAGCCCATATAACCATGAAGCTCTGGATGCTAGATGTCATTAATTTATTATGGTGCCTGGCTGCACATGTGATGATTGGTTCATGTAGCAAAATACATCTCTGGCAGAGCTTGGAAAAGTTACTTTTTTGAACTACAACTTCCATCAGCCCAATCCAGTGGCCATGCTGGCTGGGGCTGATGGGAGTTGTAGTTCAAAAAAGTAACTTTTCCTAGCTCTGGATTTATGTCTGGAGAACAAAGAGATCCCTGAGGCCGGTCATCTGAGATATAGATTATGTTGCCCATTTTTTAACATTCGTTCAGATTTTGAACTGAATTCATGCCCTAAAAGAAAACAAAGTAATACAGGCAGACGTGTGTGCATTTATTCTGACTCTGAACAGATTAAGAATCAGAAAGTGTGAATGGGACCTGTAGTAAAATGTTGTAGGGCAGAGTGCTCCTTTTCAGGATCCCAGCCAGCCATGCCATATTTCAGGATACCCCTTCCCATTGGCTTTCTGTTCTCCCTGGCCACCTCCAACAGCCAGAATTCTGTGGGTGCTGAGCACGCATAATCCTCATTGGACTGTTTGGGTGGGGAATGTCCCCATTAGAGTGGTTTTTTCCCCTAAAGATTTTCTGTATTTCTGCAGACCTTGGGGTTTCCTCAAGTCTTGGGTATGGTTGGTGTTATTTTGTTTAAATAAGGATTGGCACTTGGAGAATTGAGTGTGCTATTGGTATATAACAGGCAGCAAATGTATCTGCGGGGGAAAGTTCAGAAATCCACTTTAAGGTTACTCCTATGTAACAGGTGTGGGGAAACTTTGGCCCTCCAGATGTTGCTGAACTACAACTCACATCATCCCTGGCCGTTTGCCATGATTGCTGGGGCTGATAGGAGTTGTAGTTCAGCAACATCCAGAGGGCCAAAGGTTCCCCACACCTGTTATATAGGAATAACCTTAAAGCTGATTTCTGAACTTTTCCCTCAGATGCATTGGACAGTTTCCTGTGCAGTACTAGTACTGCCTGGTGTGTTTAATGGAGTGGTCCTTTCTAAACGTTTGTGCTAGATGTAACTACGCACCTCTTTACAGGGAATCTGACCTTGAAAATTGCTTCACTCCACAGTGTCAATTGCAGTTCAGGTGGTTGAACGAAAAAGGCATCCTGGTTAAAAGCTGTGCATTCTTCCAAAACGAGAACCTTTTGAAACATGGACAAAGTGCTTTCTAGGTCAGGGCTAAGGCAATGAGCCCAGGGTGCTCACGCTCTTTTAAAGCAGGGAACATTTCATGGGACACTTTCACCAAATCTTAATGTGCTTACCTTAAATAAACACCATTTTGCTAGGGCTACAGGGATAAATTATCAAGAATATTCAATGCATAGAAATGGCAAATGTTCCATAAGAGATTTTCTCAATGTCCACGCAAGTGGCAGTGCATGTCATATAATGAGCTGAGGAATCTGACTCCTTACTCTGACATTAAGGAGAAGTACATTTCAAGGAGCTGATCCATATCAATGGTTGGTTGCAGAAAGTTGGCAACTTCTAAAAGGGCAGCGTATAAATAAATGAGCAAACATTGAGTAAAGTTGCCACTTGAAACCAGACATCATAGAAAGTTGCTAATGGATGCATGGAAGACATATATAAAGCACTTTCTTCCCAACAAAATATTATTAATCTCTTACCAAATTCATGTCGACTTCGCTTACAATTCTGGCAGAAGTTCTCAAGAGCAGGCCAAATTTTGCTTTCGTCAAAATTCTGTGGAAACCTGGGGAAAGCATAGTTTTTAAAAGCAGGGTTTCCCAAAATGTGGTCCATGGACTTCCAATGGTCCATGAGCTTCATTCAGGTGGTCCGTGGAGTGTCTGTGGGTTTGTGGTTGAAGTGGGAATAGCACTCCATCACATGAAATATTCATGCTGTATGATCATCTTACCCCTTATATACTCAGTCAATCACTGCACTCTGCAGGTGAAGTCCTCCTGCAGATACCATCTCATTTAGAGGTCTGTTCCCCACACCATAGGACACAGACCTTGAGTGTAGTGGCACCTAACCTTTTGAATTCCCTCCTGTTAAATATTAGACAGGCACCATCCACATTATCTTTTCGGTGCCTACTGAAGACCTTCCTCTTTCAACAAGCCTTTTAAGTAGAGACCTTATCCCAGTCTGTGTCTATGTTGGAATTACTTTCTTAGATGTTTCTAAAGCTTTTTTCCCTTAAGAAGTTTTTTAATACTTTTTTCTTAATATGTTTTTAAAGATGCTTTGTTTTAATATGTTTTAAAAGATGTTTTGTTTTAATATGTTTTAAAGTCTTTTGTTTTTAAGATGTTTTAGAGTGCTTTCAATATTTTTGTTTGCTGCCCTGGGCTCCTTTGCAGAGGAAGGGCGGGGTATAAATTTAATAAATAAATAATTGGATTTTTTTAAAATGTCTTATATTCTATAGAATTCAGACTGTAATACAATAAAATACAAAGTATAAGAAACAAAAGAAGCAATAAAAATACAGTAAGAAATCATACAGCATCTAGAGCGTACGGCCATATTACCCTGAACAGGCCCAATCTAGTCTGATCTCAGAAGCTAAGCAGGGTCAGGCCTGGTTAGTATTTGGATGGGAGACTGCCTGGGAATATTGGGTGCTGTAGCTTAGGGAAAGGCAATGGTAAACCACCTCTGAATACCTCTTACCATGAAAACCCTATGAATATATCCAAAAAGATTCATAGGATCGCCATAAGTCGTAATTTACTTGAAGGCATATAACAACAGCAGCATCTAGCACAGCACATGACAATCACTACAGAAGGCAGAAAAAACGCTAAGTCATCCACCAAGAGCCCCAGCAATTTTCATGGTTCCCATGGTCTTACAGCATTTATTGTTTATCACCACACTGAAAATTGATGAGTCTTGGCAGTGCTTCATTTGGGTAGGATTATGCTCTGATTCTTTGATGGTCTGCAAAGGGTCAGGATATTTGTAGCTATATTGGCCCCAAAGACCTGATGAGAGTCCATTTTGGCTTAGGCATTTTTGTTTGGGAACAACTGGTCCATTCTCAAAGGCTGAGTGCTTTGCAATGTCACAACTTTGTCACTAAGCTTAGTTGTCCTTGCACAGTAAAAGAAAAAAGCAGTCTTGTTACATATCGAGGGCTGTATACCTGAACATTGTATGGTGTTGATTGAAAAGGTTCAGAAAAGGGCAAGCCAAATGATCAAGGGGATGGAGCAACTCCACTAGGAGGAAAGGTTTGGGGCTGTTTAGTTTAGAGAAAAGCTGAGTAATGTTATAGAAGTGTACAACAACTGTAGCCTATGGCCATACTACCCTGAACACACCCAATCTTGTCTGCTCTCAGAAGCTAAGCAGGGTCAGGCCTGGTTAGTACTTGGATGGGAGACCACCTGGGCCGTAGGCTTAGAGGAAGGCAATGGTAAACCACTTCTGAATACCTCTTACCATGAAAACCCTATGAATATATCCAAAAAGATTCATAGGGTCGCCATAAGTCATAACTGACTTGAACGCATATAACAACAACTCCTCTAGAATATGCGTAAACGCAAGGAGTGCTGAAAGGTTTTACATAGACAGAGAGGAACTGCAATGAAGCTTTTTAAACTAGTCTGGTGTAGTTCAAGGGAGGAGCTGGTCATCATCATCATGGTTTATTTGTATGCAACCTTTCCATAGTAACTTATGCTCAAGGCGGCTCACAACATGAAAAAAAAGTTACATAATTCACTGTTACAATACAACATTCCAATAGTCAAACAATAAGCTAAAGGTAACATTCCATTCAGAAGTGTACAATAAATAAGTACCCTTATAATTCATACTAAGGTCCAACAATAAAATGCAAAAACATAATCCCAATAACAAAAAAAAAATCCTGACCTCCAGAATTAAATTTTGCCCCCCAAAAGGCCCTTAAACAACACCCCACAGTCAAGATGGTCTCTGGCATCTTCAGGTAATAGCAGCTTTCATAGCTGGAATCAGGGCCCTTCCTTACGGGCCCGGTGACAAGAGGCCTGCAAGCAAGGAGAGGGTCTTGCAGCACTCAAGGTGGTCTCTGGCACAGTCAAGGTGGTCTCTGGAATCTGGTCATGATCTCTTACTATTTGTACTGTCCAGTGCAAGGATGGAGAACCTGCCACCCTCTAGATGTTGTTGGAGTACAACTCCACTGATCATTAAAAGCATAAGAACACAAGAAGAGCCTGCTGGATCAGGCCAGTGGCCCATCTAGTTCAGCATCCTGATCTCACAGGGGCCAATCAGATGCCTGTGGGGAAGCCGCACGCAGGACCTGAGCACAAGAGCACGTTCTGGCTGGGGCTGATGGGAATTGGAGTCCAACGACATCTAGAACCCAGGAAGCTGCCTTATACTGAGTCAGACCTTTGGCTCATCAAGCTCAGTATTGTTGACACCAGGGGTAAGGAACCATTTTGGCTCCACAGTTGCATCTTTATCTGGCCCGCACCTCTGCGGGCCAATTTTGAGCCTGTCAGTCTCATGGCATTATTGTGACATCTCATGATTGACAGGCAGGTTGTCCTGCCCACCTATCCAAATCCCTTGTGCAGAGTTTCCAAGTGTATGACATCAGATATGAGGCAGGTAGGCCACATTCAGGAGAAAATAGGTTCATGGGCCAAATTGGGACCCTTGGTGGGCCACGTTTGTCCTGCATGGTAGAGGTTCCCCACTCCTGGTTTACACTGACTGGCACCCACTATCCAAGGTTTCAGGCAGGAGTTCCTCCCAGCCAGAGCTTGGAAAAGTTACTTTTTTGAACTACAACTCCCATCAACCCAATCCAGTGGCCATACTGGCTGGGGCTGATGGGAGCTGTAGTTCAAAAAAGTAACTTTTCCAAGCTCTGCTCCCAGCCCTACCTGGAGGTGCCTGTTGGGACCTGTTGCATGCAAAGCATGTGTTCTACAGCTGAGCTACAGCACTTTCCTGTCTGGAGGGCCACCATTTCCATAGCCCCGGCTTAGTAGCTTCTACCAATAGCAGTCTGGTCCTAGATAAGAACATAAGAACATAAGTTTCATAGTTAGTCATGGAAGGGCTACTCTGGATCCTAGCCAAAATACATTTTATTGGCCATCCATCAACATTCTTAGATGTCTTTCGCCTGTTGGGTCATGGTGGCTGGTATATATCCTCATCGAGAGGAATCTGCAGAATACGCTCCCTGTGAGCAATTGTCTCTCCATCTCATCCTGTGCTTTAAAATAAACGTTGAGCTACTTTCTCATTCTCTCTAGCCTGTGTCGAGGACACAGGAGCACCCATTCTCCAAGAACTCATTTTACACTCCTTTAGCCAGAGTCTTTCCAGCTGGCTTCTTCCATCAATTGTGCCGTAAGTAAACAAAGTTTACTACAGTGATAACTCTCCCTCCAGCCTGTCTAATGTGCATGAATTTCCTTTTCATTTCCTTTGGCAGAACTTTGCTTCTAGCATCCCCCCACCCCCCAGATAAGGATGGCTTTCCCTGCTGCTTCTCTTTCACTGCTTTACATTTCAAGGGGGCAAGGTTACATCTCAGCCCTGGGGTTTTCTCCAGCACGCTTTCTGCAAGCCTACTGCTCCCCTTCCTCAAGACCTAAAGGTGGCTGGTGGCTCCATGTCAGTGGAGCAGTGGAATCCACTCCAGGTTTTCATCTGAACTTTCAAGGAGCTGTCCAAGCTAATCTAGGAAGACGAAGTAAACAGCATCCAGTAGGGAGAAATGACAACAAGCAGCATATCAAGCAGTGGCACTAAACAGGAGGGTGGGGAGTGAAAATTCACAAACTGGAAGTATCTTTTCAGGAAACACTTCTACTCAACAAAAATGGCTATTTCTGACTCAAAATGGCTATTTCTGACCTGAAAACCAACACTGGGATGTTTTTGGCACAGCCCTAATCACAAGCATAAGAACCATGATTTCTGGAACTATTTGAATTCGAAGCCATCCCCATTTAAATCAATGGCACGGTACTTGGAGAGATGGGCTGCATTAAAGCCATCGTGCAGGTGAATTCAGTTTATCGAATGGGGCGGTGCAGCAGTTGGTGATGGAGAGAGTTTTTAGTGGTTAAAAATAAAATACCCACTCTCTGGGTGTTTTGGCCAGGCACCAGTAAGACAATAAAGATTTATCTGCAGATCTGTTATCCCTGGCAGGGCCGTTGAGCCTGCAAAGCAAGGGGGATTTATTGATCGCTACAAAATAGCTTACTTAACGCTAAAATGCACAAGTGGCTTTGAAAGATGCACGGTCCTCCCATTCCAGTAAAACAGCTGCAGAAGAGCTTGGCATTGATTCACATGACGAGTATGGCAAAGGAAGCCTGCGATCCATCAGCAAGCAAATGGAGGATGTCGTAAATATACTTCCGTTCCTAACTATGACAAACTTTTTTTCTTGTCTTTTCTTGCCTCCCTAACCATCACCATGATTAGGGTCAGTCTTGGAAATCAATTTTACATGACGTTTTGCACTGTAGCTCAATGGTAGAGAACATGCTTTGCATACGAAAGGTCCCCGATTCAATACTTGACCTCTTCAGGTCAGGCTGGGGAAAGACTCCAGACTGGGCCGCTGCCAGCCTGTGTAGGCAATACCATGAGAACCCTTTTTAAAAAGTTGTTTTTAAAGCTTTTTAAAAAAATGTTTTTAACATTTTGTTTTAATGTATTTTGTTGTTGTTATGTGCCTCCAAGTCGACTACGAGTTATGGTGACCCTATGAATCAACGACCTCCAAGAGTATCTGTCATGAACCACCCTGTTCAGATCTTGTAAGTTCAGGTCTGTGGCTTCCTTTATGGAATCAGTCCATCTCTTGTTTGGCCTTCCTCTTTTTCTACTCCCTTCTGTTTTTCCCAGCATGATTGTCTTTTCTAGTGAATCAGGTCTTCTCATTATGGGTCCAAAGTATGATAACCTCAGATTCATCATTTTAGCTTCTAGTGATAGTTCTGGTTTAATTTGTTCTAACACCTAATTATTTGTCTTTTTCGCAGTCCATCGTATGTGCAAAGCTCTCCTCCAGCACCACATTTCAAATGAGTTGATTTTTCTCTTATCTGCTTTTTTCACTGTCCAACTTTCACATCCATACATAGAGATCGGAAATACCATGGTCTGAATGATGTATTTTAAGGTCTGTTTTTATGATGTTTTAAAGTGTTTTTAGCATTTCTGTTCACCACCCTGGGCTCCTGCTGGGAGGAAGGGCGGGATATAAATCAAATAATAAATAAACAAAATAAATAAATAAACATAAGAAGGGCCATGCTGGATGAGACCAGTGACATCCTGTTCTCACAGTGGCCAACCAGATAGTCCAATGGGAAGCCTGCAAGCAGGACCTGAGCACTAGAGCTGTCTCTCCCCCTGTGGTTTGCAGCAACAGGTATTCAGAAGCCTACTGTCTCCGACAACATTCTGTATTGCAAGCTAAATGGGCCGCCTCGTCATAAGGCAGCTGCCTGTGCGTCCGTGTGCATCCTATTTCATTAGCCCATTTCTGTACAACCTGAGACCCTCCCAGCTATGTGCCATGGCCTGCTAGGGGCTTTACATCTTTCTCCCATATTGTCCTGGCCAACCCCATTGGATTCAGACTGAGATTCACCAGAGTGTTTTACATTTAGTGTGAAATCCCAGTTTAGACTGAGCACCTCCTAGGTCAGTTTATGGATTATACAAGGCTCGGCATCTCTACTCAGCATATCTGGGCATGACTACTCGAGCTAAGACATTGCAGCAGTTAGACGTGCCCCTTGAGACCCTTTAAATAGGCTCAGGGTGGGCTTTCTATCTGCGTGGGGAAAGTTTCTCTGAATGGGACTGCATGAGCCACTCTTACCAATAGGTTAAAATGCTGGTGCTGTCTGCTCACACCTGTGAACCAGCTGGCGCATCCATGGCAAAGTTGGCAGCACTTCAGCCAGATCCTCCTCTGACACCTCCTCTGGTTGAGCCTCCCTCCTTGTCGGGAAAAGATGCGAGAGGCGGCTCGGGCAATAAGGCAGGCTCATCGTCTGACAAGGCTTCTTCCATTGTAGCTGGAACTAACGGGGTGAAGCCACCACTATCTAAACTGCTTAAACTTTCTCCTGTTTCAGGCCCTTCCCACTGCAGTCCGCTGGGCCCCTCCCCAGGGTTGCATTCCTCCTCCTGGTTAGTCCGCCAGGAGATCCCTCCCCCGGAAACCATGACACGTTTGTGCAGTTCCAGATAAACAATTTTTTAAAATGTTTCTTGACCGGGCAGGTCACACGCTGTGGGCACAGAGAAGAGAATATGGGTTAATTTGATGGCAAAACTGGTTCAAACAATGATGGGGAACACAGTCCTGCCCTTAGCATGTGTGGGGCCCGGGGCAAAAGTATAGTTGCCCCCCCACATTCTTTCTCTCTCTCTCAGAGAGAGAGAGAGAGAGAGAGAGAGAGATTTTATTTACAAATATATGTAATTATAATATTTAATTTACATATGAGGCTAACAACCTATTAAATACAAATATGATTACCTTCACTTCAGGGAATAGGCCTCTAGTCAACCTGTTCCATATCCATTTCACCACCTGTGTGCCTGCCTTTCTAACACGAAACAAAACTTTTGGGATCTGCATAACTGATGAAGCTTTATTTTACTTTTTGGAATATTGGGTCGGTTTTAATATTATTTTGGAATCCTAATGAAGGGTGCATTTTGAAGGAACACATTAATTATGCAATCTTGTTCAACAGATGAGGCTTTTTCCGACTTGGTGATGGGGAAAGACTTCCCTGTTGAAGTTTTGCCTGCTACAGAGTTTGTTGTTGTTGCCCGGCTGCCTACTTGCTCTCCCCCTCCCTGCAAGACTCACCGGGCAGCTCTGCCCCACGGAACTGTGGCGGGCTGCTAAAGAAGCGGCAGCGGTGGCGGGTGGAGGAGCAGCATCGCCGGTGCAGCAGGCAAATTCTCAGCGCCCGCTCTCAGCCTCTCTAGCTGGGCTCGGCGGCACGGCTAGCAAATCACCAGCCACTGCCTGACATTGCCGCGGCTGGCGAGGTGCATCGGGGCTGCCCCCTCCTCTCCTCCCCTGTGAAGCCCCATCCAGGCACCATCTTGAGTGCTGGCACTGACAGCTCCTGCCCACAAGCAGCCACACGCTCGCCTCGGCTGCTCGCTTGGCCCGGCCTCGCCACAGCTGGCCCACAGAGCAGGCCACGGTGGCCGTGCAGCCAAGCCGGGGATGGCCTAACCCCTAGCAGCGAAGGTGGTGCGCTGCTGCTGCTGCTGCTGCTGCTGGAGGGGGCCGGAATGGGTTGCAGGCGCGGAGGTGGTGGCGATCCGCACAACCCCTTCGCCTTGGACTCGTTTAGGGGTCTGGCGGCACACAGACCTCAGGCCCCCTCGTTGATGGGGCGTGGCACTCTGGCGGCCCAAATTCAGATCACCGAGCACAGGGGGCCCCAAAGTGCGGGGCCCGAGGCAACTGCCCCGCTTCCCGGTGCCTAGGGGCAGTACTGGGGGAACATACAGTATTCTGTTGTGGGCAACTTTCCAGGGGCAAATATTGACGGTGAGCAGGGCCTGAAACAGGGAGAGCACTGTACAATCTATACAATTTTCTTAACGTGCTCGAAGTTAAATGGCTAACTTAAAGCAAGAAGATTTAAGCACAGCTGAAGGACCCATTCCAGCCAGGCAAAAGCACCTGGGGAGGTTGTGGCATGGGGAGAGGCCTCGGGGGTGTGTGTGCTAGGGATGGGGAAGAAATTCAATCTGGTTTTCATTAAAAGCTGAATTTATCAAATTCGCTCCTTCCGGAACAACATGAGAACCAAAATACAGTCATCCTTTCAAATTCACACTTCTCCGAATTTTGTGGTGCAGTTCTGCAACCAAACAGTGTTTACACCCATTGCTTGGGGATCTTCAATGCCACCATGACTGCAGGGTCTCCTTCCAGCCCAACGTGCGGTGCATTTGAATAGCGGTCCCTGCACTTTTGGGATGCGGCAATTTCTGCAAGAGAGAAGAAACTGAAGAAAAATGTCATCTTTCCTCCTTGCCTCCTTCTTGAACACATGCCCATCACCCCAGCAAGCAATAGTCCTAGAACTCCCATCATCCCATGTGGTGACCCAGGAGAGGGCATTCTTTGAGTCAGCCCCTAAGTTGTGGAACTCCCTCCCCACAGAGGTGTGTCTGACACCTTCAATATACAGCTTTTGTTGTATGCTGAAGATGCACTTCTTCACCCACCCTTGGACCTTTTGGTGAAGGGAGGGTAATAATAATAATAATAAAGGGGCTTTTTTGTGACAGAACTCACTGCTACAGAGTACCGGTACCTCTTAGATTTTTGCTGCCCATGGCGGCCATTTTGTGCTGGCATATTTATCAATACATAAGTACTGGCATCTCATTGTTTTACCAAAACAAAGCACTGGTCATACTCCCTGATGATTGGCCATACTAGATGGCCTGATGGGATTTGGAGTCCATCATCACCTGGAAAGCCACAAACCCCTTACGTTAACATTGGGGTTAACATTGGAGTTACGTTAAAATATGGGAAATTAGAGAACTTTTTTAGACATATTTTATAATTGTAACATTCTTTTTTGTTTTGTATTGTATTTGATTTACTTTGTTTTCATGTTATGTATATTGTTTAGAGATTTATTATTCAGTTATGTTTATTTAAAATGTGAATTATTGTTTTTCTTTTTTACTAGCAATTGTACCAAATGTGAATGTATATTGATTTTTATGTTGTAAACCGCCCAGAGAGCTTCGGCTATGGGGCAGTATACAAGTGTAATAATAATAATAATAATAATAATAATAATAATAATAATAATAATACAAAAATGCATAGCTTGGGGGAAAGCGTGCATAAAAATGAATATATGAGCGATTGCTTGCAAAGATGTGTATATTAGTCAAAACCACCGACAAAAGTGAATAGAGTAGGAGAAATTTGCACCAAAATGCTGAAGAATTCTTTTGAGGATTTGGTTTTTTTTAAAATACATAAATATATACATAAATATATATCGCAGATATGTGGATAACTGAATTTCAGACCGGAAAAATGAGAAGCCAAAAGAACTGAAATTAATAGGTCCTTCCATCCCTAGAGGGTGCATTTGGCCCCTGGTCCTTAAGTTTCCTTCCCTGGGCAAGAACAATGACAATATTCAGGAAAGGACCATGCTCAGTGGCAGAGCACATACTTTACATGCAGAGAGCCCCAGCTTCAATCCCTTCCCTGCCATCTCCAGATAAAAGGACCAGATTTTATTATTATTATTGTTGTTGTTGTTGTTGTTGTTGTTGTTGTTATTATTATTATTATTATTATTATTATATCCCACCCTGATTCCACCACATGAAGGATGGAGACCAGCCTTGTAATAGCATCCCCAGTATTTTTGGACAGAGGTTAAGAGCTTGGCCATTGCATCAGCACCGCATCAGCTTGCAGACCTGCTTCAAGGGGTGAAGGGATGGCTAGATCTGAATCCCAGGGGTGGACAAGAGGCATCTTCTGTGGGCTCTTGTGACCTGTTTGCTAAACGCTTTGCCAATTTAATAATTTGCATCTCCTCTGACTTAGACTTCACAATTACAGCAGCACCAGGAATGTGGCTATGCTATGGCATCTCCATGTCCTCTTTTGATGGATTGCCTTCCACTTATTCAGCCTGACAATGTAGACAAGCTGCTTTGAGGTTTGAAGCCATCCAAGTATTTGTTTGACCCAAAGCCCAGCACTGAGAATGAAGGAGAAATGTGATTACAAGGGTAATTGTAGAGGTGCGCTTGGCACGTTTGCTGTAGTTTTCGGTGAATGCTAAAGATGCACCTCTTGCCGTTGGCACTTGAGATGTGTGTTTTCAGGGCCCACCCTATTTTTGTGAATGTAATTTGTTTTAATTGCTTTTAATACTGGATTTCAGACTGCTGTAATCCACCCTGCTGGTGAAGGGCAATAAATATTTATTGTTATTTCATTTTAATGAGAAACTACTTAATCCACACTTCTCAATCCAATACACAACTGAAAACACAATTATCCTTCGAGATTCACACTTATCTGAGTTTTTGTGATGCAGTTGCCCGACTAAACAGTATATACAAATAGCAATATGTTCATGGGGAAAGTGCAGAAAAACATGTATATTCATGAAAATAACATACAAAAATACAACATATTATGGAAAATTGCTTGCAAATATGTATATATTACTAACACTGCATACAAAAATGTGTTTATTCATAGAAATTCACACTAAAATGCTGAGGAATTTTCATGGTGTTTTTTTTTTAAAAAAATAGCAATCGTTGCAGAAATGTGGAACACTGAATTTAATATTTGAAAAATAATTTGAGGATGAAAATTGACAGATTCATCCATCTCTAGGCAGCCCCACTAATGCTGACGCTTGATCTGGTTCGCCCCCCCATTTGGAATTTCCCCAAACATCCCAAAATGACACTATATCAGCAGCATTGTGGGAAATTTAAAATGGCAGCTCACAACCATCCATCACTGCCACAAGTAACCCCACAGCTGGGGACCACTGATATAGGAACAGAGGAAACCGTCTTACATTGAGTCATGGTCTGCAAGAGCATAAAATATTCGCTTATAAATGTGCCCCACTGAGCATAAGAACTGGTTTTATCAAAGCACTAAGGGTTGTGAAGCGAGGATTGTAGCTCAGTGGCACAGCCTTGCATGCAGAAGGTCCCAGGTTTAATCCCTGGCATCTCCAGGTAGGGCTGGGAAAGACCCATGCCTGAAACTCTGGAGAGCTACTGCCAGTCAGTGTAGACAATACTGAGCTAGATGGACCAGTGGTCTGACTCTGTATAAGGCAGCTTCCTATGTTCCTATGTGTCATCCAGCTCAGTGATGTCTGCACTGACTGGCAGCAGCTCTCCATCGTTTCAGGTGAGTTTCTCCCAATCCTAGCTGGACATGCCAGGGATTGAACCTGGAACTTCCTGGGTGCAAAGCAGATGCTCTGCCACTGGACTATGGCCCTTCCTGGAAGGAGCCAATCACTTTATAAAGGGTCCCTCAAACCCAGAGCCAGCCCTGGGAAAGACCATAGATACCATAGCCAGCTAGGGGCATCCAAAACATTTCCTTCTCCATCCAGAAAGTCTCTGGTCACACGGACAGGTATCTGAACACACAAAGATATTGTGGACCAGTTGTTGTTGTTGTTGTTAATTTATTTATACGCCGACTTTTGGGCAAAGGCCCTCAAGGCGGCTTAGAAAGAAAAATAAACAGAAGTATAAAAATACAATCCACAATACAATTCACAAAAATCAAACTGAACAACAAATAACATTATTAAGAAAAATGTCCAGGAAAGAAACGAACGGCCTGTCAGTGCACATCATCCTGCATCACAAGTTCCACTGCAGGCGGCTTTGGCAGCAAACTATCCCCCACACACCCCACACACCCCGCAGAGCTGAGTTACAAAAGTGCGATGATTGCTTGGAAAGGGCCTGCAGACCAGCTCGGGGCTGCCTTCCTAAATGGTGAAAGCCTGCTGTCATTCCCACAAAAGGCTAGCAACGGGAGAAGACCTGACTGACCCTCCCCTCCCCAGTTTTTCGGAGATGAAAATTAAAGCCTTTAGTGACAAACTCTGCTTGAAGCGGCCCTCCATCTTTGCGTTTGGCTTGGGCACACTTTTGGCACAGCTGCAAAGACATTGGAGTTAATTGGCAGGCCTGACAAAGACTCCAGTGTGTGTGTGTGTGTGTGTGTGAGAGAGAGAGAGAATTTGTTTTTTAATGATTTGCATTTTCTCAAGGAAAAATGGTCAAGGTTTTGTTCCCAGCTGTTCTTGTTACCACAGGAGGTGGGATAGGGCTTTGGGCCCTGATCTGAACGAACACAAACCATTTGTCAAGATAATTGGTACACCACCTTTCCATCAGAAGATGCCCAAACCAGTTCATTGTGCCAGAAGTAATTGTTGTTGCTGTGGCGGTTGTTATTAGTGCCTTTCCTCACAAAAGTGACCCAACGCAACTTGCATTAAAACCAATGAAAAAGAGCACAACCAATAAAAGCCTAAAAACACGGGTAAAAGACAGGTCTTACAGACCCTGTCCCACTACAAGAGGCCACACATTAGGGCTGTGCCAAAGCCTGAGCCAAAGTGGGCCTCTTTGCAGGCATTTGGGCCTCAGCTGAGTCGGGATCGCTACAGGTTGAGTACAACAGCCCAGAGTGATACGGGGCTATCAGGGGGCATGGTGTGGGCAGGAAGGAGAAGGTCAGGCGGGAATAGGGTTGCCAGGTTCATGGCCTGAGACTGATCCTGTATCTTTAGGAGAAGAGAAAGTCAGCCAAGTGCAGGTGTTCTTGCAACACTGTAATGGGAAAAACCACAAGGTAGAATTCTCCCTTCCCCCTTCACAACTTTGAAACGGACAGAAGACCTCTTGGTTGCCAGGCCTGGCCTCCAAGAGGTCTTCTGAATCTTTAAAAGTTGTGCGGGGGGGGAGAATTCCACCTTGTGGTTTTTCCCATTACAGTGTTGCAAGAACACCTGCACTTGACTGACTTTCTCGTCTCCTAAAGATACAGGATCAGTCTCAGGCCCTGAGCCTGGCAACCTTACGCAGGAAAGGCACCTCTTTGTAGAAGAAGGTGCCTGCCTTTTCCGCCCAATCTCTCCTCCTTCCTGCCAGGTCTCCCCAAGCCCCACACAGCAAATCCCCTTTGCGAGCGGTTTCTCTGCCTGCCGAGAGGCCTCTCCCAAAGGAGCAGCGCCCCACAGTAGGGAATCCTCTGGCTCATCAGCTGATAAGCAGGAGGATTCATTCTGTGCGGTGCTGGTCGCTGCTCATTCTCTGCATGCAGAGAAGCCACTTGCATAGCAGCAGCGACTGGCAACGCTCCGGATGGAATTGCCTTGCTTACCAGCTGGTAAGCAAAACAATTCTATCCTGTGCTGTCTGCACCTGCCTGCTCTCAGGCATCTCCTTTCCCCCCTCCCAACCATATTTTAACCTTAAAAAACCCTTAGCCCTGCCCTCTGAATGAGTGGGTGGTCCTGTCTTCAGGACAGAGTGGATTGGTCCTCCTCAGAGCCCACAGATTGGAGCCATAGAGGCGAACAGAGTGGGCTGTGCATAGCTCTACTACAAATGCCTGAAACCTTCAAATTATGGTCTAAAGGTCCGGGTAAAGGGTAAAGTCTTTGCCTGGCATCTAAAAATAGATAAAGATGGCACCAGGCATGCCTCTCTGAGGAGACTATTCCACAAGTGGGGGGCCACCACTGAAAAGACCCGTTTTCATGTCGCCACCCTCCAGACCGCCCATGGAGGGGGCATATGAAGAAGGACCTGGGATGATGATTGCAGAGTCAGGGTCAGTTAGTGAGGGAAGAGGTGGTCCTTGAGATGTTGGGGTCCTTTGGGGTCAAAATCAGCACTTTGAAGTGAGCCTGGAAACTAATTGGTAGTACAGAATCTTATTGTTATCAGCCAGGAAGCCCATCATGAGGGAAAAGGCACCTACATCTTCTGTTCCGAATGAAAGGGAGGGTGGGTGTCCAGTGCTGGCATCCAATGAAATGTGGGCACAATTGCCTGGCGTGGTGGACTCTCCAGCACTGGGGGCATTCGGGAGGTGGTTGGACAGCCATCTGTTAACTTGGATTCTAGCACTGAGGAGGGTTAGACTTGGTGGCCTTGTATGCCTCTTCCAACGCTACTAGAGAGCCAGAGTGGTGTAGTGGTTAAGGTGTTGGATTACGACCTGGGAGACCAGGGTTTGAATCCCCACACAGCCATGAAGTGCACTGGGTGACCTTGGGCCAGTCATTGCCTCTCAGCCTCAGAGGGAGGCAATGGTAAACCTCCTCTGAATACCGCTTACCATGAAACCCTATTCATAGGGTCACTATAAGTTGCAATCGACTTGAAGGCGTCCACTCCACTCCACATCCAATGTACCAGAGGCTGGACCAATGCAAACAGGAACTGAGCAGGAAGAGCAAACTCTCTGGTGCATAGCAGATTTTTAGGGGATGTTTACCACAATAGGTGGGCATCACATTGTTGATTCCTGAGCAACATCACAAGACAAAAGAGAGCGAGAGAGAGACACCTGCTGGATAAGGTCCAAGGTCCATCAAGTCCAGTCTCCAGATGCCTCTACAAGTATGGCAATAACTAGGGATAGAGAATAAATTAGGTTTGGTTCACATTCTAATGCAGAACTCCCTGATTTGCTCTTCCTGCAATGATATGTGAACCAAAAAGCAGCTACGCTTTGGAACTCTCTCTTTCATGAATTTTGCAATGCAGTTCTCTAACCAAATAATGTGTACAAAAAGGGAAAATATGCATTTAAATGCACGTATCAGTAAAAAGAACATACAAAAATGCGTTAGGGAAATTTGCTTGCAATAATGCGTCTACCCAAAGAAATTGTTTCTTCTAATTTTGCACCAAAATGCTGGTGAATTTTCAAGAGCTCTTCAAAAATAAATAAATAAATTGCAACCTGCTGCAGAACTGTGGAGAACTGAAGGTTAGAAGAATGAGAAACTGAAATGGGCACATCCCCAGTCATAGCCCTCTGCTGCAGTTGCTTGCCAGAAATTGGCATGCAGTGACATACACTGCTTCTGACCTCGGAGGCTTCTTTTAGCTCATTGCTAATAATAATAATAATAATTGTTTATTTGTATGCCGCCTTTCCATAACAATTTATGCATAAGGCGGCTCACAACATGAACAAAATTGCACAACTCATCGTAAGAAATAAAGATACCGTCTTATCAAGAGGTTCGTTTTGCACAATATAGGAAATGGACCTTTAGTGTGGCAGCACCTGCCCTGTGGAATTCCCTCCCTTTGAATATTAGGCAGGCGCCATCTCTGCTATCTTTTCGGCGCCTTTTGAAGACTTTCCTCTTTCAACAAGCCTTTTAGGTTGAGACCTATCCCAGTCTGCCTCTGTGTTAGAATTGCAGTATGTTTTTTAATAATGTTTTTAACCCTTTTTTAAAGTTGGTTTTTAAAAAATATTTTAAAGCTTGTCCCGTCCAGAGCCGAAAGAATGAGGCTGGAGTGTGTGTGCAAGTAAATCTCGTTTTATTAGAGTAATGGATACATCAAAGGCATTGCGCTTCATAGGAAACCCTACGCTAACTCACTAGAGTCCCTAATTATACTCTAGACATGCTCTGCAGCGTGTGAAGGACGTTGACTCAACGACCCCCCACTGGGAGCGGCAGGCTTATATAGGAAATGTTTTCAAACGTAATCTCTGACTCCTTCGTAATTCCTATCTTTGCCCTGTCCATTTCTCGCGGTGACGGGAACAAGGAGACAGGGGACGCGCATCCAACAGCTCATCTGAAGACACCTGCTCCCGAGCAACGGGCTCGAGGTCAGGGGGCGGTGCCACACTGGAATCCTCCTCGGAACTGCTTGGTAAAGGAGGAGCTGGCACTGACTCTGAAGCTTCCCCCCACAAGTCCTCTGCATCAACTGGGGGCGGTGCGCTCGGCTCCTCGGAAAGGGCGTTACTCGTGGGAACTGGCTGGAGAGCAGGCTGCCCCCCTCCCGCACGATCCTGCTCAGACACAACAATCCCCAACTCTGCTTCTTCTGGCTGCGGAGGTGCCTGAAACTCATGCCTCCCCCCTTCCTGTCCCTTCTGAGTTGGCTGCAGTGCAACAATGCTGTTTTGTTTTAATGTATTTTAAGATCTGTTTTTATGATGTTTTAAAGTGTTTTAGTGCTTTGTTTGCCGCCCTGGGCTCCTGCTGGGAGGAAGGGTGGGATATAAATAAAATAAATAAATAAATAAATAATAAAAGAAATAAATTCAAATGATCAATAAGTTAACAAAAACATTGTAAAAACATAAAATGATAGATCCTTTCAATTCCTGATAAAATCCAACAATAAAATACAAAAGCATAATCCCAATAACAGCAAAACAAAAAACCGACCATCAGAAATTAAACTTTTACCCATACAGAAGCCCTTCAACAACACCCCACAGTCAAGGTGGTCTCTGGCATCTTCAGGTAGTGATCCCTTTTACAGCTGCAGTCAGTCAAGGCCCCACCCTTCCAGGCCAGGTGGAAAGAGGCCAGCAAGGAGGGAGAGGGTCTTACAGCCAAGATGATCTCTTTGACTTCTCCATTGACTGCTCTCCTCTTCCATGAATTGTTTAAATCCCCTTTTAAAACCAATGGCCATCGACACATCTTGTGGCACTGAGTTCCACAAGCTAAATAAAATCCTGTTAGTACTGGACTCTACTCCCACCCAATTTAATTGACTAATCCTTAAGTTCTACTATTATGAGACTGGAAGAAAGGGGGGAAACTGCTGTCTATCCACTTTCTCCACACCATGCATCATTTTTTAACCATGATCACCTTCCATCTCCTCTCCCCCGCATACAGCGCCATCCTTTAAAAGAAATCTACTCAGAAATAAGTCTTATGGGATTCAATAGGGCTTACTCCCAGGTAAATGGGATTAGGATCACCACCTCAGTCATCATCATCTCTTTTTTTCTGAGCAGAACCCAGGATGGAGTTCTACAGATAGCAGCAGGCAAGATTCTCTACAAATGCAGCCACCAGTGGCAGGGAGAAGGTTTAGGGCTCTCCGCCATGGGTATCTCTGATCCGGGTGTTTTCTCTCATAAAAGTGAGTGATCATCATTCGCTACTAGCTGGAACAATAAAGCCTCACAGTTGAGAACACCAGAGGCTGGACTTTGGAAAGGTGAATCCAGGGTTTGGTTTGCTGCTCTCAACTTCTGGCTGAAGTTAATCTTCTTTCCAACTGGCTTAGCTTCTACAATATGAGAGAGAGAGATGAGTCAGTATGGAAGCAAACTCTTTCTCTAAAGCTCCAGCTATACGTTTTTTAATTGGAACACCTCATATCTGGGGTTTGCAATGGCCAGAGTGAACCTTAGGCAACATGTGACAGATACAAAATGGCAACAAGACCTAGGCTTAACTTCCAATTATTTTTTAGCAGACAGAGCATGGCAGCTCAATAAAGAAGCAAACTATCTACATACACTCCGGATCCAAAAGCATCGTGGAGTTAAGTTTACACTGGCGTGCCTTAATGTTCTCCATCTCAGAAATAAGTCCTATGGGATTCAATAGGGCTTGGAGGGAAGAGACCAAAAAAATCCCTAACTGTGAATGCAAGTGTCCCTGCGACTCTGGAGAAGGTGAGTCAGTGACTCATGTTCTTTTGTATGGCCTCTGCTATAGAGACTTATGCAAAAAATAATTGAAACCCTCATACTGAAACTGCCAGGATATGATCAGATGCATTTTATGGCTGTGAGCACACTAGCGGCCTACAGCAAAGCATTTCCATAGGCCACACCTGAAGGAGCAACGGGTTGATCAGCTGCGAAATCTGTTTGAAGCTGATTTTTTTAAAAAACAACAACACTGGAGTTGATCCCACCAGGTTTTACCATAAAAAAGGGGTGGGGTTTGACTAGTGTTATGTGCCCCCCATGTTCAGAAGAGAGAGGTGGAGATATACCGGATCCAGCAGAACTGTTGGTGTGTCTCACTCTCTACCCTATGACTCCTCACTTTTCTCTGATCAGAGTTCAGCTACTTCTCTCAGTGTAGCTAAATTCTGTGCTGCAGCATGGAAAATCCGTCAAGAAGTAATCTGAGCCACCCTATTGAGGGGGAAATTTTATTTTCAAACAATAAGCAAAATATATTCTTTTATGAAGCTATAAATATTTTACTGAGTTTAGTAGCCAGCCAGAACCCTTTTCGTCTTAGAGCTGTCTTCCCTGACTGTTTTGGTTTGTATGGAACAGCTAGAACTCTACAAGATAACACTGAACAGACACTGAACATCTCTGTACTCTCCAAATCGTAGGAGGATTGCATTAACTAAAATGCTTAGCTCATTAGCTGGAGTACTCAGCTCATGGCAAAAATGTACTGGAATGTGAAGTTTTAAACATTGCCAAATTGACTAGAACATAATGCAATGCCAATGCAATTCTAATGCAATTCCTATGCAAAGTCTGTGCACTGCCTATGTAATACTGTAATGCCTAGGTAATACTGATGTGTAAGCTCCTGATTCGTTAATGCTAATTTCATTGTCCTGAAGTGTATAAAAACTCCAGGCAACCAGTGCCATGGGGCAGTTCTCCACTCACTCAGAGGGAGACCAACCAAGCATATGCTTGTCATCCAATAAAGGCCTACCTTTTTGCTGCAAGCCTGTGTCTTCAATTGCCTCAAGGACCCCCAGTCCAACGAACTACAAAATTCTCTGTTACTATAACCATATTTTATGGAGTTTGTGAGTTTAGTTGAATTTCTGTAATATTTCTGTGCAGATAGCTATACCCTGTTTTTACCCAACATGTTATCTTATTCTATATTATCTTTGTTTACTTTATTTCACTTTATTTTATATTATGAATAGTGTGTTTTGTTGTTTCTGAATGCTGTTCTTTGATCATAATAAAGAATTGTTTGGTCTGATTTGAGAACACTGTTGCAGTATTGGGTAAATCTACTCTCCAGCGCTCGTTCTGACAGGTCCAGCACTCATTGACCGGGATTGTGAGGGGACAGGTCATAGCTCAGAGGTAAAGCACCTGCTTTGCATGCAGACAGTCCCAGGTTCAAGCCCCGGCATCTCCAGGTAAGGCTGGGAATGTCCCCTGCCTGACAACTGGAGAGCTGCCAGTCAGTGTAGCCATTACTGAGCCAGATGGGCCAACAGTCTGACTCATGCAGCTTCCTATGGCCACATTCACACCGTACCTTTTTTCTGCTATGATTCCACTTCACACAGCCATGGCTTTCCCCAAAGAATCCTGGGAAGTGTAGTTTGTGAAGGGTGCTGAGAGTTGTTAGGAGACCCCTGTTCCCCCCACAGAGCTACAATTCCCAGAGTTCCCTGGGAAGAGGGGCTGGCTGTTAACCCACTCTGAGAACCAGGGCCGGTTATAAAGAGCAGCCAGGTGGGGCACTGGCTGCAGGCCCCTGCGCTCCTCTTCCGCAATCCGCAGCACGATTGCTGCCACAGATAGCAGGGCAGAAGCTTCAGAGCTGCCCACAATTCCCCCACTTCACCTACCTTTCTCTCTGCTGTTTTTTTTCCACCTGCGCGCACTGCACACACAGGTTTTCCATCAATCAAGGTGGCGGCTGAGGTTTCCCTAAGGGGCTGAAGCCTCTGCCACTATCTTGGTTGATGGCAGCAATGCACGCGTGTAGCACAGAGAAAGGTAAGGAGAGCAAGGGAATGGCGGGTGGCTTGGGATCTCCCACCCTGCCATCTGCGGCAGCAATCTTGCCGCGAATCGCAGAAGGGGAGTGCCAGGGCCCTGGGCAGGCTGGTACCCAAGGGCCCCAGCATGCCTGGGGCCGGCCCTGCTGAGAACTATAGCTTTGTGAGGACAATAGGAGGCTCCTAACAACTCTCAGCACCCTTCACAAACTACACTTCCCAGGATTCTTTGGGGAAAGACATGGCTGTTTAAAGTGGAATGATGGTGGAATAAATGTGTGGTGTGATTGTGGCCTATGTTCCTATGTTGGGACAGCAATGTGTCTGTGCAGACTGCTGCCCCTGCAGCCACACACACCCATGTTGCTGTGCATGCTTTGCATCCCAAAGGTCCCCAATTCAATTCCTAGTTTAAAAGGATTGGCTGATGGGAAAGATCTCTGCCCAAGAGCTGTTGCCTGCCAGAATAAGCAATATTGGGCTGTTGTGCTACAAGGCAGCATATAACCTGTCTTTTGCCCACATACCTTTGGTGGCTATTACAACGGTAAGTAACAGGGGTGGGTCTTCAGCTGAACATGATGATCTGATTACAATTTCAGTTTGGGGAAATCAGTAAGTAAACCTTTGGATGTGCTTCCCGCCTTCCCCTCTGACTGACCAAATCAATCAATTATATAGCTGCGCTGCACAGCCCATTGACTCCTGAAGAGAAACATTTAAAGTCAATTGACCTCCTCTGGAGTAAATGGGCTGTAGATTGCAGGCACATCAGAGTCTCTTTGTGGAGCAGGAAAAAAGCTTTAGCACCACTGGGGAGACAAATACAAGACAGTTAGAATTTCAGGCACTGTTTGTGTGACACAGAGGGGGAAATGAGTGATTTGTCAAAAACAACAAATAGTATGCAGGATGGGTGCAGGTATGTGTTGCTTGGTCCTAAGGAAGCCCGGCTTTAGAATCCCTTTCTAGAGAAAAAGCCTAGTGGCAGGAAGAAAATAAAATGTCCTGGACCAAAATTCTCAGCCTCAAAGTGTGTATGTGGAAGTAGGGAGTTGGATGCAGGGTTGTCATTAAAAGCTGGCATGCTCAGGCATCTGCTAAGGACCAGCACCGCAGCAGGTGACCCACTGACAAAGCCTCCCCGGACCTGCTCCTTCTGTTCACCCTTGCAGCCTACTTGCATAGAATCATAGGAGGGCCTATAAGGCTATGGAGTCCAACCCTCTGCTCAATGCAAGAATCCTAATTAAAGCATACATGACAGGTGGCTATTTAGGTGCCTCTTGAAGGCCTCCAATGTTGGAGAGCCTACCACCTCTCTAGGTCATTAGTGCCATTGTCGTACCGCTCTAACAGTTAGGAAGTTTTTCCTGATGTTCAGTCAAAATCTGGCTTCCTGCAACTTGAGACCATTATACCATGTCCTGAACTCAGAGATGATAGAGAAGAGATCCTGGCCCTCCGCTGTGTGACAACCTTTCATGTACTTGAAGAGTGCTACCATATCTCCCCTCAGTCTTCTCTTCTCAAGGCTATACATGCCCAGTTCTTTCAGTCTCTCCTCACAAGGCTTTGTTTTCAGTCCCCTGATCATCCTCATTGCCCGCCTCTGAACCAGTTTGTCTGCATCCTTCTTAAAGCGTGGTGCCCAGAATTGGACACGGTACTCCATATGAAACCTAACCAGTGCCGAATAGAGGGGAACCAATACTTCATGCAATTTGGAAACCATACATCTGTTGATGCAGCCTCAAATAGCATTTGCCTTTTTTGCAGCCATTTCACACTGTTGGCTCATATGGATCAACAACAATCCTGAGATCCTTCTCGCATGTAGTATTGCTGAGCCAAGTATCCCCCATCTTATAACTGTGCATTTGGTTTCTTTTTCCTGGGTGTAGAACTTTGCACTTATCCCTGTTAAATATCCTTCTGTTGTTTTCAGCATGCTCACCTGCCTCTCATTCTGGTCCAGAGAATAGTGTTGCTAAGAAGGCAGAGCCATAGATGCTATTTCCTGCTTGCTCATTGGCTCTCCACCTAGCAAGCAGATGGGTAGCCATGATGAGGAAGGGTGATAGTGGCAGTAAGGAGGTGAACCACATCCACGCTATACATTTAAAGCACTATGTTACCATTATAACCATCATGGCTTCCCCCAAAGAATCCTGGGAAGTGTTGCTCGTTAAGGATGCTGAGAGTTCTTAGGAGATGCCTATTCTCACAAACCTTCCCAGGGAAGACAGATTGATTATTAAACCACTCTGCGAACAGGAGATTGAAATTAGGCTTGGAAGAAGCTTTCTATTGCAACCGATAGAATAGATAGCATTGTGTGGCTGGTTGCGGCATGTGTGTGATGCCTACATTTGCATTTGGTTTGCCAATGTGCCCACAGGGACAAAAATATTGTCAACCTCTGGTATAAAGGTAGCCATTTCGGTAGCTAGGTCATCAGAAACTGTAACAATTCCCTACCATGAGAGGGTCACTTATTCGATTGTGCTCACCATCATAAACATATCTTTTTCAGGTTTGTATGCAGATAGACTTTTGTAATGAGTAGAAAAGGGAGGAGGAAGAATCTGTTTTAGATGAATTTGTACATGGAGTTTGGTGGTTGGGACCCAACTGAGATTTGCCCATAGCAGACTGCCTCTTGCATCGAGTGCCTCCATATGCCCAACCCACACGCTGTTGGATTTTTTAAAGAAACAAAGCCTGCCTAATTATATGCACAATTATACACAAAATATGTATACTATATGCATGATTCCTATAAAAGAGTCAAGCCCCATGCAGTACCATATTTCTGCAGCATCAGCATGAACACATAAGAATTTTTATACAGTTATAAGCATTGTTGTATATGATTCTGTTTATCTGCCGCTTACTTTAGAAAGCCTGGAGTGCATACTTGTATAGTATGCATATAATATTATACATATAATAATGCAAAATAATATGCAATAATTGTTGATAGTTAGATGAGTTCAACATCGAAATTTTCAGAAATTTCCGCCCTGTGAGCCTTCTGGGTCAGCCCGAGCATCTTAAATATGTACCTGTGAGCTTTGATTGCCAGCAGTACTGACAGTTTTAAGCAACTGATTTACCTTATACAACATGTAAAGTAAATTGCGGAATTCATTCACTACAGCAAGATGTCATGAGTGTGACCTCTCCTAGCAGGGGAATTTGCTCCCATCCTTGACAGTTTTAGCTGCCCTTTATTGCACCTTTTCCAGCTCTATAAACCTTACAGGTGTTTAAAAAGAGATGAGACACTAGCCTTGGGTGTAGAGCAGAGGAAGAATAGGAAGAGAAAGACTGACCATTTTCCAGTTCAAAACCACTCTCCCCATGCTGCTTTTTCGTATATATAAAAAAGTTTTAATAGTTTTGGGATTTTTTTTTTTTAAAAAAGAGGATGGAAAAGAAGCAAATGTTTAAAATGTTAGCTCACTTGTATTCATTTTTCAAAATCCCCTTTATAAGTAAAGCAGTTCTGATTCCAACACCGGAAGCTTAAAAAAAAGTCATTGGGAGCACTTGTGGGAGACAAACGGGGGAGCTGGGAGTTATAGGGTCCTCATATCATTATAGGTGGCTTGGAGAGGGCAACTTGTAAGCAGAAAAATCTTGGTTGCTTTTCCTCTACACTGACTAGCATCTTGGCCAAGCCGATTGTGGCTAGGGGGGGACCCACAGAACTCCATGAACCATGCAGCCTGCACCTTAGAACAAAGCATAGGTGAAAGTGTGGACATATTTTTGCATTCCTGGGGTGGTAGTTCATATTGTCATAATAATCCCCATGTCTGAAAATAGATTGGAGTGAGTGGTTTAAGTTTCCCTTCAGTCGCATGCCATAACTGTTTCCCCAAGTAGATCAGGAGCATCTGATTTCTTTTGGGATTCCATAACCATGACAACTGCTTCCAAGGGCCATTTTTTATACAGTTTCCAAAGTTGAAATCAGAACTGCTTTACTTCTAAAAGGGATGTGAAAAAACTAGTACAGGTGAGCTGACATTTTAAACAATTTCAATATTATTTCTTTTCCCTCTTTTGTTTGAAAAATATCCTATCTTCCCAAACCTATTTAAAAATTTTCTCTCTGTTTTTTGATTAACATAAAAAAAAAGGATAACGCTAACTTCTCGTGGAAGGGGAAGGTCTCTCTGTTAGGAAGTTGTGGGGAGGTGGCTGTGGTGCCCTATTTTATTTTTTTAATGATCCATTTTTAACAACGCTGAAGTGAAATCATCCTTGCTTAAATCAGAAGCTCTCAGTCTAAAGACACTGTAAATGCTAATGATGACATTTCATACAGATGGCATTTCTGAAGCATCCTCTTTTATACAGACTTGAATGTTGGCTAGGCTTTACAGCGGGAGTTGAAAGACATCAAGGAGTGCTAAAAATAAATTCTGAAGTAGTGATCATCTAGGTTAGTTAGATCTGGTTATTTTTATCTCACATGAAATCTTCATTAAGGTCTAGGAGGGCAGAAATGTCCCTTGGGTTGGTTTGTTTGCTTGTTAGATTTATATCCCGCCCTTCCTCCCAGCAGGAGCCCAGTGCAACAAACAAAAGCACTAAAAACACTCTAAAACACCACAAAAACAGATTTTAAAATATATTAGAACATCCTTAAAAACATATTAAAACAAAACATATTTAAAAACATATTTTAAAAAAAAGCTTTGAAAACATCTTCAAAAGAAATTCCAACACAGATGCAAACTGGGATAAGGTCTCTACTTAAAAGGCTTCTTGAAAGAGGAAGGTCTTCAGTAGGACTGTCAGTTTCCACACAGGGTTTAAAAATCAAGTGCTGGCCAGCAAGATTCTATGCTAAATAATATTAATGTGCACCTGCCCTTAGCCCCAACCAAAATGCAATCCAAAGTTAGAACTAATCATTATAGCCACTGCACCACAGCTATGGCAACCCCTCATCACCTTTTCCTCTGGTTGCCATCCCATCTTCAAAAAGATATTGTTTTGTGTATCCCAATCTCTAAGCAGTGAGACACTTCAGGGGTGTTTGTACATATCTCAGGTTTGGTTTCCTTGGAATAAAGGTTCCATGTGGAGGTTGGTGCCTATCCCATAAGTAATGGGAGGGAGTTCCAAAGTGTAGGTGCTGCCAATTCCTACATGGTACACAACAGACCTCACGACTATGAAATGGTGTCTGCAAGAGGCAGGTACCTTCAGCTCCAATTGCTCAGAAACTCTGTCCCAAATCCATTGCCTGCAAATGGGGTGACCATTAGCACTAATCAAAGGATCACAGAGTTGGAAGGGTCCTTATTGACTGTCTAGTCTGTCCCCATATGTGATGCAGGACAACCTCGGTAAACAATGCAAACTGCTGTGCACAGGTATATGCACAGGTTTGGCTTGCAGCACTCCTAATCACTGGGCCATGGAGGCCCCAACATAGGAGGCTCGTGCATAGCTGGGTTAGGCCAGTGGTCCATCTAGCTCAGAATTGACTACTCAATGACTGGCAGCAGCTCTGCAGGATTTCAGGCAGGGGACATTCCCAGCCCTACCTGGAGATGCCGGGGGATTGAACCCAGGACCAACCCCCTACAGCAAATCCAGAGTATCCCACCACAGATGGCTGACTAGCTTCTGTGAGCAATACAAAATGCTATGCGCAGTTATATGCACATTGTGCATGGCATCACTGACACCACAGTGGGACTCAAACGCTTCTGTTGTTGCTTTTGTGTTTCATGTGGAAGCCTCCTACCCACTGGGCAATTGGGTGGGCTGACCAATGTAACTGGTGTAGCCAGGGCCAGGACCAGACTGTGTGGGCCCTCAAAGGTGGTGGGGGCAGCAGGCAGGGGTGGAAGGTGGAAGAACTACCGCTGCCACAGGTTTAAATAAGCCCGGCTGCATCAGCCCATTACATGCTGCGCACACATGCCTGCCATCAACCAAGATGGCGGCAGGGTGTGTTGATGCCCCCACCGGCGTCTTGGGTGATGATAGGCATGCACATGCAGCACTGTGATGCAGGAAATGGTGCAGACAGTCCTCACCAGTGAGGGTGTTGCCTGAAGGGTGGCTCCTGCTCCATGATCCACACCAGCATTGGGTCACTGACCATGTGCCCAATGACCCAATACTGGCATGGATCATGGGGTGGGAGCTATACCTGCCAGCCCCAACTACAGGGGCCCCTGTCAGCCACAGGGCCCCTAGGCCAGTGCCCAACCCGGCCACCTGCTGGAACCGGGCCTAGGTGTAGCACTCCTTCTTTCCCTGTCTGGTCCTCACAATTTTCTAGGTTGCTTATAGTATGTGAGACCCTGTTTAAGAGGACAGGGGAGCTGGATGTTGAGGCGCAAGGTTTGGTTGCTGCATTCCTAATCACTTGGACATGGAGGGCCCCTCCTTATGGTGGGTGGAGCTCCCTTTCTGCGATCCACGGCAGCATCGGCTCCCAACCCTGCAGAGAGCTCCCAGAGACCCCCCTACAAACATGCAGGCCCACAACACCTGCCTGCACGCCCCACCTACCTGTCCCATTGGGGTAAATGTTGTGTGCATGCCTGCTATCAACCAAGATGGCGTGCATGCATGCATGCCATCAACCAAGATGGCAACAGAGGCATCAGCCCCTTAGGGAAATCTCGGCCACTACCTTGGTTGATGGTAGGCATACACAAGCAGCGCAGCCAGCATTCACTGCAGCAGGAAAGGTAGGTACGGGTGGGTGCCATTGTTATAAACAATACGCCATAGTCCCTTTTAGGGTTCTAGTGGCTGAGGATTCGCTCCCAAATACTCACCCAATAGAGTTCAAGAACGAACGAAACAAGATGGAGGATAGAGTATATTTATTTCTAACACGTGCACGTGGAGAAGGGCCAAGCCAGTTCTGACAAACTCTGCTGTGCTGGCCTTTTTATAAGCTTTATTTTACTAATTATTCATGCATCGATTTCATCATATCTACATCATAACTACATCATTAATCCATGCCCATTTCCTCCTCATAACCATATTTAGAAGTTGTTTTTCACTCTTGTTATCTTGTTATGTTCATCTTAGCCTTGTACATATGCAACATAGTTTGTAACATAGTCTGATACTTTCTTCGACACAGGTGCATTTGCAACTAAAGGCCTGTGAGAATACAGTTATCTATTTTGCAGACACAGCTTTAAACAAACAATGATTCTACAATTCAGCAAATTAGCATTTCTCTTTACACACACACAAGTAAATTAACCGTCAGCATTTTAGCACAAACAATGTGATTCTCAATACATTTCTACTATGAATTTAAAACAGCAAAACAGGCCTAATACTCCTTTTTACTTTGACTATGCAAAGAAAGCTTAATTGAACAAAATATGTTATTTATTCAAACAGTCAGAATTCAGTGTCACACCATGGGCCCAGGTCAGGCTGGTGCCCAAGGTCCCAGTCATGCCTGGTGCAGGCCCTGCTGGAGAGTGACTGCCACTTAGTGCAGATAGGGGTGGCCAACATGGTGCCCTCCAGATGTTGTTAAACTATAACATCCCTCATTTTTTACAACTGGCCATGCTGGCTGGGACTGATGGGAGTTGGATTCCTGCATCATCTGGAGGGTACCACATTGGCTATCCTTGGTGTACACAATATTGAGCTAGATGGGCTGATGGGCTGACACAGCACAAGGAAGCTTCCTATGTTCTTATGAGTATCTTATGTTGGGGTTTATGGGATAAAACAATTATGTGGTTCCATCTCTAGCAGAGTAAAATGGCAAAAATGGAATGAGCAATAACCAGTTTGTTTATTTATTTATGTATTGCATTGGTATATCGCCCCATAGCCGAAGCTCTCTGGGCGGTTTACAGCAATTAAAAACATTAAAAACAAATATACCAATTTAAAAACACATTTTTTAAAAAGCGATTTTAAAATACATGCTAAAATGCCTGGGAGAAGAGGAAAGTCTTGACCTGCCGCTGAAAAGCTAACAGTGTTGGCGCCAGGTGCACCTCATCAGGGAAATCATTCCATAATTTAGGGGCCACCACTGAGAAGGCCTTCTCCCTTGTTGCCAGTCCCCCAGCTTCCCTCGGAGGAGGCACCCAGAGGAGGGCCTTTGATGTTGAGTGTAGTGTACAAGTGGGTTCGTGTCGGGAGAGGCGTTCCATCAGGTATTGTAGTCCCAAGCCGTGTAAGGCTTTATAGGTTAAAACCAGCACTTTGAATCGAGCTCGGAAACATACAGGCAGCCAGTGCAAGCGGGCCAGAATCGGTGTTATATGTTCAAACCGTCTGGTCCCTGTTACCAATCTGGCCGCTGCATTTTGCACAAGCTGCAGCTTCTGAACCATCTTCAAAGGCAGCCCCACGTAAAGCGCATTGCAGTAATCTAACTTGGAGGTTACCAGAGCATGGACTACTGAAGCCAGGTTATCTCTGTCCAGATAAGGGCGTAGTTCCCACTCTCCACCCCCTGTCCTGACTCACACAGTCCAGCAGAATAAAGCAATCATGCTTCCTCTGCTAAAGTATATAAAGATAGTTTACTCATGAACGCTACATGTATAGAGTGATATAGGCACAGCTTAGGAAATCAGAAACAAGAAATGGAGATTACTTTCAGTCCATAGTATTCAGCTTCTGGCAAGCAGCACCATGCCTGCTTGCTCCGTATGGTAACAGCATTCAAAAGGCAACACAGCAGGAAGGATGAAGGGGAGGGGAAAAATAACAATCTAACAGGACACTATATCACAGCAAACTATAGAGTTTTCCTGAGTCTGGCCAGAGAGAACACTTCTCCTTTTAACTGTACTTAAAGCATGTATAACCCTGCCCCCTAGTGGCAGGATGCAAAGTTGCCTGTTTCCAACATCTTATGCCAGCACAAGGCTGATATACTATAGCTGTGGCTCCAGGTTCCATGGACCTACCCACTGCAATGGGCAATGGATAACCCCAACATCTCTCTCTCTCTCTCTCTCTCTCTCTTTCTCTCATCTTTCTGCCCCATCCATCCTATAAAAGTCCATTAATTGTGGGCCAGGACCTCCCACAAGCAACAAAAGGGGTGGGGTAGAGGAGGATGCAGTGACATCCACAGCAATGCCAATGCAAGAAGTGGTCTCTTGGCTAGGGAGAAAAAGGGGACAGCAGTGAGAAGCTGGTGCTGGAAGCTACTACATCCTACTCAGAGTAGACCCACTGAAATTAATGAACCTAAATTAGCCATGTCTATTAACTTCAATCCATAAAGGAAGCCACAGACCTGAACTTACAAGATCTGAGCAGGGTGGTTCATGACAGATGCTCTTGGAGGTCGCTGATTCATAGGGTCGCCATAAGTCGTAATCGACTTGAAGGCACATAACAACAACAACTATTAACTTCAATGGGTCTACTCTGAGTAGGATTAGCATTGACTACTGCACGCTGTCTTCACAGCTGTTTGATCATGATAACTGGTATCCCTGGGCCTGATTGTAACACGGTGGCCACCAGTATAGTCAGACCTACGGATGGGTGAATATGTCCATTTCAGTTCCTCTTTGTTTCTCATTTTCCCAATCTTAAGTTCAATTCTTCACATTTCCACATCTGTTCATAATCTTTTTCCAAAAAAATGTCCACATGAAAATTCATCAGAATTTCCGTGCAAATATCTCTTCATATACTCATTTTTGTAAGCAATTCCCCCCAATATAACACATTTTTACATGTTATCTTCACTAATATATGCATTTATATTCATGCGTTATCCTAGTATGTGCTTTTTTGTACACACAACTTGGTTGGAGAACTGCTTTGCAAAACTCAGAAACGTGCAAATTTCAATTCAGGACTATTTCGGTTGGCATGTTGTTTAGGAAGATGGGGATTAGGTATGTTTGATTTTAAATGCAAACTGACTTGAATCAGCCTGATCCCTAATAGGACCGCAGCTGCAGTCTATCAATCATACAGCTTGAGATCTTGAAATGGGCCCTATAAATGCAGTAGGGGCTGGGAGCCTCCAATTTGTAGCTACAGCACTGCACACACCCCAATCACTGATTGAAATCTTCCTACCCAAACAGGGATTGATTTGTGTCTAATTCTCAACATCGCAAACTTTCTCAACTTTATTCCCAGGACTAGCAATTTACATGCGGTCTCATTAAAACTACCAGAAACCCCGCAGGCTAAGCGCCCACGTATGCCACATGTCTGGCAGATGACAAGGCTCTTGCACAGTGTAAGCAATCGCTTTCCATTTTGCTCAGCTGGTTGAAATATAAAACAAGTCATCAGTGCAGAGGAAAGTTAATACTTGCTCACCTGTTTTTCTAACTGTGTTCCCAGTTTAGAATGATGCCACCCCCATTGCCAGGTGATGGTTATGCTGTGTCCTCACAATGTAGCCATGCATCTCACATTAGGCTATTGCAACCCATGTTACAAAAACTGGCAGGTAGAACAGATGACAGTGGGCTCTCCAACACTGGAGGCATTCAAGAGGCAGCTGGACAGCCATCTGTCGGGAGTGCTTTGATTTGGATTCCTGCATTGCGCACGGGGTTGGACTTGATGGCCTTATAGGCCCCTTCCAACTCTACTATGCTGATTCTAAGGGAGACGCAGGGATGTAGGGAGATGCTTTGGCTTTCCAGCACATTCACCCTACATCATCATCATCATCAACATCATCATCAACATCATCATCATCATCATCATCATCATCATGAAGAAGAAGAAGAAGAAGAAGAAGAAGATTTATTAGTCGCTTGTTACCCGAAGGTCTCCAGTCTACTTGCATCATTGTTAAAAACAAACGTAAATATACCATACCATAAAATCAAAGTAATAACACAGCCACACACCTCACCTCATCCAGAAAACTTGGGCAGCACACTAATACAAACAACATCATATCCATCTATCAAATGCCTGAGGGAAAAGGATAAGTCTTTACCTGTTTCCTCTTCCCAGAGTTTCCTGGGAAGCTCTGTGAGGGGAACACGGGTCTCCTAAGAACTCTCAGCACATGTCACAAACCACAGTCCCCCGGATTCTTTGTGGAAAGCCATGACTATTGAAAGTGGTATAATAGTGCTTTAAATGTATAGTGCAGACAGTGGTGGCTGGTCAGATAGGGCAAATGGGGCATGGGCCCACCAACATCAATCTGCCCTCAGCCAGCCCCCCCCACCTGCCTTCCTGCTTACAGCCAGTCGGAGTGGCTCTGCCTACCATTGGCTCTGGCTCCACCTACTGGAGGCCTTTTGCCGTACCAGTCACCACTGACTGCAGGTGGAGCCTGTCAGTGGCACTTCATGGCTGAGACACACGGCTTGTATCTACCAAGAATCAATATTGTGGGCCCAATTCTGTGAACCCCACCCAGCTGAGATCAGACAGGCCCCCTCCCTGTTGAACTTCTTGTGCTTGATGAAGGTCTTTTTTTTTTAATTTCAGCAGGCATTTTATGTAAGCTTTCTGATTTTATTTTAACTGATTTTATCAGCTTGTAATCTTATTGTATATCGCTTTTATGTGGTATATTTTATTTTGTTGAGTCGCTTTGAGACACTTTCTTCATATAAAGTGACTGATAAATATAAATTATTATTACTATTACTATTACTATTACTATTATTACTACTGAGACTACAGGAGTAAGCCATATATAAATTGTTGAGATAAATAAATAATCAGTGAAATGATGCATGTTAAGGATAATGAGTCTTTAGCTAGGATTCTGATGTTCAGGCCCTCAATGCTCTTCATCATGGGAGCAGCTTATCAGACACTGGTGGATTCCTGGCCCACCATTCCATTTGAGACCATCCCGCAGTCCACTGCCTAAAGCTCAGGGGTTGCCAACCTGGCACCCCAAAAGCCTTCGTTGGCATCACAGACAATGGTCACAGACTTTGAGGTTTCATTTTTTTTAAAGTAAGTCTCTAGCCCTTGTAGAAATAAAGTTATGAAGCAAAATGTGCAAGTACCCTTCTAAGCAATTTCTGCAAAATGAACCAGCCTGGCTGCTCCAGTGTTTTTAGCCAGTGAGTGAGTACAGTGGGTACAGGATGGCAGCCTAGGCTTTGGTTGAGGATTGGCATTGGGGAAAGTAAGGTTTTTGTGCCTTTAGCAGCTGTATCTCCACAATCAGGACCAGCAGGACAGGGATGGGGAGGGAGAAGCAGCAATGACTGTCTTTCTAACATTGTGTTATGCCATGCCTCCATTTTGCATTATGCCATGCCCCCCATGGCAGCTGTTTTGTGACTGACACTCTCAACACTCTCTCCAAATTAAAAATATATCTATTCTTGGTAGGAGAACAGGCTGTGCCTCAAGGTTAACTCTAACTAGTCCCTCCCAGTGATGTCCACGTCTCTTTATTTAAAAGCCAATATGCAGCCCTTAATTCCCCCCCCTTCTTGCTAAATGAATTGTCCCATTTCCTCTGTTAAGCCCCATGCTTAAGGACTGTAATATCCCCTCCTTGTTTCTGAATAGGCCCCAGTTCCACTCTTTTCTTTTTTTCCTTTTTGGTCCCTTTTAATCCACCCTGAGCTGCTGAGAGATCTTGGCTAGAATGAAATGGAATAGTCCACCCAACTGGGATAACAATTCTCTTTGTTAGAGTAAGCCTTTTGTGTGAGGCATGCACAGAAATAACACGATGGAGGGTTTTGAGTTTCTGTCAGACTTAATCGCAAGTACAAAAAATAAAATCCTAGCAGGATGGACCTCCAGTCCTTCTTGAAGTGCAGAAATTGGCTTAGCTAAGCTCCCTCCCTCCCTCTCTCTCTCTTTTTAATCATTTTGGAGGGCTAAATCCCTTGGCAAACACATTGACAGCTCCAACCTCATAAAAGACCATCTAAGGGTTGTTTCTGAACTAGCTGGAGTCCAAAAAGTCTAGGGAGAGCCAGGGCTTTCATCTGCTTCTAATAGTCACTTGAGAAGAGAGATTCACTGGCAGACAAAAGGGCTGAAATCTAGGCCAGCCCAAGAGATTTTGCAAAGGACAAGATGCCATCCTGAATTCCATGTACGGAAGTCAATCAAGCTGGTAGTTGAAGCATCTTTTGACACTGGCAACTAGAAATGGGGGAGAAAGTCAATTCAGTTCACTAGATCTATCAAATTCACATTTTCTGAAACAATAAGAGAATCAAAACCCATCCATTCATCAAAATTTGCACTCATCCGAATTTTGTGATGCAGTTCTCCAACCAAATAATGTTGACAAAAATGCATATATTTGGGGAAAATGTGCATAAAATGAATATATCGGTGAAAACAACATACAAAATCTCATTATGTTAGGCAACATTGCTTGCAAAAAAACTGCAGACAAAATGTGTTCATCAGGAGACATTTGCACTAAAATGCTGAAGAATTTTCATGAGGACTTATTTATTTATTTATTTGATTTATATCCCACCCTATCTCCCAGCAGGAGCCCAGGGCGGCAAACAAAAGCACTAAAAACACTTAAAAACATCATAAAAACAGACTTTAAAATACATTAAAAAAACTTTAAAAACATTTTAAAGCTTTAAAAACAACTTTTAAAAAAGGGTTAAAAACATATTGGTAAAAAAAGGTTTTTTTAAAAAACATATTAAAAGCAATTCCAACACGGATAAAGACTGGGATAGGTCTCAACTTAAAAGGTTTGTTGAAAGAGGAAAGTCTTCAAAAGGCACCAAAAAGATAGCAGAGATGGCGCCTGCCTAATATTTAAGGGGAGGGAATTCCACAGAGTAGGTGCGGCCACACTAAATGTCCGTTTCCTATGTTGTGCAGAACGGATCTCCTGTTAAGATGGTATCTGCAGGAGGCCCTCACCTGCAGAGCGCAGTGATCAACTGGGTATATAAGGGGTAAGACGGTCTTTCAGGTATCCTGGTCCCAAGCTGTATAGAGCTTTGTACACCAAAACTAGAACCTTGAACTTGGCCCGGTAGCAAATGGGCAGCCAGTGCAATTCTTTCAGCAGAGGGGTGTCATGTTGACGATACCCTGCCCCAGTGATCAGTCTCGCTGCTGCATTTTGTTTTTCTAAAAGAATTAACAAATTACTGAAGAAATGTGGAGAACCGAATTTAAGATTGCGAAAATGCGAAACAGAGAGAGCTGAAATGGAGACATATCTCCCTCCCTATGGGCAACAGAATAGTGCACCTGAGGGGAGCAGGCTCACTTAGACCAGTTGTCTCCATCCTTTTCAAATTAAAGATGCATTTAAGGACCTGTTTCATATTTTCTTGCCATATATTTGCATGCTGGTACCACTGCTGTTGCAACCCACCTTACATCAGGCCGTGACCCAGTTGTAGGTCCTGACCCACCAGTTGAAGGCCACCGACTTACAAGAGAGCAGGACAGTCTGTATGGCAGACACAGGTCTGTCCTCCAACACTTCCCTGCTGGTTCCTGCTTTCCAGCATCTGCTGTCTGAAACATCCACCTCACTCTGCCTGATGGTAGGGCCAGCCCTGGCTGAAGAGTAATGCATAGTTTGTTTGAGATTGTATGTAGACTCATGATAGGTGGAAGCCAAAGAACTGCGCCACAAGTTCTGCATAGCCAAGAGGGCTTCTAGATGGCATTTCTTGAACAGATGGCCCTTCAGCTACAACACATGGCAAACTGCATTTGAAACTGAGAGGATAAATGGATACATGTAGGATAGGGTAGCGTGTCCTGCTGTCCAAAGTCAAAATCCTCTTGGGTTCACTTAAAGTACCACACTGGATCCTGGCATCATAGTAACAGCAGCAGCAGCAGCAATAGATAGGAAAAAGTCAGAAGCCATGAATCAAATTCTGATTGTTTTCCAGACCACATTCCAAAAACTATGCACAGGCACCAAGGAGTAAAAACACATGGCTGTGCTGCTGTGTTTTTTAAAAGACTGTTTAGCGTGCCATTTTATGCTTCTTTATTTTATTGCTTTTTATTTATTGCGTTAAGTTATATTGTTTTGCATGTTTGCAATCGATCTTGTGAGGCACCATTCTCAAAGGCAGGATATGCTAATATGTAAAATATTAAATAGTTTGCTTAAAAAATTAAAATAAAACGTAGAATGCTGTCAAGCTTTCAAACCAGTGTGGCCCCCCAAGCCCCTCCAACTGGTCCTCAGGACTCTTCCCAGACCACACCTCCTCTCTAGACCACAACCCCATGTAGGGGAAATTGACCGGAAGACTAATTGTATCAAGGAGATAGAATGACCAGTGACAAGCCTGACTCTCTGAGAGTCTAGCAGGCCGGGCCCTTTAAGAGATTGCAAGCTTTTTTGGCTTAATTTGTTGTTTTCTTAAAAGGAGCCATCTGCTCAGGATAATACAATCTTGGAATATGGGAGGATCTCATATCTAAATATCTTGGCAATTTGCCACTCATTACACTTATATTTTGAGTTAATAAACAATTATAAAACTAAGAACACGATCATCACAACAGGTGTGATTGATAAAGTTGTTGTTGAGAGTCAGCATGTAGCCTTTGGGGCTTTTAGCTGTATAATTCCCCAAGATTTTTGCCCAAGGGAACTTCAGCGCAGACCTTGGACCGATGAGGTGGTGCGTACTGGCCTTTAGCAGGGGTCTCTCTGTTGTCTTTCCCTTGGAGTTCCCGACAACTGAATGGTGAAAGGAAGTTCAGTAGATTTTGCTGTTTGTACCCTTTTGCCTGCTACTTAATAAAATCTTTGACTTCCACCTGCCTGTGTGTTTATAGCCTCTGAATCCACAAGAGCCCTTGCCAGTTGGCAAGACACCCTACAGTAATCTGTGAACTGACCAAAAAGGAATGCATAGTTCATTGGGTAGTAGGTTTTTAAAGGTATTAATAATATAAGTACTTGATAAGAATTTGCAGGTGGCAACCACACTTGAAAGAAGGAATTGTTGTTTCCTCCCACAAAAGGAGGAAATCTGCTATTTCAGATTCTATATGCTGTGAATTAGGGTTGCCAGGCTCAGGGCCTGATCCTGATCCTGTATCTTTAGGAGAAGAGAAAGTCAGCCAAGTGAAGGTGTTTTTGCAACAATGTAATGGGAAAAACCACAAGGTGGAATTCTCCCTTCCCCCTGCACAACTTTTAAAGATATAAAAGACCTCTTGGTTGCCAGGCCCAGCCTCCAAGAGGTCTTCTGTATCTTTAAAAGTTGTGCAGGGGGGGGAGAATTCCACCTTGTGGTTTTTCCCATTACAGAGTTCCAAGAACACCTGCACTTGGCTGACCTTCTCTTCTCCTAAAGATATAGGATCAGTCTCAGGGATTGAACCTGGCAACCCTAGTGAGTGTGTGTAGAAACTAGCCTACTGCATAAAGGTCAAATTTGCATTTGTTGCTCTGTCCACTCTTGCCTCTGCCCTGCCTGCCACTGGCATGTGGCCCTCAGAAGGCTGCCTAGAAGGGAATGTGGCCCTCAGGCTGAAACAAGCTCCCCATCCTTGCTCTGTTTACTTTTTAAAATCCTACCTCTCTACCAGCTCAATACAGCTCACACTGTTTAAAATCACCATCTGATTCTTCTAACCGCCCAGAATACTCCCTCATCCAAGGCCAAGACATTAACCTCTGGAAAGAGGTGGCAGTGGCTGCTCCCAGGATTGTCTTTTTATACCAGAGACTGATACTGTAATTCTCAAAACCCTCTGTGGGAAATGTGCTGCACCCACCAGGCTCATCAAGGAGAAAGTCCCAGGGAGCTTTCACCAGGGATGGAGGGACCAATCTATTTCCAATCAGTGTTGATTTTGCATGTGCTCACTCACTTTTGTCTCTGGCTCCACCCACCACTGGGATGCGGCCCTTAAAAAGGAACTGAAAATGTATCCCAACTCCTGATTTAAAAGCACAGAAAGTAGGCTTCTTGCTTCAGAACCAGGGCCGGTTCTAAAGGGCGGCCAGGTTGGGCACTGGCCCAACAGCCCCTGGAGCTATGGGGGGCCCTCAGCCACCCCTCTGCTCCCTTTCTGTGACCCGCACCCCCCACGTCCCCCCACATCTCCCCACTTACCTGTCTGCTGTCTTTTACCATTGCCCTTAACAAAGATGGCAGCCGCCGTTTCCCTAAGGTACTGAAGCCCCTGCCGCCATCTTAGTTGATGGCAGAGATGTGCGTGTGTAGCACACATGTGTGCCATCAACAAACATGGCGTCGGAGGCTTCATCCCCTTAGGGAAACCGCGGCCGCCATCTTCGTTAAGGGTAATGGTAAAAAAACAGCAGACAGGTAGGTGGGGGGGCTTTGCGTGAACGCAAACGTGAATGCACACACACGCCGGGGGCCAGGGCAAGCTGATGCCCAAGGGCCCCGGCATTCCTGGGGCTGGCCCTGTTCAGAACCATTGTTGCGCACTCAACTAAATCAGTAAGGAAGCAGCCAATGTTGATTAGCTCAAACTTAAGTGAGGCAGCTATGAACAGCAAGTGCTGCAGCTGTTCCATCCTTCTTAGACACCAGCAGCCCACCCACAAGGTGAGCAGACCAGAGGTGACAGGGGAAGGAGGCACTTGGAAGGAGACAGTGGTAGCTGTTCGCTCCATGTCATTGGGGCACTGAAATCCACTCTAGGGTTTAGTCTGAACTTTTAATGAGCTGTCCAAAGTGCTCCTTTAAAGTCCAGACTAAAACCCAGAGCTGACATGAAGCCACCAACCTCTGAGTGAAGAGGATTGGCCACAAAATTAATGAGAGGGTAAATTAAGAAGTTTAAACTTGATTCAACAAAAACCATGTGTCATCTTGCACAGACCATTGTAATTGCTACAACAGGCAGCAAAAGCATTAAGTGGTCTGCCAAGACCCTCAGTAATTTTCAAATAGTCCATGAGAAGGGGAGAGGAAAGTTTGGGAACCACCGATCTATGTTTAATACCTTAATAACTTAAAATGAAAGCAGCATTATGATTGGGGAACATGCATCTTTGGATCAGCTAAACCAGAAATAGAGAACCTGCGGCCATACTCCAACTCCCATCAGCTCCACGAAGCATGGCCAAATGATGAGGGATGATGGGAACTGTAGTCAAATAACACCTGGAGGGATGCAGGCTCCCCACTTCTGATCAGAATAGTGACCTCAATCTGATGCATTTCAGCCCTTAGCCACTGCCTTCAAGGACCCTGGGTTAGATCACAGGCAAAAGGGCCATTCATTTACATATGCTTGTTGAATGTTCAAAACCGCTCTCGCTTGTCACTGTCGGTATTATATTGATCCTGCCTCTGGGGGTATGCGGGTGAGTGAATTACAAGATCCATTTCTCAACACAGGAAAAGAGTATTACACCAGCTTAATGGGTAAAGTTGTCAAATACTCTCCAGGATTAGTTTATGACTTAAGTACAAACCACTAAAATATATACACAATGAGAAAAGAGGTACTAGCTATTATCCAAGAAGGAATGGGATTGGCCTACTGTATATTCCAGGCACAACCAATAAATGTTAGGATCACTGTGGGCTAAACAGAGTAGAGAATACGGAGAAGCAGAGCCGCCCCTAGGCATCGGGAAATGGGGAAGCGGGGCAGTTGCCCCAGGCCCTGTGCTTTGGGGGGGCCCGACGCTTGGCGATCTGCTCACCAGCTGGCTCCTCCCTGCCTGCCTGCTCACCTTCGCCACGCCAGGCAGGGCGCAGCACTTGCTCGCTCTCTTTCTCTCCACCTGGGACAGGGGCTCGCTAGCCTGCCCACCCACCCACCCACCATGCCAAAGCCGCCACCGCCACCACCGCTCCTGCTGCAGTCAGCGAGCGCTAGCCGTCCCAGGGACAGCGAGCTGGGTCGGCAGTTCCAGGACTGGTGCCTGCACACCTACGGCGACTAGGCCAAGACCAAGATGGTGACCCAGAGCAAATCTGGGGGGCCCCCAACTATGCTTTTGCCCCGGGCCCCGCACATGCTAAGGGAGGGCCTACGGAGAAGGAGCTCTTTGCATTATCAGTATGCCTTTCCCATTGGCCTACTAGGTTAAAGTCCAGCTGCAGAGCCAGAGGACCAAACTTCATTCCCTGCTCCTTGACACTTTTCCCCCTCAAACACCAACCTTGATGTTCCCACCTCCGACTGACCTAGCTTTGAATCTTACTGGCTTGACTCCTTGACGAGACCTGTGATGGCCAAAGACTCCAAGGGCCAATGAAACCTTAGAGGAGATGCAACCTCTTGCTGTCTACATCAAAAAGTTTTGACATGACCCCAAGACAGCTTTAATTTGTGGTGACAGTACTGGAGACTCCACAGCCTGGTAAATGACTGCAAAGAGTAGTCACAGCTGAAGCTCTAGCTCTAGCTCTCATTTGCTGAGCCTCTTATAGTAGCAGAAGAAACAGCCCTCTTGGAAATTAAAAAAGTTATCTAGAGGTTCGTTGGAAAAGCTCCAGGTGGATCACAATGTTGTCCATCTTTCACATTCTAATTATGTCATACATATACATTATATGGTGCATTTCAGGGTTGTTGTTATGTGCCTTCAAATCAATTATGACTTATGGTGACCCTATGTCAGGATGGCCCCCTCTAGGATGTACACCTTAACATGGTGCGGGGGGTTGAGAGTGCTGAAGAAGCTGAGAGCAATGGTGTCAGGAGTCTAGGACAAGAGGCTAGACTCCTAGCAGGGGCACCCAAGGCGGAATGGTCAAAGCTGAAACCAGACTAAGATGCATCCAAACTCAGAGGAAGGCAATGGTAAACCACCTCTGAATGTCTCTTACCACGAAAACCCTATGAACAGAGTATCCAAAATGCAACATGAGATAGTGCTTGAAGATGAGACCCCCAGGTCAGAAGGCAGTCACTGAGCTACTGGGGAAGAACAAAGGACAAGTACGAGTAGCACTGTGACTAATGACACAGCTGGGTCAAAGCCAAAAGGAAGCCCAGAAGCTGATGCGCACAGATGCGAAAGAAGAGTCCGGAGTTGTACGACACACACAATAGGAACATGGAATGTGAGAAGCATGAACCAGGGAAAGTTAGAAATTGTCAAGAAAGAAATGGAACGTATCAACATTACAATACTGGGCATGAGTGAATTAAAATGGACGGGAATGGGACATTTTCAATCAGGCAACTACAAAATATTTTATGCAGGAAATGAGAAATTAAGAAGAAATGGGGTTGCTTTAATAGTGAGAAGTGATGTAGCAAAAACAAATAAGAGCTATACAGCAAGGTCTGAGGGAGTTATATCAATGAGATTTAATGGGAAACATATTAACATAACCATCATTCAAAACTGGAATGCATAAATAGGGAACAGAGAAGAGCTAGGAATTGTGGGGAAATGGGGCTTAGGAGATAGAAATGAAGCAGGAAAAAGACTTATCAAAATCCGTGAAGCCAATAATTTGCTTCTTGCAAACACATTTTTTGAACAACTGAAAAGATGACTGTATATGTGGACATCACCAAATGGTCAATATAGGAATCAAATTGGTTATATAATTGGTAGCAGAAGATGGAGAAGTTCCGTGCTTTCTGAGAAAACAAGACCAGAAGCAGAATGTGGTACAGATCATGAACTGGACACATTGAAAATCAGAGTAAAGCTAAAGAAGAAAAAAGCAATCATAATGCCAAAATACAATTTAAATAACATCCCAGAAGAATATAAAGAACAGGGTGGTTCACAACAGATGCTATTGGAGGTCACTGATTCATAGAGTCACCGTAAGTAGTAATTGACATGAAGGCACATAACAACAACGTATCAGTATGGACTCAGTATAAGGCAGCTTTTTATGTTTCTATATTCTCCCCCTCCCACCCCCAAATATGAGGGCTGATTAGTAATATTATGGCACAATGCAAAGCATGTTTACTCAGATGTAAGGCCCTCTGAGTTCAGTAAGCTTAGGACTGCATTCTTAACCATTTGAAGAGGCTCAGCTCTCTGTTGCTGTTATATACCTTCAAGTCGATTACGACTTATGGCGACCCTATGAATCAGCGACCTCCAATAGCATCTGTTATAAACCACCCTGTCCAGATCTTGTAAGTTCAGGTCTGTGGCTTCCTTTATGGAATCAATCCATCTCTTGTTTGGCCTTCCTCTTTTTCTACTCCCTTCTGTTTTTCCTATCATTATTGTCTTTTCTAGTGAATCAGGTCTTCTCATGATGTGTCTAAAGTATGATAACCTCAGTTTCATCATTTTAGCTTCTAATGGTAGTTCTGGTTTAATTTGTTCTAACACCCAATTATTTGTCTTTTTCGCAGTCCATGGTACCTGCAAAGCTCTCCCCCAACACCACATTTCAGATGAGCTGAATTTCTTTTCTTTTTTTTACAATAATTTTTATTCAAATTTTCATAAAACATAGAAAACAAAATCATAAAACATTCAAAGACAAAAAACAAAACAAAACAAAAATGATTAAACAAAAAAAAATAAAATGTTGACTTCCCATTTGTCACATATCAAATCAGTTATAGGTCTACAATATATAACAATCCTGTCTCTTAAATCATATTATAAAATCACTTTCCTCCAGTAGTTATCTTAATTAATCATCAAATCTCATAAACATTACTTTATTCTTTCCACAAAAAGTCAAAGAGAGGTTTCAATTCTTTAAGAAATATATCTATCAATTTTTCTCCAAATAAACATGTCAATTAATCCATCTCGTTAATAATTATAATAATCTTATTGTCATAACCATAGTCCAAATAAACATTTCGATTAATCCATCTCATCAGAATCTGTTAGGTCCAATAATTTCAATAGCCATTATTCCATTATCCCTATTAGTTCCATCTTCCATCTTCAATAGTCCTGTTAAGTCCAGTAATTTCAGTGTCCAATCTTCCATTATCAGTATTCCATAATAATCTTGCTGTTGTAGCCATAGTCATATAATAAGAGTCTGATGGGAATTTCCTCTATCCCAAATATTTTCTTGCCATCCATTCTGAATAAGTTGCTGAAATACTGTTGTAAAGTCATATCTGTGTTCTTCTTTTTTACAAAATGCACTGGCTCATCTCTTAAGAGTTTTTCCATTGTCACATGGCTGCAGTTAATTCCATAGATTTTCTCTATATCAAGCTCCATCACATCATTCCAGTCCAGAAGATTATCCAAGCCATTGATAACTTTATCTCTAATATCTTCATTAATTTCTTCAGAGATAACGTTAAATTCCAAACAGTAGATTTTATTTCTAAAATCCATAAACTCCAGATCTTTTTCCAATTCCACATTTGTTCCAATCTCCAGGGCTTGTATCTTCCCTTTATTTTTTCTTTTCTCATCTCTGATCTCATTCTCCTCTCTCACAGGATCCCCTATTTCTTTAAGCTCCTGCGTCATTTTGCTCAGTTCAATTTTCAGCTCGTTACTACCCTGTCGCAGGGTTTGTTTCATTATCTCAATCTCATCCATTATTTTCTGAAACATAATTACTTCCAGATTCTCAGCCACTTTCTTGATTGCCATTTTTAAAACCACGAAAACAAAGCAAAACAAAAATAAAGAAGAACCACTTCTTATTTCAGCAACAATTGGGTTAATATTCCAGGCTTGATGACATCACAGTATAAACAGAGCAACCTGCCTTATCTCTCTATGTTCAAGAATGCAAAATAAATTTAGTTCCCAGCATCAAAACAGTTAGTGGCGTCGTGAAGAAGCAGATTCGTCAAAATAAAATAGACCAAAAAGAGAATAGTCCCAGACAATATAATATTCCTCGGAATAGAAATCAGGAATAGAAATCCCTCTTCTGTTTATTATCTTTAGAATGCACTTCCAGGACAGCTTTTTGCGACAGAAACAGAGATAAGCTGTTAATTTCGTGAATAACAGAGAAGAGCTATATCTCACCCAGAAGTTGTCCAAAGCCGATCAATCTGACAAATCTCCTTTTGCTGCAACAATTTAAACCAAGTAAAAAAAATAATAGAAAGAAGGGTGCTTGCCTGTTAGTCCGTTCTCTCTTTGAAGAAAAGATAAACGTATCGCTTAAGCAGATAGAGCTTGTTAGGAAGTCCGTCCGGCATTGTTGGCTGGACCTTATCTCATAAATTAATGAAATCCAGTCCTCCCAACAAAAACAGGCTTTTTGAGGTTGATCTCTACGTTTCTCCCTGCCCGGGAGAAATTTCATCAGTCAAAAAAAAAATGTTCTGACTGATTTATATCTGAATAAGCTTCTTTTGAGGCGGGAGCCCGTCCCAAAAGCAGGCACAAGCGAAGTCACCCTTCCCGGAAGTCCAGATGAGCTGAATTTCAAGGTTACATAACCAAACCAAAACACAAAACCCTGGCTCTTTAAGGAGCTTATAATCAGAGGAAAAGGGGGGAGGGGGGAGAAACAAGACAAATGCACTTCCATGTTATTATTATGGAATGTGCCCCTGGAATTGAATGTTTGAATGCTTCCCCATGAAGAATGATATTTCTGGAACATACCAAAAAAATAATAATCAGTTTTTCACAACGTGTTAGGGGTTTGTTGGCTTTTTCGGGGGATGGAGAGAAGCATTTAGACATGTAACACTCACACACCCCAACAGCCTGAAGAAGTCCAGCCCAGGAAGCCTGTGAGAGGACCTGAGTGCAACAGCATTCTCCCCACCCACGATTCCTAGCAACTGGTATTCAGAGGCATATTCTGACAGTGGAAATAGAACATAGCTGTCAAGACTAGGTGCCGCTGACAGTCTTATCTCCCAGAATGTATTTAACCTCATTTTAAAGCTGTCAATGTTGGTGGCATTCACCGCCAACTTGTGGTGGTGAATTCCATGTGTGCTGTGTGAAGGAGGACTTCTTTTTGTTTGTCCTGATTAGGGATGGGGGAGAAATTGTATGCAGTTCACCTTTAAAGCTGAATCCGTTAAAACGGCAGTTTCTGAAACAATATGAAAAATGAAACACAGCCATCCTTTGACCTTTGCACTTTTCTGAATTTTGCAATGCAGTTCTCCAACCAAAGAATCTTTACAAACATATATATATATGCATTAGCATAAAAATTAGGGCAGTAAAAATACATATGTGCTCAAAGATGAATACATTAAGTGAAAACAACCCATAACAATGCTGTATATTAGGAGAAATTACTTGCCAAAAAAGAGAACATATCTGCATATAAAAATGTGTTTATTAGTTTGCACTAAAGTGCTGAAGAACGTTCGTAAGGATTTAAAAACTATCCACAAATTACTTCAGAAATGTGGCAAACTGAATTTAAGATAGAAACATGAGCAACAGAGAGAACTGAAAGAGACACATCTTCCCATCCGTAGTCCTGCTTTTCCTGCTGTTTTCTTCCAGAGTCACACACCAGCACATGATGAACTACAGCTGCCAATGCTAGCACCCAATCCAAGCATTCCTACCTAGAATCCTTTGCAACTTGGTAAGGAATCCTGAAGCACATCTCTTGGCTGTTGTGCTGCAGCAAAAAGGGACTCCGTGACATCTTTCGCAGGAGAAACTGGGGCAAAACTATCAAGACTGTAGGCTAGATGGGCGATATGAATCGAGCCAGCCCTGTTCAGGAGTAATCCAAAGTTCCCTAGACCTTTCCTTTGTTTTCTGCTCTTCCTTTGCAAAAGCTAAAAAAAGGTTGCTCTCTAATGACCTAACTCTGTTGAGTTGCCAGTTGCTTCCAAAGGACAACAGTTTGGCTGCACTGATCTGGCTATGAGAGGGGAACCTTGCATTCCTCTCCTTGTAATTAAAATCCACCACATCCTTCACAGTTTCTTTTTGAGATGCTTGTCTTTCCATTCGTTTTGGAACTCAGGCACTCAGATATTTAAATCATATTGCAAAATGGAGCATGCCAGTTTGGCTTAAATCTTTTCAAAGAATGCCATTAATCATGTTAAAGTCTCCCTCTTTATATGTTCCATAGTAAAAAACATAAAGCTTTCATAGGTAAATGAACATTTTTATGCCTTCTGAAATTTTGGTGGTGTTTATTTCTTAAAAAAAAAAACCACCCCAATCCTCTTCAAGCAACTGACTACCAGAATAGCATTGTGGTGTGCTTCTATGTAAATCTAATTAAAACATTGAACATAGCCCAATTAAGAGCTATTCACTTACAGTAACTTTTCCTATTCAGCTAAGCCAGAATGCACCAGCTATGTGAGATGGAAGGATTTTATTTTAAAAAAAGATTGCAAACAGACAAATCATTGGTTTGAATGGTCCCCAAACTTTTGATAGCTGACACATGCTTTCTTTTTGCCCAAGAATTAAAATTAGAACCACACTTTCATCTGATGCCTAAAAACATTCCAGAGGTGTGATAGCCTAATCTGCAGTGCTGCTGCATTAATTCCTGGCCAAGGGGCACCTCCTGATGGGAAGAACGCAAGTCAAAAGCAGTGACTCATGCAGAGAAGCAACGGGCAACCTTCTCTGTGGATTTGTCTATTGCTAGCCTCTGCCGCTCATCCATTTGCTTCTTCTCCATAATCTCCTTCCTTACCTGGGAATCTGCAATGCATGTTTCATGGCAAGGCAAACACCCGTTACATACACACCCTCCATTTTGCTATGGAAAAGGGAGAAGAGGCACATGTATTGCCAATTACCGGAAGAATCTAGATATAATTGAGGAGGCTTAGGATGGCATGTGCATGGCCACTGTCCCCTGATTATTGCCCCAAACCCCTGATTTATGGGGGTGCTGATTGCCTCTGCACACTGTTATTGCTTAGCATTAGAATCCTGAGAGCTCAAAATGCAGGCTCCCTGACGCAGAAACAGCATTTGGAAGTTCCCCTATGCCTGTGTTCAAAAAACTACAGAGTCTGAGAAACTTTGCTCAAGTAATCAAAACAATATAGCTTGTCCCACACTGTATTGCCAATCACTGGAAGATTACCTAGATGTACATCGAGGAGATTAGAAATGGCACGTGAATGTCCCCTAATTATTGCACCCAAACCCTGATTTATGGAAGTGCTGATTGCTTTTGCACTCTGTTACTGTTTAGAATTGGAGTCTAGGAAGCTCAAAATGCAGGTTCCTTGACACAATCACAGCATTTGGGAAGTTTCCCTATGCCTCTGTGTTCAAAACCAGAGCTTGGAAAAGTTACTTTTTTAAAACTACAACTCCCATCAGCCCCAGCCAGCATGGCCACTAGATTGGGCTGATGGGAGTTATAGTTCAAAAAAAGTAACTTTTCCAAGCTCTGCTCAAAACAACACAGGGTCTGGGAAGTTTTTGCTCAGTAACCAAAACAATCCAGTTTGTCCCACGCTTCTCTGTCAGGAGATGCAGCTGCATTCTCAAGCCCAAGATGTCATGAGAACAGGATCAGGAGATATCACCTAAGGGGGAACCAGCTGCTGAATGATGGGAAGATAATAATCTAATAGGTGTAAGGTGCCATATCCCAGGAGGTCTTTGAAGGATGAATACAGGACCCCTAGATCAGGGAGATTAAGGCTACGGGGCTGAAGAAGCCCCAAGATACCAACAAGATCAGACCAAGCCTCCAGGGAGCTGACATAGCCTCAAAGTACCATCAAGAAGCAACATCAAGAAGATTGAAGACTCAACCCCACCCAGGCAAGATTTATCATTCTATTTTATGTTCACCGCCCAGAGAGCTATTGCTAGTCGGGCGGTATATAAATCTAATAAATGAAATGAATGAATGAATCATTGTGCTGTTAGGAGGTTTCCAGGATGCAGGGAGACAGACGTGAGATAAAAGCACTTAGAAACAAGAGGAGGAGTGGTAACATGTTAGCTACTTAGCTTCATTTTAGCTGTTTGTGTCTCTTTGCTGTAATAAAGCCTTCAATTTCTCTGCTGCCAGCTGTGTTCATGGTCCTCTTGAAATCTCAAACTCAATAGTCGTGTGCTTGGCAAAGGCTAGGCATTTGGTGTTATACACACGCCTGCTTTCCAGGTGGGATTGCTTGCAACTTTCTCAAGCTTTGAAGGGATGGTGAGCTAATTGGCTTATGCATGTTCTCACTTGGCTAATGTAAACAAGTAGCCTGATAGTCAAAACCACCCATTGAGTTGTGGGTGCAGCTGTGTTCTCAAGCTGAAGCTGTACTATGTGCAGAATCAGGAGATATCACCTGATGATTAAACCAGCTACCTGAATGATGGGAAGATAAATATCTAATAGGTGTAAGGTGCCCCTCCCAGGGGGTTTTGGGGACCCCTAGATCAGGGAGTTTAAGCCTCCAGGGGGCTGACACAGCCTTGAAGTATCATCAAGAAGCAATATCAAGAAGACTGAAGACTCAACCCCTCCAAGGCAAGAAGTCTTATTGTGCTGTTGGGAGGTTTCCAGCCAGTGAGGAGCGTAAGACTGGTTGGGGGGAGTCAGAGACCTGCTAGCTATTTAGTTTCATTTTAGCTGCTTGTAAATGCGGCTCTAATAAACCTTTAACCTCTTCACCACCAGCAGTGTCTATTATTCCTTTGAAATCTCCAATTTATTCGTCTTGTGCTTGGCAAGGGCTAGGCATTTGGTATTATAGCAAGTGATGGAGCTTTCCCCTCCAAGAGTCAATTGTGAGGTTTCCCTTCCCTCCCCCTCAAATGCAGATAGGCTCTCTCCTACCATGTCCCACCCTGGAGAAGTGGCATCACCTGGTGCAACAAGGGATTCCCTGATTTTACACAATGAAAGCAAGTGAGCAGTGATTTCCCCTTGCAAGCAAATGGATTATGGGTGCCCCCCTTCAATGCTGGTGCTTTCTCAGGACTGAGACCTTTCATCCTGTGCAACTCTATACATGTCAGTGCAGACATTCAGCAGGACTTACTCCCATGTAAGTTGGTATGAGATTTGGATCTCTTTTTCCTACATTCTATAGCATTTCAAAATAAAAAAATGGAGTATGTTACAGTCAAAATATAAGCACTTTAAAGCCCACGGTTTCTATGAGAAAGACTGGTATATGCTTAATTCTGCCACTGAAACCTATGAGGCTTCAAAAAGGACGTGGCTAAGATGTGGCTCTCTAGATGTTGTTGAGCTAGGACTCCCATCATTTCTGATCATTGACCATACTGGCTGGGGGGCTCATCTTCAGCAACATCTGAAGGACCACAGATTGTCCATCCTTGCTTCAAAATATAATTTTTCTTCATCTCTAAGAGGCTGAAGAGGAAAGTGCCTCTGAACATTTGCAGAGTGGTTGTCTATCTACCAGATTTCTCTCTAGCTAACAGGGTTTTTTGTGGACTTATACCTTGCGACTCAACAGTGCTCACAGGTTTTAAACAGGGGAAATAATATCAGGATTGCAATTTATGCTGTTTTCCTAAAACCACTTACTTGAGAGTAAGTACCACTGAACTCAGTGGCACTTATTTCTCAGTAGACGTGGTTAGGAGTGTATGGTTTATGTGGCATAAACCCATTTCAGCCCATATAAGGTAATGGCACAATAAATATGTTTGTTGTAGTTGGAATAAATGTTTTTCACGTTATCTTCATCATCATTAGCATAGCCTTAATAGATAGGAGTGTAGCCTTAACTTGACTTACTTTCAAGTATGTGAAGGAAAGAAATGCTTTCTTTGTGGCCTTTCTAATTAATTTACAGGAATTACTTAGCTGTGATTACTAAAGCAACCCTCTGCATTTTATTCTGAAGTGAGCTCTACTGTCTCTGTGTACTGTGGGGTTTGTTCCCATTTTCAGTTTACTTAGGCTGCAATCCAATGCACATTTATCAATTGAACCCATAAGTCCCATTGAACCCATAAGTCCCACTAAACCCAGTGGACCTTACTTCTAAGTAGAGATGTATCGGACAGCATTCTTAGGTACTACGTATTTGTACCACTGCAATGCTTAAGTGTCCATAGTATCTTTGTAAAGAAGGAAAAAGGGGAAGAAAACCTGACCTTCTTGGCCTCACCTATGTGACCTTCTTGGACGCCCATCCACCCCAGCAGGTCTTATGGGCACCACCCGCCACTGCTATTAATAGGTTCCTGGTGTCAATCTCTGCCAGCTGCACCGAGGTGATTAATGGTGCTGTAAAACAATTAGCCAGCAACTGCCTAAGCAGGGGCTTGGTTGTAAAACAGATACGGCTTGAAGAGAATGCTGATAAACAAAGGTGGGAGTCAAGGGGCCTCAGTTCAAGTACCAGTTCCAAAGGCAAGGTCCACCACAAATCAAAGGTTCAATAATCCACCAAGGCAATCCGGGATTCAAGACTCAACAGGGCCTGGCATGGCTGGGGAGGATCTGATGCTGGAGTCTGACATTGCTTCCAGTGGAGGGTAAAAGGCCTCTCACCACCTTTTAAGCTCCCCTCCCTGGTTCAGGTGCTAGCAATTAGCCCTCCAACTCCCGGGAGTGTGTAGCCTTAAATGGCCAGAATGCCTGCATTGCTGTGCTACTTGCAGACATCTTTGCTCTGCAAGGTGTGGAGGGGCCTCTTGTTCACTCTCTGAGTCTGACTGAGAGGCTCCAGCTGTATCCTCAACATCTTCCAGCTGGTGGAGGTCTGGAGCTGCATCTTGAGTGAGTCTGCTTCTTCCCTCTCCTGGGTCTGCTGTGTCAATCTACTGCTCCTCATTCTCCTCTGAGGACTCCTCCGATGGAGGCATAACACCTGGAACCTAGGAACACAGGAAGCTGCCTTACACTGAGTCAGGCCAGGGGTCCACCTAGCTGAGTATTGTCTACATTGACTGGGAGTGGCTGTCCAGGGTTTCAGGCAGGAGAATTTCCCAGCCCTATCTGGAGATTCTGGGGATTGAACCTGGGGCCTCCTGCACGCAAGGCAGATGCTCTGCCACTGAGCTATGACCCCGTGCATGTGTGTTTTGTGTTGCAATTTAGTTCTGAATATATCCAAGACCTTTGAACCTATGCTGTGACTCTTGAGTCCTCCACTTTAATCCCTTCTCTCCACCCCCCATGGGAATGTGAAACAGTGCCCCTGCTCCTTCTCCAAACAGACACACACACTTATTATATATCTATTTAGGAGATTTACAAACTGCTTCATCAAAGAACTCTCTTCAAGTGGCTCACAAATAAAACTGCACACAAAACACTGCTAAAACCCACAAGCCCACTAAAAAACAAATATCCCTAAATTTATTTATTTATTTTTGTTTAATTTAATTTATATACCGCCCTAAGCCAAAAAGGCTCTCTGGGCGGTGTACATAAGAGATAAAACAAGCACAATATATAAATACATTAAGTATAACAAAATCAAAATCAAAACAAACAATAACAAAAAAACCAACAACGTCAAAATACAACATCATTAAAGCACAGACAAAATCGATCAAACTTTTGAAACTTATGTAGGTAACTCAAGTATATGTCTGGGTAGACTTGCTGAAATAACAACAATGAAAGGCGTTTTTAGCAATGTTGGTTGCAGAAACCTGATGAAAATGGCTCTGGCTACATGGCATGCGGTGGGGGGGAGGTTGTCCCATTCATTTCACGTTGGATCACTGTTTCTATAAATGATCTTGACACTACAGACTCCCGGGGTTGTGAAATGCAGAGGAACAAAGGCCACCAGGCAAGGAGTGATGAAGTAACAGGTCACACCTGATATGTCCTTGAGAGAAAGCCCATATATTTTGCTCTGGGTCCTTCCTTTGCCCTATTAGAACATCTCCCAGAACTGGGTCGCACGCAGAACTCAACTTCAGAACTTGCAAAGCACGTGCCGTCCTCAGTTTGTGAGCTTGTAAAGGCACGGAGAGTACTTCAGCACTAATGAGATGGCCTCGTCCAAATATATTAGCAAGCTTCACGTCAGATTAAATCTGTACTTCTGCTGGGGAAAAGGCTAAAAAGGAAAGAAAGAAACTCTGCTAATAGGCTTTCAGGTTGTACTGATGACAAAAAAAAATACACTGCCAAAAACAAAAAAGGAAAAGAAGAAAGAGTCTGTCCCTAGGAGATGCAGGACAAAAGAAAAGTAGCTAACATGATATGTGGGATGGACATTTTCAAATAGTTTACTGAATTTGGTGTGGGACCGCAATATCTGATGGAACACCTCTCCCGCTATGAACCTACCCGTTCACTTCGTTCAGTATCTAAGGCCCTCCTCCGGGTACCAACCCATCAGGATGCCCGGAGGATTGTTATTAGATCCAGGGCCTTTACTGTGGTGGCCCCCGAACTATGGAACAGCTTACCTGAGGAGATACACCTGGCGCCTACGGTACTTTCTTTTAGGCGCCAGGTTAAGACCTGGTTATACTCCCAGGCATTTTAACGTTCATGTTTTATATTTAATGTTTTTATTCTACTTTGTTGTGATTTTGTATGTTTTATTGTAACTTTGTGTTTTAACTCTGCTGTTCACCGCCCAGAGAGCTATTCGCTATGGGCGGTCTATAAATAAAATAAAATAAATAAATAAATAAATAATTGCATGAGCGAGATAAGAGTATAAGAAATGCCTGCTGGCTTAGGCCAGTGGCCCATCTAGTCCAGCACCCTGTTCTCACAGTGACCAACCAGATCCCCCAATGGGAAGACCCCATGGAGGACCTGAGCACAAGGGCACTCTCCCCTCCTGCCATTTCCAGCAACTGGTATTCAGAAGCATACTGCCTCCGACTGTACAGCCAGAGCATAGCCATCATGGCTATTAGCCTTTGATACTCCCATCTCCCATGAATTCGTCTAATCCTCTTCTAAAGCCCTCCAAGTTGGTGGTCATCACTGCCTCCTCTGGGAGTGAGTTCCATAGTTTTAACTATAGTCCCATAAAGTCACAGACTATGATCTGAAGGCACATGAGGCCAGCACCCTGCTGAAGCTAAGCAGGGTCAGGTGATGTCTGGTCAGTGCCTGGATGGGAGACCGCTTGGGAGCCATATGTATGCCGCCTTGGGTTTCTATCATGAAAAGAAAGGCGGGGTATAAATGTAATAAATAAATAACTATGCACTGTGTGAAGATATTCTTTCAACTGTCCTGAATCTTCCAACATTTCTGCTTCATTGGATGTCCGCAAGTTCTAGCATTATGAGATAGGGAGAAAAACTTCTCTCTCTCCACTCTTTCCATGCCATGTATAATTTTATAAACTTCTATTGTGTCATTCTATCTATCTTTTCTGTAAACTAAAAAGCCTCAAATGTTGCAAGCTTTCCTTGTAGGGGAGTCACTCCATCTTGAAAGCTTGGGGGCAAAGGTCCGAAAAGCCAGCTTCACAACATCTCTGTGAAAAAAACTGCCAAAGCCAGCAGCTACCCCATGGAGGGGTACTGGCTTGCAAGTCAGAGGTATATTCAGGGATGTAGTTGTCCAAGGTCTGAGATCCATTACTTTTTTGGGAACCAGGTCCCAGCAGGGTGCCTATTTCTCCAGCATCCTACAAGCCAATCAGCATGAAAGTGTTTTGGTTTGCATACTCTTTCAGAAAGTGCGAATTTGCTAAGTTTGCCTTTAAATGTGAAGTGAATCAAATTTCTCCCCAATCCCTACACCAGGAATTGGTCCGCATGTGCTAAACAGATACAGCATGATCACTTTTTGAGCAATTTAGGGAGAGAAGTCTCTGTATACAGAGAAAATCAACTCATTTGAAATGTGGTGCTGGAGGAGAGCTTTGTGCATACCATGGACCGCAAAAAAGACAAATAATTGGGTGTTAGAGCAAATTAAACCAGAACTGTCACTAGAAGCTAAAATGATGAAACTGAGGTTATCATACTTTGGACACATAACAAGAAGACATGATTCACTAGAAAAGACAATAATGCTGGGAAAACCAAAAGGGAGTAGAAAAAGAGGAAGGCCAAACAAGAGATGGATTGATTCCATAAAGGAAGCCACAGACCTGAACTTTCAAGATCTGAACAGGGTGGTTCATGACAGATGCTGTTGGAGGTCACTGATTCATAGGGTCGCCATAAGTCATAATCGACTTGAAGGCACATAACAACAACAGAGAGCTGAGCCTCTTCAAATGGTTAAGAATGCAGTCCTAAGCTTACTGAACTCAGAGGGCCTTACGTCTGAGTAACATGCTTTGGATTGTGCCATAATATTACTAATCAGCCCTCATATTTGGGGGTGGGAGGGGGAGAATATAGGAACATAGAAATCTGCCTTATACTGAGTCCATACTGACCATTGGTCCATCTAGCTCAATATTGTCTACACTGACTGGCAGCAACTCTCCAGGTTTTCAGGCAGGGGACATTCCCAGCCCTACCTGCAGATGCCATTGGGGACTCCACCTGGGACCTTCTGCATACAAAGGGGATGTTCTACCAGTTAGGTGATGTGGAAATGGGCAGAATGGTTGGAAAAATGAGAAACAGAGAAGCCCAGATTTTTTTCCCATGTCTGCCATCAGTGTGAAGTTGGTCCTGTTTACCCTTCCAGATCTCTCCAGCCTCCATCTCCTGCATGCATGAACAGAGCCTGCCTTATCTTGAGATCCATCTTTCGCCAGGTTTGCTCATTGCTGCGTCTAGCAAAGCAGTCAGAAGGAGAGATGGATGAATTATGACACTCGAAGTCAGAGGGAAAAGTGGTAAAAAGAAAATGTAATTAAGGAATAAATTGAGAAGCGAAAACACCTGTGATCCAGTGGCCAGAAATGATTATTTTAGAAGAGGAAAATGATGCTCATCAGCTTAATTTTATTTTTATTCCATCACTCTGGGGAAGATGAACACTTCACTCATTTATGAAATATAAAATGAGCTTCTTCTCTTTGCTTTGTTAGCAGTAATGACTGTTTTGTGGCAGTAAATTTTCATTAGGCATGCTGTGGACAACATAACTGTCTCAAGTATATTTTGTCAGCTCACACACACCACATTCACCATGGCTTGAAGGAGTACTGAGTGATCTGCATAATGGTAAATGTTTTCTTAACAAAAGTAGAAAAGCAAATCGAGGGTTACGTTTGTTCAGGGCCAGCTTCTGGTTTCAGAAGATTCAGGGCAGACAAAAGGACCTAAGAAACACCATACTGGATCAGGCCAAAGGCCCATCTACTCCAGCATCCTGCTGTCATAGTGTCCAGATAGAGCCTATGGGAGACCTGCAAACGGGACCTGGATGTGACAGCACTCCCCTCCTGCAGTTCTAGGCAACTGGTACTCAGAGGTGTACTGAGTGCATAGCTAAAACCATGGAATTCAACCAATGTGGTGTTTGCCACCATTTTGAACAGCTTGAAAACAGTGTCAGGAGAACACAGGAGCTGTGGCTCTGGCTGCCTCCCATGACATTCCTCTCCAGCTCACTCAAATGAAAATGCAGGTTGGTGGTGGGCTCTCCGACACTGGAGGCATTGAAGAGACAGCTGGACAGCCACCTGCCAGGGATGCTTTCACTTGGATTTCTGCATGGAGCAAAGGGTTGGACTTGATGACCTTACAGGCCCCTTCCAACTCTACTTTTCTATGATTCCATGTGAGTTGAGGGAGGGGAAGCTGGAGGGCAGCAGCTGCAAAGTATCAATCCGACCCCCAGTGTGGCTGCATAAAAGGCATGACACAGGAGTGTGGAGAGAGAGAGGTCCCAGGAAATTTATGACTGAAAGGGAACAGATGCTGGAGGAGAAAAAGGGCAAGGAAGGTATGAATGAAATAGACAGGCTGCAATTAGAGCCAGAAAGAAAAGAGATTAATTCTGGGCATGACCCCAGTGGCAAGCCAGTGAAGGAATATTGCAGAATAGCGTGGGAAGGCTGCACTATTTACTATTCAGCATGGGTGTAAGGGATAAAGTCTCGCACCTTGGAAATAAGGTACAAAAAGGGGTCCTGTGAGGACAAGGGGATTTCCAAGCTCTGGTGGTAAGAGGCCCCACTAGGCTGTCTATGAGGCTAAGAGCCCACCTGGGTTCTGAGGATCCTAGGGACCTAAAGGAGACTATTAATCATAATGGTTATTTTTCTTCCATTGTCAGAGGCACTGTACCTTGGAATTACCACTTGGTAAGGAAGAACAGCAAGGCAGTGCTAGTGTGCTAATATCCTGCTTGAGGGCCTCCCAGAGGCATCTGGTTGGCAGCTGTGGAACAGAATACTGGACCAATTAAGCCTTTGGTCTGATCCGGCAGGGCTCTTCTGATGTTCCAGACAGGACCCTGAGCAAAGTGCCTTCTCATAGGCAGAGCTTGGAAAAGTTGCTTTTTTGAACTACAACTCCCATCAGCCCAATCCAGTGGCCATGCTTGCTGGGGCTGATGGGAGTTGTAGTTCAAAAAAGTAACTTTTCCAAGCTCTGTTCATAGGTCCCCTCTTCCATTTTAATTTCCCTGTAATTCCACACATGTCATGTGGGGAACACTGTAGTAAATTAAAATGGCCACCTACTAAAGCCGCTGCAAGGAAAACCCATAGATGGGGTTGGGCAGCTACCCTTCAGCACCAAGTGCTTAACACTGAGTTTGTTGAGAATGAATATATGGCGCTGTGATATTAATGAGGGCATATTAATTAAGGCAGGGATGGAGAACCTGTGGCCCTCCAAATGTTGCTGGACCAGAGTTACCATTCTCCCTGGCCATTGGTCATGCTAGCTGAGCATGATGGAAGTTGGAGTCCAGGAATATCTGGAAGGACACAGATTCTGCATCCGTGAATAAAGGACAGGGGAGATACAATAGCACTCTTCAAGTACATGAAAGGTTGTCACAGAGAGGAGGGCCAGGATCTCTTCTCAATCGTCCCAGAGTGCAGGACACGGAATAGTCGGCTCAAGTTGCAGGAAGCCAGATTTCGACTGGACATCAGGAAAAACTTCCTGTTAGAGCCATATGACAATGGAATCAATTACCTAGAGAGGTAGTAGGCTCTCCGACACTGGAGGCATTCAAGAGGCAGCTGGACAGCCATCTGTTGGGAATGCTTTGATTTGGATTCCTGCATTGCACAGGGGGTTGGACTTGATGGCCTTATAGGCCCCTTCCAACTCTACTATTCTATGATCTATGACATTGCTCCGTACACTAATTCCATATAAAAACAATTTGTATGCTGATTTGCTATCATAGAAAACTTAGAAGATGCCAACTAAGATGGTAGCCACTAGCCAGCCATAGTCTTTGTTGCCTTAGAGAAACAAGGGGAAAAATAGAATGCTCTAGAACAGTCCAAATTACACCAACAAGTGATAGCACCACCAAATGGTTAAACATATAGCTGCCTATGGGGGACTACCCTTGAGGATGGTTTGGAGGTTGCAGCTGGTGCAGAATGCAGTGGCCAGGTGGCTCGTGGAGACAAATGACCATCAGCATATAACACCTTGCTTGCAGGATTTGCACTGCCTGCCAACCTGCTACCAGGTCAAGGTGTTGGTACTAGCATATAAGGACCTATACAGCTCAGGACCAGGTTAGTTGAGAGACCACCTTATCCTAAAAAGTCACTGGGGTCTGCGGGAGAGCTTCCCCTTCAAGTTCCAAATATCTCAGAAGCCCGCTCCCTAATAACGCAGAGCCAGGTTTTTAGTGTGGCTGCCCCTGTTCTGTGGAACAGCATTCCTGCTCAGATAAGGCAGGCACCCACTATTTGCACTTTCGAGAAACTATTGAAGACATTTTTGTTTTGTCAAGCCTTTGCAGCTGGATTAATTATTATTATTTATTATTTAGTTACATTTCTAAACCGCCCTATAGCTAACAGCTAACAGAGGTCCTTGCCATGGGTGTCTACTTGGTATTTTTTTTAAAAAAATCTGTTGCTATCCAGCCAGGTTTCCTGGGACGATCCTGTTTGGGATGTCATGTGTTTGTGAGATTAAAGGAAATGCAGAGCAGTGCATTCTTGGTGGTGGCATCAGTTTGCTGTAATCAATTGCCTAGTAATGCACACTGTAACCCAATCATATACATTTTTAGGAAAAAGACATCTTGTGATGGGGAAAACTGCTTTCTTATTCCATTGACACAAATCTGCAAATTTCCAAACCATACTTATATGCCTGGCTGCTTGATGGTGAAGGCTTGGAAGGATCAAGTGTCCAGAGAAGCTAAGGGGTCCTCAGGTGCATTAAAAATCCAACTTCCTCAAGCACCCTACAATGGCTTCCTCTCCTTTGTTAGGAACTGGACAGATCTATGGTGGTAGCATAAGGAACACCAGAGCAAAACAGTTTAAGAGAGTAAAAGTGTGCGACCATGTGAAAGACCCCAGGGGAAAAGAAGTTCCAGACCCTCAGATGAGACTTCACTTTAGTTTTCATGAGACTTTGTAATCCAAGACGCTGTTTTAAGAACATAAGAAGAGTCCAGCTGGATCAGGCCAAAGACCCATCTAGTCCAGCATCCTGTTTTTAACACGGCCAATCAGATGCCCCTATGGGAAGATTGCATTCATTCATTCATTGGCGATCAGTCGTGGCCGAGTAAGATTGTCTTCCAGGATAAGGTCTTTAACAGTGGGTCTATAAGTGACTGTGGAGGCCAATTCTGGATCCACACAGCCTCCCACAGTGAGGACATAGATTGCAAGCAGGACCTGAGTGCCATAGCAACTGGCATTCAAAAGGCACATAGCCTCTGACAGGAGATGTAGGACATAGCCACCATGTAGTATTTGCTTAAGTCTTGATCAGATATGATCTTTTCCCAGGTTTATGTGATTTGGGGAGTAAATTGACAAAACCACAATCTTTTCTGCAAACCTGTCTGTTTTGTGCTTTAATCTGACACCCATTAATCTCCTAACTGCGATGGTAAGCATCCTAAAAAGCTGGTTTTCACATCACAAAGTGGTATGCAGAGAAGGAACACTGCACTAAGTGGACAAGGATTTCTTCCTGTCGCTCAAAATTGTTAGATTTTCTTAGATAAGGGGAAAATAGCAAGGGTTCTTCCAGGTGTGAATTCACTGTGAAGACTGCTACATATATTAAATCAAATGATAACAGAATGGAAAGAACCTAAACAAATCAGCATATTTAAGGTACCAGTTTCCTTGACACGCAACTCTCTAAAAGCACTGCTTTAAAAAACTGCTCTGTTATTTTTCCTGCAGCAATGCACTTTTTATATGGCTGAGCTAAAATGGGGTCAAGAGTGGTTTGCTTTTCATGCACTCTTCTGGGGGCAGTGAAGAACGTCTTCACTTTCAGTGATTCTTTGGTGGGGGGGTGATGCTGAAAACAGACAAAAGCATTCACCCATTTGAAGTGAGGGCAATGCAATGCAAGAAATATTGCCTTTACTCTGGATTGGCTTCATTTGCCATCAGTGACATGGTCGCATAGCCAAGCCTGGCTATTCATAATGTGATCCCTGATTGGTTCAGATTATTATTCTTCCGCAGCAGAACACTCATTTTCATGAAGTTGGCACTAAAGCAGCAACTGATAGGGAAATGAACAGGCAGAAGGCTCCACAAGCTAGAGGGAGCCCCAGCTGACGAAGCGTCAAGGCGAGTTAAGCAGCAGAGCGAGTTCGGCAGCAGGGCGAGGAGGCCAGGGCCCCCTACTCTGCCCGTTTGTTCCCTGACCTCAACTAAACCACAGTCTCCAACCCATTGACGTAATAAACCTTAAACAAAACTATGCAGGAAAGAAACCAGCAGGCGTGTGGGGGCTTTCCAGTGTTTTGCACCGCCTGCAGCATGTACGACTATCTGCCTGTTGGACAGAAGTCGTGGGTGTGCTCTCGGTGCAATGAGCTCCTGGCTCTCCGGGAACGACTTCATTTCCTTGAGGCCAAGGTGGCGGACCTGGAAAAGCGGAGAGAGGCAGAGAGGTGTGTGGAGGAGGCCTTCAGGGACGTTATAGCTGTGTCCCACTCCAACGATGATAGCTCTCCTGCTATCATGGAGAACGATGGTCTCGGGGAAGGAGAGCATCCAGCTGAGGAAGAGGGAAACGATCCTTTAGAAGGGACCCATTCCTTGGGGGATGAGCAGCTGTCCTCTCATGCCGAGGATATATCTCCAGGGGCTGGAGGGATCCTTGTAGTGGGTGATTTGATCATTAGGAACATAGACAGTGGGGTGTGTGATGGGCGTGTAGACCGCAAGGTGTTTTGCCTGCCTGGTGCGAAGGTTGCGGATATCGCCCGTCGTTTAGATAGTTTGGTAGACAGTGCTGGGAAGGAGTCAGTGGGCATGGTGCACGTTGGCACCAACGACATGGGGAAATGCAGCCGTGAGGTCCTGGAAGCAAAATTTAGGTTGCTAGGTAGGATGCTGAAAGCCAGGACCTCCAAGGTGGCTTTCTCTGAAATGCTACCGGTTCCACGCGCAGGACCAGCCAGACAGGACCAGCTTCGCAGTCTCAACGCGTGGATGAGACGATGGTGTCGGGTGGAAGGGTTTGGATTTGTTAGGCACTGGGGAACATTTTGGGACAAGCCGGGCCTGTACAAAAGGGATGGGCTCCACTTGAACCAGAATGGAACCAGACTGCTGGCACTTAAAATTAAAAAGGTAGCAGAGCAACTTTTAAACTGACTGAGGGGGGAAACCCGACAGGAGCTGAGGTAGGTCCGGTTCGGAATAAACCTCCCCCCTGGGATAAAAACCAAAGAAATGATGAAATTTTAAAAGGGGTAGGCCTAGAAGTAGGCATTGCGGGAGCAGGGGCACAGGATATAAATTCAGAAGGGCAAAATTACCACAGGCCAAACCACAAGTGCCAAAGACACTTGAAGAGAGACACTGCTTACAAGTGCCTGTACGCTAATGCTAGGAGCCTCCGAACCAAGATGGGAGAACTGGAGTGCTTGGTCTTAGAGGAGAGCATTGATATAGTGAGCATAACGGAGACCTGGTGGAATGGAGAAAACCAGTGGGATATGGTTATCCCTGGATAGAAACTATATCGGAAGGACAGGGAAGGACGTATTGGTGGCGGAGTCGCTCTATACGTGAAAGAAGGCATTGAATCCAGCAAGCTCGAAACCCCAAAAGAGGCGGACTCCTCCACAGAATCGTTGTGGGTGGTGATACCATGCCCCAGGAGGGACCTACTACTGGGAACGATCTATCGTCCCCCTGATCAAAATGCTCAGGGAGACCTTGAGATGAGATATGAAATTGAGGAAGCATCCAAACCAGGAAATATGGTAGTAATGGGTGACTTCAACTACCCGGACATAGACTGGCCGCATATGTGTTCCAGTCATGACAAAGAAGCAAAGTTTCTAGATATTCTAAATGACTATTCCCTAGACCAGTTGGTCATGGAACCGACCAGAGGGACGGCAACCCTGGACTTAATCCTCAGTGGGGACCGGGACCTGGTGCGAGATGTAAGTGTTGTTGAACCGATTGGGAGCAGTGACCACAGTGCTATTAAATTAAACATACATTTAACTGGCCAATTGCCAAGAAAATCCAACACGGTCACATTTGACTTCAAAAGAGGAAACTTCACAAAAATGAGGGGACTGGTAAAAAGAAAGCTGAAAAACAAAGTCCAGACGGCCACATCACTCGAAAATGCTTGGAAGTTGTTTAAAAACACTCTATTAGAAGCTCAACTGGAGTGCATACCGCAGATCAGAAAAGGTACCGCCAGGGCCAAGAAGATGCCAGCATGGTTAACGAGCAAAGTCAAGGAAGCTCTTAGAGGCAAAAAGTCTTCCTTCAGAAAATGGAAGTCTTGTCCGAATGAAGAAAATAAAAAGAACACAAACTCTGGCAAAAGAAATGCAAAAAGACAATAAGGGATGCTAAAAAAGAATTTGAGGAGCACATTGCCAAGAACATAAAAACCAACAACAAAAAATTCTATAAATACTTTCAAAGCAGGAGGCCATCTAGGGAGACAATTGGACCCTTGGATGATAAGGGAGTCAAAGGTGTAGTAAAGAACGATAAGGAGATTGCAGAGAAGCTAAATGAATTTTTGCATCTGTCTTCACAGTGGAAGATATAGGGCAGATCCCTGAACCTGGACTAACATTTGCAGGAAGGGATTCTGAGGAACTGAGACAAATAGTGGTAACGAGAGAGGAAGTTCTAAGCTTAATGGACAATATAAAAACTGACAAATCACCGGGCCCGGATGGCATCCACCCGAGAGTTCTCAAAGGATTCAAAGGTGAAATTGCTGATCTGCTAACTAAAATATGTAACTTGTCCCTTGCGTCCTCCTCCATGCCTGAGGACTGGAAAGTGGCAAATGTAACGCCAATCTTCAAAAAGGGATCCAGAGGGGATCCTGGAAATTACAGGCCAGTTAGCTTAACTTCTGTCCCTGGAAAACTGGTAGAAAGTATTATTAAAGCTAGATTAACTAAGCACATAGAAGAACAAGCCTTGCTGAAGCAGAGCCAGCATGGCTTCTGCAAGGGAAAGTCCTGTCTCAGTAACCTATTAGAATTCTTTGAGAGTGTCAACAAGCATATAGATAGAGGTGATCCAGTGGACATAGTGTACTTAGACTTTCAAAAAGCATTTGACAAGGTACCTCACCAAAGACTTCTGAGGAAGCTTAGCAGTCATGGAATAAGAGGAGAGGTCCTCTTGTGGATAAGGAATTGGTTAAGAAGCAGAAAGCAGAGAGTAGGACTAAACGGACAGTTCTCCCAATGGAGGGCTGTAGAAAGTGGAGTCCCTCAAGGATCGGCATTGGGACCTGTACTTTTCAACTTGTTCATTAATGACCTAGAATTAGGAGTGAGCAGTGAAGTGGCCAAATTTGCTGACGATACTAAATTGTTCAGGGTTGTTAAAACAAAAAGGGATTGCGAAGAGCTCCAAAAAGACCTCTCCAAACTGAGTGAACGGGCGGAAAAATGGCAAATGCAATTCAATATAAACAAGTGTAAAATTATGCATATTGGAGCAAAAAATCTGAATTTCACATATACGCTCATGGGGTCTGAACTGGCGGTGACCGACCAGGAGAGAGACCTCGGGGTTGTAGTGGACAGCACGATGAAAATGTTGACCCAGTGTGCGGCAGCTGTGAAAAAGGCAAATTCCATGGTAGCGATAATTAGGAAAGGTATTGAAAATAAAACAGCCAATATCATAATGCCGTTGTATAAATCTATGGTGTGGCCGCATTTGGAATACTGTGTACAGTTCTGGTCGCCTCATCTCAAAAAGGATATTATAGAGTTGGAAAAGGTTCAGAAGAGGGCGACCAGAATGATCAAGGGGATGGAGCGACTCCCTTACGAGGAAAGGTTGCAGCATTTGGGGCTTTTTAGTTTAGAGTAAAGGCGGGTCAGAGGAGACATGATAGAAGTGTATAAAATTATGCATGGCATTGAGAAAGTGGATAGAGAAAAGTTCTTCTCCCTCTCTCATAATACTAGAACTCGGGGACATTCAAAGAAGCTGAATGTTGGAAGATTCAGGACAGACAAAAGGAAGTACTTCTTTACTCAGCACATAGTTAAAGTATGGAATTTGCTCCCACAAGATGCAGTAATGGCCACCAGCTTGGATGGTTTTAAAAGAAGATTAGACAAATTCATGGAGGACAGGGCTATCAATGGCTACTAACCATGATGGCTGTGCTCTGCCACCCTAGTCAGAGGCAGCATGCTTCTGAAAACCAGTTGCCGGAAGCCTCAGGAGGGTCGAGTGTTCTTGCACTCGGGTCCTGCTTGCGGGCTTCCCCCAGGCACCTGGTTGGCCACTGTGAGAACAGGATGCTGGACTAGATGGGCCACTGGCCTGATCCAGCAGGGTCTTCTTATGTTCTTATGTTCTAAGGCAACGTCAATGAGAAGCATCTGGAGCCCTGCAAAGCTCTCTCTCTGCCCTCACCCCAATAGTCAGCACAGCCCTAATTTTGTATGGATATATATGAAACCACTATATAGGCTCTGAATGTTGGCCAGCCATAGAAAACCATTTGGGGATGAGATAGCAGCCCATGTAATGTCATTAGACTACATTTAGGAAACTTAAATTACTTGCAGAAAAGTACTGATGAAAATTTAAATTTGTTGAAATTATTGCTAATACTCCTAAGGCTTCTCTTTCTCTTTTTGTTAACATGCTGTGTGGAAGCACCAGGCTTTAATGATCACTGGAACTGTCTGGTGTGATTTTGAAGATGAAGTGGCAAATTTACAATGCTACTAATATCTTTTCTAACTCTCACCGTTAAAGATGCATGTGAATTGAGGCATGCTTGAAAAATGCCAGTCTCTGTAATGGTCAGAAGCCTCAGTGTTCTGTGTTGGTAATGTCCACCGTAGCAAGAATTCTCAACCTTTGCCACAGTGTTTTTGCCTAAGTGATGATCAAAACAGTATGAATTCCCCCAAATGCAGGGGCATTTAACAATTATATATTTGCATGTTTGAGTGTGTGTGTGTATATATATATATATATACACACACACACACACTAGCGCCTCATGCATTTTATGTAATAGCCTGCAGCCTGTAAAATAAAAAAAGAGTCACATGGATGTGTATGATCCACAAGATTTGTATGCTTGGATTTTCAAAAAGCTTTTAACCAAGTTGTCCACCAAAGGCTCCTGAGTAAGCCTGACAGTCATGGAATAAAAGGGGAGGTCCTGTTATGAATCAGCAGATGGTTCAAGAACAGGAAGCAGAGAGCAGGACTGAATGGATGAATGTAAGAAGTGAGGTCCCCCAAGGGACAGTAATGGGGTTGTTGTTTTGGGGGGGCTGCACTGACAGCCACCCCTTCAATGGCCACATGACAGCAGTGGGTGTGGGCAATGTGTGCATGCATTACGTATACAGGCTACACATACACACACACTCCTCACACATGCACATTCTCTGCACATACAGCACACACACTTAGAGCACTCTGATGTCAGTGGGGCAGTGAATGCGCTCTAGGTTTTAGACTAGACTTTCAAGGAGCTGTCCAAGGTGCTGAAACCTATTCCCAAAATAGGTTCAGTACCTTGGACAGCTCTTACTAAAACCTGGAGCGGATTCCCCACTGACATGGAGTCACCAGTCTCCACTGAATGCACATATTCACCAGGTATACAGTCTTACAGAACTCCCTCCCTCCCTCCCTCTCTGTCACACACAAACACAGTTTGTGTGAGAGAGTATGTATGAGTGTTTAACTGTGTCTGGAAATGCTTCACAAAGTTGAATCCATCTTCCCACTTGGAGTGTTCGGGGTAAATGCTAGCATTGTGCACAGCCCCTCCTATCCGCCCTATGGCCCCAATCTGTGGGCCCCGTCGAGAGCCAATCTACCCTGTCCTGAAGAGGGAACCACCCACCCCGTCCCAATTCCATCTACAGAGTTATTCAGGGGCAGGGCTAAAGGTTTTTTAAAATTAAGAATATGGCTGGGAGGGGGGAAAGGAGATGCTACCTCTCCTCCCCACCAGGCCTGACTGAGAGCAGGTTGGTGCGATCACACCGAATGAATCCTCCCACTTTTCAGTTGACAAACAAGAGGATTCCTACTGCAGAGTGCTGCTCCTTTGCCAGCCACTTCCCTTCATTCTGGGACGCTGCTCACTAAGGGGATTTGGCACGAGGGGCTTAGGAAGACCTGGCAGGAAGGAGGAGACGTCGGGCAGCAAGGCATCCACCTTCTCCTGTGAAGAAGTGTTTCCTTTTCCTGGTTTCCTTCTTCCTTCCCGCACATGCACACCTTTTTTTTCTGCCCTGCACCCTTCCCTCTGATAGCCCCAGATCACTCTGGGCTGCCGCATCTGACCCAGAGCGAGCCAGGGTGATCTTGGCCTGACTTGGCAAAGGCCTAAATGCCTCCAAAGAGGCTTGATTCAGCTCGGCCCTCCAGTGAATATGGAGCACAGCCCTAGTAAATTCCAGGCTGTGGTCTAAAGGCAAATAAGGCCAGTTGCCTACTGAAGCTAAGCAGGGCCAGGTCTGGTCAGTACCTTGATGGGAGACTTCCTGGGAACTCCAAGTAAGCTGCCTTGGGTTTCATGAAAAGAAAGGCAGGGTATAAATGAAATAAATAGAAAATGCTGCCTTTTACGCTTAAAGAGCAGGCAAGAGGGCTTAGCTTTGATCTCTGCACTGTGGTGCATAACACTGAGATTGGGGATAAAAGATTCCCCTTTAGAGAAAGTTCCACTGAGTTCAGTGCAATCACCCCCTAGAAAGTGTGTCCCAATCCTATGTATGGGTTTCCAAGAGGAAGTCCTACAGTAAAACATGGCTTACTCTTCCTTAAGTCCCGATAGGATTGCAGCCTTGTAGTCTGATCCTATCCATCTGCTATCAGAAGTAAGTTCCACTGTATTCAGTGAGGCTCATGTCCAGGTGGGTGTGCATAGGATTGAAATCCTGTTCTGTGTCCCTCAGAATACAATTGCAATTAGGGATGGAAAGATCCGTCAATTTCGGTTCTCTCCATTTGTCATTTTTCAATCTTATATTCAGTTCTCCAGCAATCTGATTTTTTTTCTTTAAACAAATCCCTCATGAAAATTCTTCAGCATTTTAGTGCAATGTTCTCCTACTAAACACATTAGTGGAAGAACCATGAACACCACCTTGAGCTGCTACTTCTTCTTCTTCATTATTATTAATGTTGTTGTTGTTATTAGTAGTAGTAGTAGTAGTAGTAGTAGTAGTAGTAGTAGTAGTATTTGATTTATATCCCACCCTTCTTCCCAGCAGGAGCCCAGGGGGGCCTCTTGAAGAAAAGATGGAATATAAATGTAATAACATGAATGTAATAACTTTCCTCTTTCAACAAGCCTTTTAAGTAGAGACCTTATCCCAGACTCTGCGTCTGTGTTGAAACTGCTTTTTAATATGTTTTTAAAGCTTTTTTGAAAAAGGTATTTTTCAAGCTTTTTTTAAAAAGATGTTTTAAAATATGTTTTGTTTTAATATGTTTTTAAGGACGTTTTGTTGTAATATATTATAAAGCCTGTTTTTAAGATGTTTTAGAGTGTTTTTAGTGCTTTTGTTTGCTTCCCTGGGCTCATAGTGGGAGGAAGGGTGGGATATAAATTTAATAAATAAATAAATAATAAATAATAACAACAATGATAATGGCAATAATAATAATATCAATGGAAGTAGAACATAGCCATTGTGGCTAGTAGCCATTAATAGCCTCACCCTCCATGAATTTCTCTAATCCTCTTTTTAAATCAATGCAAGCAGGACCTGAGCATGGCAGCACTCTTCCCTCCTGCAGTTTCCAGCAACTGGACTTCAGAAGCATACTGCCTCCGACCATGGAGGCAAAGCATAGCCATCGTGGTTAGTAGCCACTGATAGCCTTAAACTCCATGAATGTGTCTGATCCTCTTTTAAAGTCATTCAGGTTGGCAGCCATCACTAAGTCTTGTGATCTGTCTCTATCATGACCCCTTCCTTGCCTTTTTTCTAAATTAAAAAGCCCCAGATGTTGTAACTTCATAGAGGAGTTGCTCCAACCCCTTGATCATTTTGGTTGCCCTTTTCGGAACCTCTTCCATCTCTATGATACCCTTTTTGAGTTGAGGGGACCAAAACTGCACCATACACAACTTCTTAATAGAAGGTGGGTTTGGCGCCATATAATCTTCCTTCTTTGCCAGCAAAAAACTGAGTGCCACGATTTATCTGCTCAATTACTGTGCAGAGGGGACAGTTCAGTCGTAAGAGCTGTAGATTACATTTCACTGGCCCAGAAGTCTTCCTCAATCAATTTTGGTTCAAATTCTACTTGAGCATTTTATCCATCAAGCTGAAAGCTCGAGATGGCATCAGGGAGTAAGGAGGAGAGGTGTGCAATCCATCGTCTTTGGAACATTCCAGGAAAGCACATAGAGTTTGAAAATATGTGCACCCATCAGCTCTGCATTCCTTTTTGTTTGTTTGTTCTTGTTCTAGACTGGCCTGTTCTGGCTGTGTCATCACACAAGTCATCAGTGTAATGAATCAGCAAAATGCTTTGATGGCTGGTTCTAGATTTGTCATCACAGAAAATATGGGTGGAGTGAATCACCAGAATGGTTTGCTCATGGGCTGTGGAGAGAAAGAGATCATACTAATTCTCACTGAAGGGTAAACCTGTGTCTAGGGTCACTGTTTGCTCCAGGTTTGGAGGGGTGCTTTGGTAATGGGCTGGCCTCCTCTCCGACTAGTCCCATGTTCTTCTGGGCCCAATCCACACCACTGCCCAGAGGGGGCAAATGATGGCTGCCCCCTTTTTTCCTTGATTCTGCCACTTGGGGAGAGGAGAAGAAGGAGGTGTAGCCATGGATAGCCTTATCCTCCATGAATTTGTCTAAAGCTTTTTGAAAGCCATCCAGCATTGTGGCTTACACTGCCTCTTGTAGGATTGGATTCCCTAGTTTAACCATGTGCTGCGTGAAGACGTACTTTCTTTTGTCTGTCCTGAATAATGAGGAATGATGTCAACAAAAGGAGAGGTGAGCTATACTTCAAGGGAAAACAAAACTGTGATGGGCTTGCTCCTAGAATGTATTAGACTTCTGAAGTGTGCCAGCCAAACACCCCCCAAAAAACCTTAGAGGGAGGAGAGGCTCTGTGCATCAGCGGCTGCTGGCCTGTGCCCATGGGAGCTCTCTACTGCCTCCTGACCTCCCCTCTCACCAAGGCAAAGTTTAGTTCTCAGGGAAGGGGAAGCAGGGATGAGCATGGAGGTACAGCGATGGGTTGTTGGCCCAAAGCAAGTCCCAGTTAGAGGTTGGCCTGCCGGGCAGAGGCTGTGCCCACTTCAAAGAGGGGGCATTTCTATTCAAGCGGGGTAGGCTCACATTTTTGTGCCTCCTTTTGTGAAAACTTGCGCCACCATATCTGCCATCTTCACAACAACCTGGGGCGCATACACTGACCATGGACCATAGCAATAAACAATTGAATTGAATGTGTGAAAGGGGGAGTTTCAGCGTTTCCTCTTTTTGAAACTATGAGGCCGCTGGCCTTTCATCAGGGGGATCGTTCACTTGATCCCATCCTTGAGTTATTTATTATTACGTTTATCTCCCAGCTTTCCTACAAAGAGCTCAATGTGGCGTACAAACATGGTTCTCCCTCTCCCAGTTTTATCCTTACAACAGCTCTGTGAGGTAGGCTAGGGTGACAGACAGTGACTGGTGCAATTCATGGCCAAGCAGGGACTTGAATTGTGGTCTCCCAGGTCCGAGTCCAAAACTCTAAGCACTAGACCACACTGGCTCCACATCCTGACTAGGGATGGACGAATCTGGCCATTTTGGTTTCTCCCCATTTCTAATCCCCCCCCCATTCTTAAGTTCAGTGAATCACATTTCCACATTGGGTTGTGTCTTTTTTAAAATAAAAATCCTCATGAAAATGTGTTATCATTTGAGTGTGTATTTAGCACACATTTTCCTAATATACACATTTTTATGTAATTTTCCCTAACATTTTTGCAAGCAGTTCCCCCCATATAATGCATTTTTATATATTATTTTCACTAATGTACCTTCCCACACTTTCTCCTGATATAGTGGTTCCCAAACGTTTTCCTCCCTGAACCACTTAGAAATCACTGATGCTTTTGGAGGAACCACATAATGATTTTTTCTCCCTTTTGTAACAACTGTAATGCACTGGGCTAGGTGCTGTATGCTTTTTAATTGTACTTTATTTATTTTTTATTTTGAATATTATATTCTATTGTATTTCAATTTGCATTCCACAGGAAGCATTTTGAACAGCTCCTCAAAGTTCTGACTAAGACCCAGAGCAGATTCACTGCCCCACTGACTTCAGAGCCGCCAGCCTCCACTGGTTATAGAAATTTCCATTAGGCACCAGGAACATTTTCTCTTTTCTTGCAGAACGCAAGCTGAATTTATAAATAGTTTTAAAACTAGAGGGACACCCTGTATTGTGTAGCGGCAGACTTTTTTGTGCTCTGTTCGCAAAAGTATGTGTGTGTGTTTCAAAACATGAAAACCTGCAGACAGAAGATCTTAAATATAGATTAAATATTTTAATTTTTTTATGTATTATCAGTATTATTAATTTTATATATTACATGTTTCATCTAGTGATTTTATTGTAAAACCCATTTTGTGTATTTGATGTTCACATTATACTGGCTGGTCTATGACCGAAATAAAAATTATTCATTCATTCAAACATGAAAACAATGATTTCTCTACTGATGTTAAGCTCTGCAAGACTTGGAGTGATCTGTCATGGAGATGTCAGCTGTGTAGACCTATTGCTGCCCTTGAGCTTCTTCAGCCTATGACCCCTGCTCCGCTTTTGAGAAAATGTCTGGAATGTTTTTTCAAACTGCATGCAAAACCCTGCAGTTTTCCAATGCAAAGTTGGAACATCTGTTTCAGGCGCCAGGGACATCTTGTGGCTTCTTGTCCAAAATCAGGCCAGTACTATGCATCACTTCCAACTAGTTTTAGAGAAGGGAAGGAGCAAGCAAGCATAAAAGAGAACTTGGCATCCTCTTTTGCATGAACCCTGAAAAAAAGGTACCATCAATCAGTTATGAGGATGGCAACTAAAGTTTCTAGTTATGAGGATGCAACCAAAATAGTTGCCTGGAATAATATCTGGGAACACTGGCATTGTGTTAAGCATTCTGCAGTTTCTCCTGTTGCAAACTGGATGATCATTGGATTGCACGACAGAATGAAGCTCTTCCCTGATTCTTTGCAAGCAAATTTGTTGTTATTGTTGTTTCAAGATTTAGCTTTAATTATTAATCAGTTAAAGCTGAAATTTATTAACCTGCCAATTAAAACATACAGTCCTAATGAAAAACCTTTTCTGAACTGCATATCATTTAATTTCTGGAAGAAATAAAAGATCACTTTGTGAATCATTATTCAATGGATGTTAGTAACCCACACAAAAATGAAAAGCAGGTGTTTTGTCTTTAAAATCTGACTTGTGGGTGCCCTTACTTTCCCTGTAACCGATTTTAACAAAATGAACTCACAATGTCACTTTAGACCATCAAGACCGAGACAATTACTTGCTGTTCCAAGACAGGATTGATTTATCGCTGTCACACAAGATTTTTTTTTGCTGCACTTTCTTTTTGATGGAGTCTCTGAGGAATTGGACTTAAAATGTCAACCTGTGACAAAAACAAATGCATAATAAAACATAGCAACGCAAGATGTGTCCTCATATCAAGCTACTGCAACCAACAGAAATGTAGAACCAAGTTAGGATGAGTGAAAAACAGACACTGAAGAAAGCAAGACATTGGCAACACAATCTCCTGAAGGCTGAAGTCACAGAACGTTCCACAAGATATCCATTGGATGTTTTCTAAACTATACAATGACTCGTGAACAGCTTTTTGACCACAAAGGCCAATCCAAGGGATTTTACTTTCCCCCTCTCCAGTTCTGCATTCCAGAAGCCAGCAGGACTTGTCTGTGAATTTTACTTCAGCATTGGTGATGGGACTAGAGATGTGAAGCCCTGGATAAAAACTGGGGGGAAATGTGTGTTTATGTGTTTTCTTGAACTTTTCCTTTTTTTCTTGAAAAAATGGCAAAAACAGGAGGAAAACTGTAGAATGTTCTCCCTATTTCTTCCAGTTTTTTTCCAAGGCCTTCACTTCTGTAGACAGGACAGTATCCTCTACTGCACCTGAGCATAGCAGTCCAGCTTATGGGTGCATGATAGGCAGCAAACACAACTCTGTTCTTCAAAACCTTATTGCTGCTTCCCATTCTACAATATTTGCCACCCGAGGCAGCTGCCTCCTTCTGTCTAATGGCAGGGCTGTTCCTGATGACCTTTGCATTCAGAAAAGGATTTTGCCACCATCTTGCTTTATGCCTTAAGTCACTGCAGGATGATCATATGCTTTCAAAGGCTGTGGGACCCACAACCTTTGGGTTCTCACTGACTGGATTTACATTGATGGGGGGGGGAAGGTAAAATGAAGTCCTGCTAGGCAGAGTCTGGCTACATATTACACTTAGCACATGACTTGTGTCATGACCTACAGAGACTTCTAAAGGGACAAGCAGAGAAGTTCAAATATAAGAGCCTGCTGGATCAGGCCAGTGGCCCATTTAGTCCACCATCCGGTCCTCACAGTAGCCAACCAGATGCCCACAAGCAGTTTGAGCACAACAGTTTGGTCCCAGGCTATGGTCTGAAGGCACATAAGGCCAGCTCCCTGCTGATGCTAAGCAGGGTCAGGTCTGGTCAGTACCTGGATGGGAGACTGCCTGGGAACCAGATGTAAGCCGCCTTGGGTTTCAATCATGAAAAGAAAGGCGGGGTCAAAATGTAATAAATAAATAATAAATAAACAGCACTCTCCTCTCTGTAGCTTCCAGCAACTGATATTCAGAAGCATGCTGCCTCCAACAATGGAGGTAGAACATAGCTATCGGGGTTAGTATTAGGATTGTGAGCAAATCACATTGAGAAGCAGGAGCCACTGGCTGCCTTCCCCCCTCCACTGTTTATCTCTGCACATGCAGAAGTCCCCAGGTTCAATTCCCAGCATCTCCAGATAGGATCCTGGACAGCCACTGCCCGTCAGGGTAGACAGTGCTGAGCTAGATAGACTAATGGTCTCACTCTGTATAAGGCACCTTCCTATGTTCCTGTGCACCTGCTGAATTCCAAGCAGGACGGGGTTCCAGATGCCCCAGCAGAGAAGGGCTGCTCCTGTGATTATATAAGATGACATCCCACTGACCACAGTAAAGTCAGCAGGACCTGCACCAGTCTGGTTCACATTCTAATTTTGATTTTAATGTGAACCTCACTAATTTGTACTTCTTGAAACGATACACAAACTGAGATGCCGCTGTCTTTCTAAATTTCTCCAAAGTTTGTGATACGGTGCTCCAACCGTCATATGTGTACAAACAAGTGCATATTTGGGAAAGTGTGCAAAAAAAAAATGCATGTGTGTTAGGTGCCTTCAAGTCGATTATGATTTCTGTCATATATCAATGAAAATAACACAGAAAAAATGCTTTATATTAGGAGGAATTGCTTGTAAAAATATGAATACATGCAGAAAAATATACAAAAATGTGTATATTAAGAGAAATGCGTACTAAATTGTTGATGAGTTTTCATGAGGACTTCTTTTTTAAAAAAATGATGAAGTGTGATAAACTGAACTTAAGATTGGAAAAATCAGAAACAGATAAACTGACGTTCTTCATATTCCACTCCACTTCAGGTGACTCTGGCCAGTCAGGAATCACCTAAAACAATGATGTCATTAAGTTTAGTATATCAGTCAGGCAGTTCTGACTACGTGCTAAAATCACTAAGGAGAAATGAGGCCTGTTTTGAGTTAGGGGAATCCATCCACACTGGGTAGTTCTAGCCAATCAGTTTTCCTCCAGACAACCAAGCATGTTGCCAGACCCTTTGCACCCCTGAGACATTATTGAAAGTGGGACGCGCTTTTGATACTGACAAAGATGTTCACAAAATGTCTCTTCCAGCTCAGTCCTATCAGGAGATGAGTTTGTGGGTAAGGGTAGATGGGGCAGAGCCTGGAAAAGTTACTTTTTTGAACTACAACTCCCATCAGCCCCAGCCAGCACAGCCACTGGATTGGGCTGGTGGGAGTTATAGTTCAAAAAAGTAACTTTTCCAAGCTCTGAGATGGGGGAAAGGGATTCCAGTGTTTCCACAGTACCCGTTCAGCTAATCCTTGACTGAAGCCCAGTACCTTTGGCAGAGCAATACTTTACCCTGTATAATGTGAGACGCCAAGATTTAAGCCAACTGCCGCTGGATTTTCTGTTTCAGGATGTGACAGTGTCACAGACCAGCTCTTTCTATCTATGTATATAAGATATAGATATAAATTATTTATATATGTATATATTTGTTTGTTTATTAAATTTATATCCTGCCCTTCCTTCAAGAAGGAGCCCAGGGCGGCAAACAAAAACACTAAAAACCACTGTAAAACATCTTAAAAACAAAAGACTTTAAAACATGAAAACAAAACATCTTTAAAAACATGTTAAAACAAAGCATCTTTAAAAATATATTTAAAATAAAAGCTTTAAAAACATTTAAAAAAGTAATTCCAACACAGCTGCAGACTGGAATAAGGTCTCTACTTAAAAGGCTTCTTGAAAGAGGAAGGTAGGCACCGAACAGTTAACAGAGATAGCACCGGTCTAATATTTAAGGGGAGGGAATTCCAAAGGGTTGGTGCCACTACACTAAAGGTCCATTTCCTATGTGGTGCAGAACAGACCTCCTGATAAGATGGTATCTGCAGGAGGCCCTCACCTGCAGAGCGCAGTGATTGACTGGGTATATAAGAGGTAAGATAGATATCCTGGTCCCAAGTTGCATAGGGCTTTGTACACCAAAACCAGAACCTTGAACTTGGCCCAGTAGGACAAATGCATGACAAGCTAGACTTTGAAAGCCCACAAAACATGCTAATGTGCTATGTCTCCGCAAGCCATAGATATATGGCAAAACATATGAAAATGAGTATTTTGAAACAGAAGGGACAAGGGCAGCGGAGGGGGGGGATGAGATGCATTTTGTATGGGAAAACAAGAGTTTACCATTCAAAGTAAAGAAATGAACAACAAAGTAGTAAATTCTCTACCTTGCTAATGCCGTAAAAAGACATAAATATGTCAGAGCAATTCCACAGCTGCTAGGCAAGGCTTTCCCCTATAGGAGTGCAAGAAGCAGCCCAATGCAATAAAGTAATGTTAACCAGACACAGTAAAATTAAAGGATGTGGCACAGTATGAATTTAGAAGGAATAAAGAAACTGAAACCTGGCCCAGAAGGTATGATAAGCAGGCAGGAGGGATGGGGAAGGAATATGGTGCAATTCGCATTTTAATGTGCACCTACCTAATTCACATTTCCCGAAAGAATACACAAACCAAAACATGGCTAACCTTCAAAATTCACACTTCTCTGAAGTTCTCTATGCATTTCTGCAATCAAACAAATTCTATGAAAATGTGCATATTAGGGGAAAGTGAATAAAATGCATAGATTAGTGAAAATAACATACAAAAATGTATTCGGGGATGTTACTTGCAAAGATGTATGTGTTGGTCAAAATTGCACACAAAACTATGTATATAAGTAGAAATCTGAGGACATGAGGACTTCTTTTAAGGCAAACCAATGTGGAAATATGAACTTAAGAATGGGAAAATGAGAAATGAAGAGAAACCAAAACTGATAGATTGGTCATCCTACTTTTTAAATGAAAGGTGCTGTGGCACTTAAAGACCAACTGAGAAAGAACATAAGTAAAGCCCTGATGGATCAGGCCAAAGCCCCCCCCCAAAAAATCTGGCATCCTGTTCTCACAGAGGCCAACCAGTGACCAATGAGAAGCAGGACCTGTGTGCAACAGTCCTCTCCCCACTTGTGATTCTCAGCAACTGGTATTCAGAGAGGCATGTCTCTGACAATGAAGGTGGAACATAGCCATTGTGGCTCATAGCCATTGATAGCCTTATCCTCCATGAATTTGTCTTAAAGCGATCGAAGTTGGTGGCCATCAGTACCTCTTGTAAGAGCAAATGGACACTAAAGCCAACCTAGCATTCTGTTGTAGCTGCACACACACATAGCAGATGAACGTCAGTGCTGGGCGAGCAGGCTGCCTCTCTGCCCCTGACAAACAGCATTCACAAGGTTTTCCTAATATTAACCTAAAATCTGCTTCCCTGCCATTTTCTCCCATTCAGCACCTTGGACAGCTCCTTGAAAGTTCAGACTAAAACCCGAAGCAAGTTCTGCTGCCCCATTGACATGGAGTCATCAGCCTCACACCATCTGTAAGCCCAAATGCCTAACCCCTTGCCAAGCACAAGACGAATAAGTTCAGAATTTCAAAAAGATCATGAACACTGCTGGTGGTGAAGAAACTGAAGGCTTCATTAGCAAAGCTGTGTACATCAAGCTGTCATTTGCAAGGAATAAAACACTAAACTGAAACTAATGGCAAATGGGCCTCTGCTTCCCCCCCATCTTTGATTGCTCTTACGTTTGCCCTGCAAGCTGGAAGCCTTTGGAACAGCCACAGTGAGGATTCCCTTGCCTGGGAGGAGTTGTGGCTCTTGAGTCTTGGTCTTTAATCTTGATGTCTGGGTCTTCTTCAGCCCCCTGAAGGCTTGATCTCCCTGATCTAGGGGTCCTGTATTTATTCCTCAAAGACCCCCTGGGAGGGGCACCTCACACCCATTAGATCACTATCTTCCCATCTTTCAGGTAGCTGGTTTCCCCTTCAGCTGATGTCTCCTGACCCTGCACGTGCTACAGCAGCTGCATTCTCAAGGTTGATTGCTTGTTTTGATTATCAGGCTACTTGTTTACATTAGCCGAGCGAGAACATTTGTAAGCCAATTAGCTCATCATCCCTTCAAAGCTTGAAAAAGCCATAAACAATCCCACCTCACAGAGCAGAAGCGTGGGACAAGCTGTATTGTTTTGATTACTGAACAAAACTTCTCAGACTCCATGTTGTTTTGAACACAGGCATAGGGAAACTTTCCAAATGCTGTAACAGTGTCAGGGAGCCTGCATTTTGAACTTTCCAGACTCTAATTCTAAGCAGTGTGCAGAAGCAATCAGCACCCCCATGGATACAGGGTTTGGGGCAATAATTAGGGGACAGAGGCCATGCACATGCCATTCCTAAGCTCTTTGTACATTTAGATACTTCCGGTCATGTGGCAATACACCATCCTGGTCACCAGAAGAGGTCCACCGGGTAAGCCAGAGTTGCTGTGCTAGTTTCCCGGCAGGTGGGTCACTGCTGCTAGAAGGAGAGGGGTGAGCCAGCTGTGAGGTCAGCACAGTGCAAACATACTGGCAGAGCTAATCCAGCACTCTTGCCAGTGCCAACTTTCCCTCTGCCTCCCTCCTCTCCCTTTCAGGAAGCAACAGCAACCCACCTGCCAGTAAGCTAGCACAACATGTCTGCCTCACCTGGTGAGATGCTTCTGCTGGTCATCCTCCTCTGGACATGCTCCAATTAACTAATATCCTTCTTACAATGTGGCACCCAGAAGTGGACACAGTTCTGGGTTCAGTACTCTATTCCAGCTGCAGCCTAACTAGCTGCAGCAGGATGGACCAGCACAATCATTACTTTCTATGAACTAGACTGCAACCCACAGAGGCAGATATTTGTCCCACATGTTAGATTTCAGGAACAAAAATAAGAGTATGCTGCACATTAACGTTCCCATTCTAAACATGTCTGAGTGATTCTGGTGGAGCTCACTTTCAAGGTAAGCATGCTTACCAGGGCTGGTGCCAAAGGCTGCCAGGTCAGGCCCTGGCTGAGGGCCCCTGCAGCCCAGAGGGGTGGTGTGGGCGTAGCTCTCCCCTTCCACAATCCTCGGCAGGGTGGACCCCCAACCCTGCTGCAGATCACAGAGACAGAGCTCCCAGCCCCCCCTACAGACTGTGCGGGCCCCTGGTGCCTGCCCACTCCACCTACTTCTCCTCCCTTTCTGTGAATGCCCTGTGCACACAGCTGCCATCAACCAAGATGGCAGCAGAGGCTTCTCTAAAGGGCTGATGCCCCTACCATCATCTCGATTGATGGCAGGCATGTGAGAGCATGCAGCATAGTGCGCATGCGTCCCATCACCGAAGATGGCGATGGGAGTATCAGCTCCTTAGAGCTTTGTTAAAGGCAACAACCTGTTCACCCAGTGTGCAGGGCATTCACAGAAAGAGACGAGAGGTAGGTGGAGTGGTCCCACACAGTCTGTGGGGGGGGCTGGGAGCAGGGGCCCCAGGGCAGGCTGGCACCCAAGGGCCCAGTCACACCTGGCGCTGGCCCTGATGCTGTTATTGTGTGTATGTGAAAAGTACCTTTCATTCCAGTCATTCCAGAGCCTCGGTAATGAGTAAGTTACTTGGGGAGGGAGGCAGTCGCCCCCTCACTCCCCCCAGCAGTGCCACTTGTGTTTTCCCCCCCAAAGTAATTCTGTAGACACTATTGATGAAGCTGTTCTGACTCCAAGAAGAGTGCATCAGATCATGGCAAAGCAGCTTCAGTCAATGGTGCTGCTTTTAGTTTGGGAACGCTTATGCTAAATTTGCATGCCATTAAAATTACATCATGGGCTTGAAGCTCCTGCAGCATTGCCGATTTAGATGGTGACCGTCCTAACGGCTGCTGGAGGAGAAATATTGAATTTGCTTTCTTATCGCAACAGGTTTCTGCTTACAGAGAGAGAATTGGGGGACAAAAGCAACAAGGAAGAAGCCATGTTTATCTTGGACATTTTTTCCATCCCCCAGTGATTCTATTTGGAATCCACATTTATGGCCTGGGTTTGTTTCTGCTGAGATTGCAGGGAGCAAATCTGTGGCCCAAAGGAACACCATTGGGCTCTTTAAACACAAGAGGCAGGGTTAGCTTTTGCTTAATAGTTTAATCAAAGCCAATTAAGCAATGTCTTCCTGGTGTGTTCCCTTTCTCAAATGCACCAGCCTGGAACCAGAGGATGCAGCTTTGCTCTATTGAAAGAATCACAAGTGAGCACGGAGGCTCCAGAAATGCAGCCTCTTTCTTCCTCTTTAGACCTTCATCCACACTTTTGGGGTAAAAATGTACCCCCCTGCAGCAGTTTTCACTGTGCAATTTACACGTTGCAGGGTAGTCTTTCTAGGACATTGTCACAAATTGTCCCCCGTACAAGGTCCCCGTCTTTCAGAATTTTCATGAGGATTATTTTTTAAAAATATTGCAAATTGCTGCAGCAATGGGAAGAACTGAAATTGACTGGAAAAATGAGAAACTGAGAGAACCAAAATTTACAGATCCATCCATCCCTAGTCCGTAAAGAAGGAGGTGGTCTTTCAGATATTTGGGGTCTAAGGCACTTAGGGCTTTAAAGACTAGCATGAGCACCTTGAATTGGGCCCAGAAACAAATTTGCAACCACATTTGCTGTACTTTTAAAAACATTATTGTGTTCATAGTCAATTATAATTGTTGTTAGCTGCCCTGGGTGATGGATAAGACTAGAAGGGTGGATACAAATTTCCATGCAAATAAATAAGTCCATCGCTCAATAGCTGCTTCATGGTGACTTCCATATATAAATAAGCTATCTCTGGTCAAACACCACAGGTGTCATCTCGTTCCAAGCAACATGCACCAAATTAATCTGTTTCACACATTCATTGACACTAAAGTCAGGATCATTCAGACCATGGTATTTCCGATCTCTATGTATGGATGTGAAAGTTGGACAGTGAAAAAGGCGAATAAGAGAAAAATCAATGCATTTGAAATGTGGTGTTGGAGAAGAGCTTTGCGGATACCATGGACTGCAAAAAAGGCAAATAACTGGGTGTTAGAACAAATTAAACCAGAACTATCACTAGAAGCTAAAATGATGAAACTGAGGTTATCATACTTTGGACACATCATGAGAAGACATGTTTCACTAGAAAAGACAATAATGCTAGGGAAAACAGAAGGGAGTAGAAAAAGAGGAAGGCCAAACAAGAGATGGATTGATTCCATAAAGGAAGCCACGGACCTGAACTTACAAGATCTGAACAGGGTGGTTCATGACAGATGCTGTTGGAGGTTGCCGATTCATAGGGTCACCATAAGTCGTAGTCGACTTGGAGGCACATAACAACAACAAAGCTTACATATCATTTTATACAAGCAGTTCATATAAGGAAAACAAACCAATAAGCATGCACATCAAAGTACCATCAAGATAATTAATATTGCCAGATAACACAGTACTAATAAGGTCAAAGCAGAAACTGAGCCGCGTGATCTAAAAATTCCTTTAAGAACCAAGGAATCAGGTGTGCTTTCAGTTGCCTGTTGAAAACCCATCATAGTTGATACCTCTGTGGGAGAAGCGCCACAAGGGTAGGGGAAAGGGCCGTAGCTCATAGCTAAAGCATCTGCTGGGAATTGTCTGAACAGTCTGAAACCCTGGGCAGCTGCTGCCAGTCAGTGAAGCCAATACTGAGCCAGATGAACCAATGATCTGTCCAAGTGGCACCTTCCCATCTTCCTATCAAAGAGTGTGCATGTGTAAAACCATAGAGGAAGGGCCGTAACTCCATGGCAGGGCATCTGCTTGGCATGCAGAAGGTCCCAGGTTTAATCCCCAGCATCTTCAGGTAGGGCTGGAACTTGTCCCCTGGTCCCCTGTCTGAAATCCTGGACAGCTGCTGCCAATCAGTGAAGACAGCATTGAGTTAGATGAACCAATGGTCTGACCAAGTAATAGGCACCTTCCGATGTACCTAACAAACAATGCGGAAGGTCCCAGGTTCAATCCCAGGCATCTCCAGGTAGGGCTGGAACTTGTCCCCTGTCTGAAACTCTGGACAGCTGCTGCTTGTCAGTGAAGACAGTCCTAAGCTATTTATTGTTGTTCAGTAAAGCAAGCTATGAGACTCACAGACAGGGTTTTTAGTAGAGAAAAGAAAACCTGAAACAAAAGAGTTAAGCAGAGCAGAACAGAGCGCCAGGTTTGTCAAGGTCAGCAGCTGGTTGGCAAGGGCAACCGGGTAGATAAGAAGGGAACTCTCAGAAGCTCTGGTGTGGGGGAAAGTCATTTGTAGAGAGAACTGTGTTTAATGTATTTTGTCAGTAAAGACTCTTACAAGATACTTGCCTGGCCTGGCTTATTTACTGGATCTATTCAGCACCGGAATTTCTTACTTGTACGGTATCTATACGCACGCACCGACAGGGGTTATGGGCCCAGCTTATCATACAAAGTAAGGGGTTCCAGCGTCGTTTAAGTGCGTTGTTGCAGAGGAACGAAAGAGCACGAAAGAGGCAAGCAAAGAGTGGACAACATGGCTGTAAACCTGTCATCAGGGATGCCGATGGAGAGACTGAATGCTGTAAATTACTCCAGCTGGAAATGGAGAATGAGAGCAGTTCTGATTAAAGAAGATTTGAATGATGTAGTGGAAAAAACCCCTCCGGCAGCTCCTTCAGCAGCGTGGACGAAGAAAGATGAGAAAGCAAAGGCTTTTATTACTCTGGGGCTGTCTGATTCTCAACTGTTGCTGGTGAGTAATGAGCCAACAGCTAATCAAATGTGGGAGAAGCTAAGAGCCGCTCATGTGCAGCAAACCGCAGGGAGCCGGCTGTGTTTAGCGCGGAAGTTTTATCAGATGCGTTTTACAGATGAAGTGACTATGACAGAGCATCTGGCTGAATTTCGTAGATTATTTGCTGAGCTTCAAGATAGAGGAGTACATCATAGTGACATTCAGATGGTCTATATACTGTTATCTTCTTTTGATCAAAAATGGGATGTACTGGTCTCTAGTTTGGAAACTTTACCAGACGGAACTTTAACTCTGGACTTTGTAGAGCAGAAACTTCAACAAGAGTGGAATAGGAGACAAGAGAGTAAAAGGACTGAGTTAAAAGAGACTGAGGCTGTACAACAACAACAATATCAAAGAAACAGGCAAGAGAATAAAATATGTTATTTTTGTGGGTCCCGGGGACATATACAGAGACATTGTTTAAGTAAGAAGAGAAGTAACAGGGACTTTGGACGTCAGAGACCAAGTGTGAACTTTATTACTAAGGAGGATAATAAACTAATTAACTCTAAATGGCTGTTAGACAGTGGAGCGTCTAATTGCCTGATCACAGACTCAAGTTTGTTTTACACATCAAAGCCAGTGCAAGAGAAGATCTACCTGGCTGACGGATCAACTCGGGACGCAATTGCAAGAGGCACGCTCAGGTTAAGTAATTTGAGAACTATATTGACAGATGTGTTATTAGTTTCTGGTTTAAAATATAACATTCTATCAGTGAGAAAACTAACTCAAATAGGTTGTAAAATTACATTTGAAGAGAATAGATGTTTTGTACGGAAAGATGATGAAATCTGTATGCAAGGGAAATTACAGAACTTAATGTATATGGTAGAGAGTAAGCTTGATGAACCCACGTGTGCCTGGATAGGAGTAAATAAAAATATACACGAAAACTGTATACATGAATGGCACAGAAAATTAGGGCACGCACATTTTGAGAAAGTAAAGAATACCCCAAAGCATAGTCAAGATTTGAAACTAACACATTGTGAGCATGTGGATGAATGTGAGGTATGCTATAAATCAAAAATGACAGTGGCACCTATCAATAAGAGCTGTGAAAGCACTACCACTAAGCCCTATCAACTCATTCATGTGGATTTAGCTGGACCTCTCCAGTGTTCAAAAGGTGGGGCAAGATTTTATTTAGTGATTGTAGATGATTTTTCCAGATTTACACATGTATTCTTGTTGAAAAAGAAAAGTGAAGCAGAAGAGAAATTAAAGGCATTTATACAGAGGACAGAGACACAATATGGGGTTGTTATCAAAAATATCAAATCAGATCAAGGAGGAGAATTCACCAGTAATTCGTTTAAAATATATTTAGAAAAGAAAGGAATAATACAAAGTCTCACTGCTCCTTTCTCACCATCCTCCAATGGAACTGCAGAGAGGAGGAACCGGTCGCTGCAGGATTCAATGAGAGCCATGCTGGCTGATGCAGACATGAATAATACCTATTGGGGTAAATGTATTCTGTACACTGCTTACATTCAGAACCGCCTTGTGCACAGAATAATAGGCTTGTCTCCCTATGAGAAATTGACAGGAAGAAAACCCAGGGTAAAACACATAGAGCATTTTGGAGCAAAATGCTGGGTGCATGTTTCAAAGCAGAAAAGGCATGGTAAATTGGCCCCAAGAGCTCAGGCAGGTCATATTTTGGGATTTCAGAATTCATATTATAGAATTTGGTTGCCTGAGAAACAACAATTAGTGTTAAGTAGAAGCATAAAGGTGATAGATAAACCTTGGAAAGACAGTCAAACAGTAGTACTTGATGATACAAGCAAGCAGGAAGCAGCAGATGTTCCTTTTGGTCATCAAATACCATTAAGAACCGCATTGACTGACTTAATTCAGAGTGGCAAACGTACTGTGAAAAGACTGAGGAGTGAAGACATAGCAATGCAAGATAAAGAGGTGCCAGGTACAAGCGCAGGAACAAGTGCAGAATCAGGTGCAGGACCAAGTAAAATTGAGAGTGATGAAGAAATGGAAATAGATAGTGTTAGACGGTCAGAAAGAAAAACGAAAGGAAAACCACCTCATAGATTCACATTTAACGTTACACAAAATAATGATGAGACAGATGAATATCCTGTAGAATGGGAAAAAGAAGGATCAATAGACAAAGAAACCATGGATCTAATGTGGAAATACTGTATTGAAGAATGAAATATATATGAGTGTTATCAAAATGCTGTGAAAATGTATGAATAAAGAAAACAAAAATGGAAATGTAAATAGATACTGTAATGAAACAAAAACCATGTACCAATGTGTATTGCAATAATAATGGAATGGAAATTTATATTGTATAAAATGAACATGTAGTTTTGTGATCTGTGAGTCCCAGGTGGGGGCTGTTGTTCAGTAAAGCAAGCTATGAGACTCACAGACAGGGTTTTTAGTAGAGAGAAGAAAACCTGAAACAAAAGGGTTAAGCAGAGCAGAACAGAGCGCCAGGTTTGTCAAGGTCAGCAGCTGGTTGGCAAGGGCAACCGGGTAGATAAGAAGGGAACTCTCAGAAGCTCTGGTGTGGGGGAAAGTCGTTTGTAGAGAGAACTGTGTTTAATGTATTTTGTCAGTAAAGACTCTTACAAGATACTTGCCTGGCCTGGCTTATTTACTGGATCTATTCAGCACCGGAATTTCTTATTTGTATGGTATCTATACGCACGCACCGACATTTATTTATTTATTTATTTAGTTTCATTTATAAACCGCCCATAACCAATGGCTCCCTGGGCGGTGTACAACATACAAAGCTAGATGGATCAATGGTATAAAGTAGCTTCCTGTGTATCTCTCAGATTTCCCAAGGAAGGGTACTGCAGAGGATAGGTGCCACAACAAACAAGGCCTGTTTCCATGAGAATGTATGGTCTGCAGGACCTCTTCTGGAGATCATATGGATCAACTGGGTCTATACAGGAGAGGGCGGTATGACAAGTATCCTGGTCCCAGATTGTTTACGTTTATATTTCACATGATGAGTAGTCAAGTGATGCGTAGGCATGTGTGAACTGGGCAGGACATTTCATGTATGCATTTATTTATGCATGTTTTTGAAAGACATGTAAGTCACCTTTCAGGGCAATTGCCCTCACAAGGTGGTGTGCAAAGTAATTACACAATAAGCATAACAACAACAATGACAACATTAAAGCCACATCCACAGTGTATATTGAAAGCAGGGTCATACCACTTTAAACAGCCATAGCTTCCCCCAAAGACTCCTAGGAACTGTAGCTTGTTAAGGATGCAGAGAGTTGTTAGGAGACCCCCAATCCCCCTCCCCCCCAGAGCTACAATTCCCAAAGCAGTTTGACAATCAGACCCTCTTCTTTGGAGGAAGCCATGGTTATTGAAGTGGTATAGTGGCGCTTTAAATGTATAGTGCGGCTGTGGCCTAAGTTAAAATCCACATCACATCCCTTAAAATGGCCAGATTTATCAACCGCTGGGCTGAACATAGCTAATTAATGGGAAACTGTTCAAGACCTTACCATAAACTGCTGGTATTAATCCCTGTGGAATATTGCTATAATGGGAAAAATAACTCATAAAGTAAGACTTCTGCAAGAACATGACACACTAGACTCCTTTTGTATGATATGGCATGCTTTTTATTGCAAATATATCACAGCAAACATTTACAAGATGTCCAAGCCTGGAGTATTTGGTAAAATTGATGCTTTTTCACTGTAGAGCTATAATCATTAACAGGCTGGTGAGTTTTCTATGTGAACTAGAGTGGAAGGATGAGGAAAATTGTTAATTTCGTATTTATAAGTCATGGCATATACTTATGTTGTGGTTTGTTCTTGTTGTGTTGGGCTTTTGAGCACTTACGTTTCTTTTTCCTATGCTGAAAAAGTCAATATTTTTTCCTTGAAAACCAAATACATCCTTTAAAAAAAAAGATTTGGATGAAAAATATCTTAAGGCAGCCTTCCCCAACCCAATGCCCTCCAGATGTTGTGGGACTCCAACTCCCATCATCCCAGACCATTGGCCATACTACCTGGGGGTTGATGGGAGTTGTGGCAGGAAACATCTGGAAGCCTGCCTGAAGGGTTCTGTTGAAAACCATTTGTGATGGCCCGTACATACTGGATCGGGGGAAGATATTCCTAAAATGCAAGGCCACAACTGAAAAGGCGACCAGTGGCTCCTTTGCCACTCCTGGGGTCCTAGCAAATGCCCGACTTCTTTCCCTTCCAACACTGGCCCTTAGTGTGAACTGGTCAGATATGCACAACCAGCAATTGGCCTGGGTGGGGAGGGGCACTAAAGAGGAACTTCTGCTCTGCCAAGGGCCACCTCTAAGTTTTGGAAGGCCCGTGGCCCAGATGTGGCTCACCCAGTGGGGCAGAGTTGCTTTGCTAGCTTCCTGGCAGTGCCATCTCTATTGCTTTCTGGGAAGGCAGTGGAGACTGGTGGCCCCGATATCAGTGGGGCATTAAATCTGCTCCAGGTTTTAGTCTGCACTTTCAGGGAGTTGCCCAAGATGTTGAACCTATAGATTTCAGTACTTTGGACAGTTCCTGTAAAGTTTGGGCTAAACTCTGCAGTTGATTCACTGCCTCACTGATATTGGAGCCACCAGTTTCCACTACAGGAGGGGGGCACAAGGATGTGTGCGCTGTGCAGGTGCACCAGTGGTGCCCATCCGGTGCTCCCGCATGTGCACACACATACACAGAGTTCAGATTTCCCATCCCTTCCTCTCCTGATTAGCCACTGCGATGCTGCTGCCAGGAAGTTAGCATTGTGGCTCCGCCCACTTCTGCCTTGGCCCAATAATGATATTGCTGATGAATCCCTCTCCTGCCCAGCAGGCCGAATCCTCATTGCTTCCCATGTGCTCGGATAGGTGGGTGGGTGAGCCAGGGGGAGGAGAAGCAGCAGCAAAGAGTTAAGTCTTGGGGCTGGACTGTCTTGGGGTGCTGGGACCAAAAAGGTACTGACTTCTGACACCAGTCCAGACACAGCCTTCTCCTGCATGCTGGGGGGGAAAAACCCTCAAACGACTTTTAATTGGAGCTGTGGAATAATTGGAAGCCCAAGGATTCAGCACCAGCAGGAAGGCTGGCTCTGATACTCTGTGAGCTTCATTTGAATGAAAGGAAGATGCCCCCTTCACATTCAAATTCTACATTCCTAATCCGTGTGGGTCTCCTGGGAGCATTGCATAAAGGTCATCATGTGGAAACCAGCTCAGCAAAGAGCCAGAAAACAACCTCTTTCATAATCCATCACAAAAGGCCGACACGCGGCTGGAGATTCGAAGGTGTTCTGTAGCAAATGTGAAGCTGAAGGGAAGAGATGGGCCAATTGTGACCCATATATTTGGGGAACGCTTTGGGGAACGCCAGCTCTGCTATTGAGACCAAGAAGGATGCTGACATTATAGGGCAGAGGTCTCCAGGGGGCACATTTGCAATTTTGAAAAAGTGATGTGGGTGCCAGAGACAAAATGGCTGCTGTGGGGGGGGTGGCATAACAAAAAATGGCTGCCATAGGTGGTGTGGCATAATTCAAAATGGCAGCTGTGGGGCATGGCTTTGCAGAAAATGGCTGCCCCATCTAAAAGAACAGAAAAAGACAGGAACTCAAACATGACCACCATAAGTTGTACAAGTGAGCACGCTGGTGCCCACGGGCACTGACATGAGCAATGTGGTAGTGTAATGTTAAGAAATGTAGCTAAGAGGCTTATTTATTTAACACTCCAAATGGCTTGTGACCAGGAGGTCTGAAGGCGTGCCTTTTCCCATACAGACCTGCATGATCTTTCAGAGTGGCAACTCTCTTCCCATTTACAGACTGTTTCTGAAGACCCATCTTTTTATACAAACATTTGACTAAATTTCTACCCGTGTTTTGATGTTTCTAAGGATTTTAAGGATGTATGGTTCTTTCCGTGTTTTTGTATTTTTTAATTTCTGCACGGTTTTTATGTATGCTTCGCATTTTTCGATCTTTGTAATCTGCCTCGGGACCTGCATTCCAGGTGAGAGGCAGACAACAAAAATACATTTGACGATGATGATGATGATGATCATGATCATTATTATCATTATTATTATAGCTAATTGCTTCATTGCCACACAGAGGAAGGGTGGGACCAGTCCTAAGGTGAAATGAGACCATTGTCTCAGGTCCGGAGCATGGCAGAGCAGTGATTTGCCCACCCACTCACCTCATTATTGGCTGCCAGTTTTCTGCTGCTACCAGAACCACTGTTCACCTGCCTATCCATTCAAGGAGGGTCTTTACCAGGGTGTCGTCATCTGGGTTGTGGGGGGTCATAGACAGGCCCCTATGTATGAGCCAGTCGGCATAAACAAAGAGTATATTAGCTGCTGAAAATTTGAGTTCTTGTCCTTTTGTGCAGATTGGAACTAATCAGAGTAAAAGAAAGTGAGTCGGCCACTGAGAAGACTCTTGTCAATAGCTAACGCAGCCTCCCCTTTAATACTGATTGGCTCCTAGGGACATCTGTTGTCGTGGAGTGTGCACTCACAAGATGACATGGAGAGCAAGGGAGACAAGGGAAAGTGGGAAAGGGGGCATAGCTCTTAGGGGGCATGTGTGACTATCATGAAGGGACCCTGCACTGCTGAATTTGCCACTAGACTACTGGTGGCAACAAACTCTTTCTTCAGGAGTGCTTGCCTTCACACAAGTGGCAGCTGGGGACAGAGTTCTCTTGGTGGTGGTGTTTGTGGAATGCTCTCCCTAGATATCTTGGGGTGTCCACAACATGGCATTCAATTTTGTGTACTTATTGATACTATGAATATTTATGGCTGCTTTTACTATATGCTTCAAATTTCTATACTTATTGTTCATTTAGTATGTTGTGAGGCACTTTGGGGCACAATTTCATGGAAATGAGGCATACAAATAAAGAGACGGACAATGACGATCTGTGAGGTTGACGTTTGGTGGGTTTGGGGCACAGCTTGGAAAAGTTACTGTTTTGAACTACAACTCCCATCAGCCCAATCCAGTGGCCATGCTGGCTGGGGCTGATGGGAGTTGTAGTTCAAAAAAGTAACTTTTCCAAGCTCTGGTTTGGGGTGTGGGTTAATTCTTTTTGCTCTTATCTGCGTTTGTAGTTCTATTTGTTCCACTTGGTGGTGGTGCTTTTTTAATGGTGATTGTTATCATTGACTGTCTCTATTTATTTTAGAGTTTGCAGACTGGGCCACTTTGCAAACCAGCCGGTTTGGATGGGAACAGGCGGTCCTTCGATACAAGTGTTCTTGAGTAATCCCCAAGTGAAACACAGGAAGCATAATTGTCTCTCAACATTGTCTGAATGATGTGCCATGCTGCCTCATTGTACCCTCCCAAATCGATCCTCGTATTCATAGGCATGCATGTACACAAACATGTACACAAGCACACCACTCTGTATTTATTTGTTCAGTTCCACTTATGAATAGCTTCCAGTGAAATGTCTCCAAGCTATTAGCAACAGAACATTGACAATAAAAACATAGAAAACAATGCCATTCACAAAAACATATATAAAACCATTTTACATACGAAGACAATTCAAGTCCAATGCAGCTACAGAGTGGGATTTTGAAAAACTCCAGTTGAAAGGCTTGTTAAAAAAGGAAGGTACTGAAAATACTATAGAGAAGGTGTAGCTCAGCGGTAGAGCATCTGCCTTGCATGCAGAAGGTCCCAAGTTCAATCCCCAGCATCTCCAGGTAGGCCTGGAAATTCTCCCCTGCCTGAAACCCTGGAGAGCTACTACTAATCAATTTAGACAAGACTGAGCTAGATGGACCAATGGTCTGACTGAGTAGAAGGCACCTTCCTATGTCCCTGTGTTCCTAAGGTGCCTATCTGATGGAAGGGAGTTCCACAGGGTAGGTGCCACCACACTAAAGGCCCAGTTCCTCTATCATATGGAACAGACCTCCTGATGAGATGGTAATCTGCAGGAGGTCCTCTCCTGCACAGTGAAATGACTGATTCGGTATTTAAGGTGTGAGATGATCTTCTACGTATCCTGGTCCCAAACTGTGCAAGGCTTTGTACATAAGTATGAGCACCTTGAACCTAGCCTAGTAGTTAACTGGTGGCCAGTGCAATTCTTTCAGCACCAGTGTAACATGATGGTGACCATCAAGCCACAGCATTTTGCACCAGCTGCAGCTTCTAGACCAGCCTCATAACTGCCATGTTATTCTCATTTGTTTTTTTCTTGTTGCCCTCACAATCTTTCTTTTTTTATCATGCATATTTTTTGTTTAAAAAATTATGGCTATTGTTGTAGTGGAGTTCTTGCAGTGACAAGTGGTTGGATGACCTTTGAGGTCCCTTCCAGCTCTATGACTCTGTGATGAGCACTATGAGTATTTATAAAGGAGGCGGAGAGAGAGGAATAAGCACTGGGGAAGACAGAGAGATTCATAGGCATTTATGCCACATGCTTTTGCAGGCCAGAACCGACTTTGTTCGATGCATACATCTGCGTTATGTATTAAGTATCTCCATGAGTCTTTTGAGGGCTTTTGGTTGTTCTGGCTGCAGCAGACTAACATGGCCATCCCTCTGGAACTGGAGATACCGCAGTGACACCATGACCCCATTTTACAGCCTTTCAAGAAAGGGATGGGGCTTCTCACTGTGGATGTACCAAAGCACAGGCATGGTGGTCTGCCAACAACTAATAATGAGTCCAAGGAACAAGGAAAGTTACCCACACACTGGACATCTGGACCATTACAGCCATGGCCACATTCTAGCTTTCAAAGCTGAGCATACAAAAAGAGGAAGCTTAACCATTCCCCACCCCTTTAAAAAAAAAACCAGCTAGGACCTATCTGGACCTCTGTGAATATGGGTCATGATGTCAGCTGAGTTCATTCTGACTCCACAGTTGACCACTAGGGATATAAGAAGGCATTGATTTCCTTTCCACCCAGAAATTCGTCACTTATGCAGTGCTGTTTCAGTTCCACTGCAGTTTGGCTTCCACCAAAAACTGCACTATTCATCTCGAGGTCTGCTGTGGCAAAATTATATAAATGACATTGTTGTGCATTCATGTCAATGCAAAGAAAACACAATTAAAATTGGGGGGCCGCCAAGCCAGGTAGCACTGGAAAAGAGCTCTGAGATGATAAGTATTCCTTCGGTTATTATTATCAACAAATGCATTTGAATAATCTGCTGAGAAGAGATAATTAAAGCTAAATAAAGAAGAGGAGTGTAATACTAGCTGTCTGACAGTAATAAGATACAAGAATAAGGTATAAATACAGAATGGTCTAAAAAGCTTAATCACTGTAAGAGAGCAGTCAAAACAACTCCCTTTGCAACTATTCATACTGCTTTCTCTATCTGTAAGTGGAATTTTGATAAAAGTTAAATCCGGAGCTTCAAATGGTACTGACAAGAAAAGGGCGGAAAGCACTGGGAGCTTCCCTATGCTCTGATAACCTTCCAACTAAGAAATTAAAGAGAAGACGGAAAGAACTGCTGCCCACTTCCCCTTTACAGATGAAAGCTGACAATAAATATGGCTTGCAAATCCCAATCAAAAATTACCTCCTTCTTCCCTAAACTTCCCAGTAGACTTCAATATCGTCAGGAGGAGAGTGTACTTCACTTGGAACCTTCTCCTTTGGACTGGTCCATAAATATTAGGAGCCCTTATCAAGACTTGAGAATGGAGCCTGTAGCTTTAAGCCTAGCTGATGAAATAGAAATGGCTGAAAGCCAGCTGGCAACTAGATCTCTTCAGGTGAGAGAGGAAAGGATCCTTTAACAAACAACAAATCGCATCTCAATGAAAGCCCTCTAGATGATAAAGCTGACACATCACAGACAAGACAAATAGAGCAAATCTCATCTCATTCAGAGGCTGATAAGATGGGATTCCTATTAAACAAAGAATGATCTAACCTCTCTGACCTGGAGTATGTTTTTAACTCAGGTCAGCACCTCTCCCTGAAAGGGTGGCTTTTTATGTATGCTACAGAACTGGAAAAGGTGAAGACTTTCCTAAGTGAACATAAGAACATAAGAACATAAGAAGAGCCTGCTGGATCAGGCCAGTGGCCCATCTAGTCCAGCATCCTGTTCTCACAGTGGCCAACCAGGTGCCTGGGGGAAGCCCGCAAGCAGGACCCGAGTGCAAGAACACTCTCCCCTCCTGAGGCTTCCGGCAACTGGTTTTCAGAAGCATGCTGCCTCTGACTAGGGTGGCACAGCACATATAAATTAAACTAAATAAAAAATAAATAAATAAAATTTGTCTAATCTTCTTTTAAAGCCGTCCAAGCTGGTGGCCATTACTGCATCTTGTGGGAGCAAATTCCATAGTTTAACTATGCGCTGAGTAAAGAAGTACTTCCTTTTGTCTGTCCTGAATCTTCCAACATTCAGCTTCTTTGAATGTCCACGAGTTCTAGTATTATGAGAGAGGGAGAAGAACTTTTCTCTATCCACTTTCTCAATGCCATGCATAATTTTATACACTTCTATCATGTCTCCTCTGACCCGCCTTTTCTCTAAACTAAAAAGCCCCAAATGCTGCAACCTTTCCTCGTAAGGGAGTCGCTCCATCCCCTTGATCATTCTGGTTGCCCTCTTCTGAACCTTTTCCAACTCTAGAATATCCTTTTTGAGATGAGGCGACCAGAACTGTACACAGTATTCCAAATGCGGCCGCACCATAGATTTATACAATGGCATTATGATATTGGCTGTTTTATTTTCAATACCTTTCCTAATTATCGCTACCATGGAATTTGCCTTTTTCACAGCTGCCGCACACTGGGTCGACATTTTCATCGTGCTGTCCACTACAACCCCGAGGTCTCTCTCCTGGTCGGTCACCGCCAGTTCAGACCCCATGAACGTATATGTGAAATTAAGATTTTTTGCTCCAATATGCATAATTTTACACTTGTTTATATTGAATTGCATTTGCCATTTTTCCGCCCATTCACTCAGTTTGGAGAGATCTTTTTGGAGCTCTTCACAATCCCTTTTTGTTTTAACAACCCTGAACCAACTTAGTGTCGTCAGCAAACTTGGCCACTTGACTGCTCACTCCTAATTCTAGGTCATTAATGAACAAGTTGAAAAGTACAGGTCCCAATACTGATCCTTGAGGGACTCCACTTTCTACAGCCCTCCATTGGGAGAACTGTCCGTTTATTCCTACTCTCTGCTTTCTGCTTCTTAACCAATTCCTTATCCACAAGAGGACCTCTCCTCTTATTCCATGACTGCTAAGCTTCCTCAGAAGTCTTTGGTGAGGTACCTTGTCAAACGCTTTTTGAAAGTCTAAGTACACTATGTCCACTGAATCACCTCTATCTATATGCTTGTTGACACTCTCAAAGAATTCTAATAGGTTACTGAGACAGGACTTTCCCTTGCAGAAGCCATGCTGGCTCTGCAATGCAATAAGTTACTTACGTTATTAGTGGAACTACAACAAAAAGCACTATCCTCTCCATCTTTGTCAACGGGAAAAAAGCTTGCTCCTATAGTTAGAATATTCAGCCCCATAATGGATATTCCCTACGAGAATAAGCCAACAATGACAAGAGCAACTAAATCTAATAGGAGAAGATCTAGACAGAGTGCAACAAATGTAAAAAAAAGTAAAAATATGAAATCCCAAAAGCATTCTAAAGGAAATAAAATGAACTTTAAGAGCCTTTTTCACCTCTTAGATAAACTACAACCCGACCAAGTTAAGAAAACTAACCTTTCTCCTCAAAAAAAAGCCAACAAAGATAATACATCTATTCAATGCAAAGATCTACCATCTAATAACCCATCTTTTATTCTACTTTCAGCAAGTAACCCTCCAGCTAATAATAGTAAGTGTGAAAATATTCCACAACAAGATCCGTGGTATGACGTACTTGAGAAAGAGAAAGAGAAAGAGCAATCGAAAACAAAACAAGATAACAATGCAATGAAACCTCTCACACAGTGGAAATTGGTCCTAAACTTACGTAAATTGGCGCTTCTGAATTATCCCAAACCAAGAGGAGTCATTTCCCCTAAGGAAAGAAAACGACACCTGAATAAAATATTACAAGATGCCCATTTAGAGCCTTTAAAAGCATACCAAATTAAACAGGTGGAATATTTATACTATAACGGCCACAAGGCCCGTGCCATGATCCTTTTCAACTCGCGCACTACGGCAGAGTACATTCGACAGAACAAGGCGGCACTAGTTCACCAGGGAATAATTGTCACCAGAACCTTCGAAAATCAGGTTAATCAAGTGAATCTCATGAATGATACTCATTTTACTCAACAACGGCCTGAGAAACAGCAGAATCATGACTTATTGATCGACTTAGAATCACCAAAGTCTATTACATCAAGCTCCCAATCTATTTTATCTACCTTATTACCTGATACTTTTTCACAAAATAAAAGATTTCAATCTAAAGAATATTCCAACCTAAATATTCATTCAGACATAGATATAAAAGTAAAACACACACAAAAAGAGGGCCTAGCTTTAAAAACTCAAGGAAGCCCAGTCATACCAGCCAAACCACTACCACGGGGTGAGCTACAATCTAAAGTTGGTCTTCTAGACGAAATAGAGGAGGAACAGTCATTGCTGCTTTCCTTTAGTCATTTACCTTATGCCCAGAGATTAGAGATCCTGATGAGATTTGAAGCACTTGCTGATCAACTAGTCGTAGCGCATCTGCAGGAGCCAGAGAGAATATCACCTATCACAGCAAGATGTGAAGAAGATAAAACAGTAAAAAAAACAAAAGAAAAGCTCAGGGCGGTAATGTAATTAACGATGTAGAAACAACATCGTTAGCACTACAAGCACCTCCACAAACATCACAATCTCATCGACAAATTACATCCTGGAACTCGTCAGAAAATAAGGATATAAACAAAGATATATTAGGTCTGGACCAAACAAAGGACAAATTGGTAGCCCAGCTGCACTGGCTACCAATATGTTTCCGGGCCAGATTCAAAGTGTTGGTTCTTACCTATAAAGCCCTTAATGGCATTGGACTGCAACACCTGGTGGAACGCCTCTCCCGCTATGTACCAGCCCGTTCACTGCGCCTGACATCGAAGGCCCTTCTCCGGGTTCCAACGCATGTGGAGGCCCGGAGAGTAATAACTAGATCTAGGGCCTTCTCGGTGGTGGCCCCCGAGTTATGGAACGCCCTCCCTGATGAGATACACCTGGCGCCTTCTTTGTTATCTTTTCGGCGCCAGGTAAAGACCTACCTCTTTGCCCAGTCATTTTAAATTCTACTTTAATTTGTCTTTGTCTTAATTTTGTTTATATATATTTTTATACTGTATTGTTTTCATGTTTATTTGTGTTTTAACCTGTTTTTATCTTTTGTACACCGCCCTGAGAGCTTGTTGCTATAGGGCGGTTTAAAAATGTAATTAAATAAAATAAAATAAAAATAAAATAAATAAATAAATAAATAAATTACTTGATAAAAACTACCTTAATGAAAACGAGCCAGACATTGTCGTTCAAAATATAAGTGACCCTCAACATCTTGTGCAAGACAACTTTAAAGCCAAATCCCTGCACACAAGGAGTCCAGAGAGACCTTACCAAAGAGAACTTTATTACGACTACTCCACCCATAGAACATCTATGTTCTATGGCGTCTCGCTATCTGGAGCCACATGAGTTAGGATCAAAAACATACAAACAATTAAATTTAGTCTCACCAAAGATAAGTCATAAAAAAAGGTGGAGAACTGCTGTGTGGCATCTCCCTCTTTAATTGAGGGAATCCAAGAGTTAGACTGACAGTGTGGTATTTACCCCTACTCCTTAAAAATTCTCTCCTGGAACATCGCGGGCTGGAAATCAAAACTTGGAGTCCCAGGCTTCCAGGATTATGTAAATAAATTTGACATAATCCTATTTCAGGAAACCTGGAGCGAAGAGACGATCTTTCTTAATGGCTTCTCTACTTTTGTTACTCCAGCTTTACCAAAGGTTAAAAAAGGGAGGGCTAGGCAAGGTCTGAGTATTTCGGTCTCCACTAAACTGGATGTTAAACTTACTGATCTTACAAAGCTGGGGAATACACAATCTGGTTTTATGATAGCTACGATATATTTAGAGTTCAATCTGTCACCAACGTCTATCATAATGTTTAATGTATATTTTTCTCCCTCTTTGAATAGAGAAGATATTATATCAAGTTGGGTAAATTTTGAATCTATATTTGAATACTGGACATCATGTTATCCACAAGCCTATCCAATACTTGCTGGGGATTTTAATGCAAGAACTGCTTCTTATGTAATTAATACTCCGCAACCAGGTCTACTTACAAATGTCAATAGAAATCAATTTACAATCAAGGCTCGACACTCGAAAGGCAAGATAATGAATTTAGCAGGAATTGCTTTACTTCAATTTGTTGCAAAACACCAATTATATATTTTAAATGGTTCGCATGGAGACGATTGGGGAGAATTTACCTTCCATTCCCCACTCGGATCAAGTGTTGTAGATTACATAATTATTTCCCACAGGAAGGAATTTCTAGATCTTCACTTTAAAGTCGTTGACCATATGGATAGTGATCATTTGCCCCTCGAATATTCCTTTAAGGTTCGGGAGAATGTCTATCTAACAATTCAACCTGAGTTATGCATTAATATAACAACGCCGGCCATTTATAAAAGGGCTAAATGGACTCCCCAGTTATTTCAAAAATTTGAACAACTTGTATTATCTCCCCAGTTCAGCCAATTGACATCACGGTTTGACTCATTGGGTATTTCGCCAATGGGTTTAGATATTTACGAACAAATAGCTAGTCTAATTGTTTCAGAGCTATATGTAAATGGCCCTTCCAGACCACCACACCAAAAGATTCCAAAGAATAAATGGTTTGATAAAGAATGTAAACTTCAAAAGAAGGAGCTGGCACTAGTTTATCGTAATTACAGACGAAATAATGAAAGACATCTACCACCCATTTTCTATAAATTACGAAAAGATTATAAGAAACTCATAGGTAAAAAAAAGCAGGATGAAATAAGGAAATCATGGCAATTGCTTGAAGTAGCCATCGCTACTCGCAACTCCAAATTATTCTGGCAAATAGTATCTGGGGCTTCTTCTAATCAAACAGCTAGTAATAATAGTTATATTACTGCAGAAATTTGGGGATCACATTACCGTAAGGTGTTTAACAGTACAGCAGCCCCAAACATCACATTTATTTATTTATTTATTTATTAAATTTATATACCGCCCGACTAGCAATAGCTCTCTGGGCGGTGAACATAAAACAGCATAAAAATACAATAAATAACAAAACAATACTAAAATACAAGCAACAATCCAACACAATAAACATTTTTAAAATTAAATCAGTGTAACTTAAAATGCTTCAGAGAATAGGAAGGTTTTGACCTGGCGCCGGAAGGAGAGCAGAGTCGGCGCCAGGCGTACTTCCTCAGGGAGACTGTTCCATAGTTCGGGGGCCACCACTGAGAAGGCCCTAGATCTTGTCATCACCCTCCGGGCCTCCCTGTCAGTTGGAACCCGGAGGAGGGCCTTCGTAGCAGAACGTAGTGCACGGGCCGGTTCATATCGGAAGAGGTGTTCCGCAAGGTATCGTGGTCCCGCACCGTATAAGGCTTTATAGGTTAATACCAACACTTTGAATCTAGCCCGGAAACATATTGGCAACCAGTGCAAGCTGGTTATTACCAATTGACTCCAGCGCAACACCTGAATGGGCCTCTGTAGAACCTGATATGGTTGCTGAAATAGTTTCGAAGTTAAAAAACGGTAAAGCAGCTGGCCCAGACAGGATAGTTCCAGAACTTCTTAAAAGCGGTATTACTTGGTGGGCACCCAGGCTTGCTACTCTTTTTACAATAATTAACAACACAGGTAGAATTCCCACCTCCTGGCTTAAGGCCTATATAATTCCTATACATAAGAAAGGCCCCAGAGATGACCCAGTTAATTATTGACCCATCAGTCTGTTGTCTGTGGTGGGAAAGGTATATGCTACCTTCCTGAGCTCAATTCTGAACACATGGGTCAAATCTAATAATATTCTCAGTCAAGCCCAGATAGGTTTTTTATCGGGTCAGTCTGCCTTAGACCACTGTCTCTTATTGTCACAATTAGTTTCCAGACATACTAAACCAAAACGCGGCAAATTGTATGTTGCGTTTATAGATTTAAAAGCAGCGTTCGATTCCATCTGCCGCGAACGTCTGTGGAACAAATTAGGTTCCTACCACATTGATAAGAGACTATTACACCTGATAGCAACATTATATCAAAACACTACAGTTCAGATTCGTTGCAACCATCTGGGTCATCTCACAAATGAAATTCCATCTACACAGGGAGTGAGACAAGGGTGTGTACTAGCCCCAATGCTGTTTAACCTTTACCTGGCGGACCTTCCTATTATTTTGGAGGACATTCAATTTCATGCCCCCAAAGTAGGAGATGTAAAAGTTCCAACATTATTATATGCTGACGATACGGTGTTAATATCCCAAACTCGCCTTGGACTCAACAGATTACTTATGAGATTTAACACCTATTGTAAGGAAAATACTCTTGAGATAAACTACGCCAAGTCCAAGGTTATGATATTCTCGAGAAGGAAAGTCAGACACAACTGGAAGATGGGCCACACAATAATTGAACAGGTTAACTCGTACAAATACTTGGGGATTTGGTTCCAGGAGACGGGACGTTGGGATTCCCATATACTTCATTTAAAAGCTAAGGCAAATAAAAACCTTGGGGCAATTATAAGATTTTTTTTTACCAATGGAGGAAAATACATCCCGGCAGCAATACGGCTTATAAAATTCAAATTTATCCCAATGTTGACTTACGGTGCCCCCGTCTGGTTCCCCTATTATAAAGGTAATTTGGATGGAATAATATATTCTGCACTGAAATCTCTATTTGGAGTCCCGGGCTGTGTTTCAGGAGCCTCCTTATTATTAGAAGCTGGGATGAATTCCTTGTCTTACCTTTTATGGAAGCATACTATCTATTTCTGGATCCGTTGTTGTAAAATACTAACTCCTGAATCTTACCTGGCTCTTTTTTTAAATGACCCATTATCGAATGAAACATGGACAGGGAAGGTAATGGAGAAGTTAAAATTGATGGGTCTCCACCATTCAGAAATATTAGCTCTGGACTATAATAATGCCAGAACTACGGTCAAATCCAGACTAATAGATATCGATAACCAGACTATAATAAGCTCAACTAATGGCCCTTGCTGTCCGAGGGCCCTGGGCATGTATATTATTCCTAATCCGGAAGGGATGAAATACCTATATTGGTTATCTGTCCCTAAATATAGACGGGCATTTACGCTAGCCCGATTCAATGTCCTACCCTCAAACTTTCTCTCTGGTAGATATAAAAAAATCCCGAAAATGTACAGGTACTGTCTTTGTAACGATTCAGAAATTGAGACTATTTCTCATGTCCTATTCTCTTGTAAAATATATGAGAAACTCAGAAAAGATCTTCTCTTTCCAATCATATCAAAATTTCCTGGCCATGAAAAGGATGCATTATTGATAATTGCTCTACAGGGCCATAATGAAAAGATCACTTTGACTGTAGCCAAATTTATTAATTCAGACATACAGATAAGGAAGAATTTTCCCTGCCCTTAAATTAGAAGCTAGGAACTTAGATTTTACTCTATTTTATAAACAATTTAATTTTATCCAAATACGACTTTACTGTGTATAGATGTCGTTCTAAGTAGTCAAATAGATTAATAATCAACAGTTTTATTATGTATATGTATATTTTATTAATACTTTACATAAGCATGTTTTAATATTTTCTGATAAGATATCCTTTTGTATTTTACACTAATATTTGTATTTTTTTCGATTTGAAGGTCTATTGACTAATAAATAAATAAATTCATTCATTCAATTAAAATTGGGGAAGGGGAGGGGAGCTTTTTAAAATTGTCCGAGGGCTGTTACAGTCTGGTCCTCGGGACATGATAGATCCATCTGAAGCCCGTTGTAATGAATTTGCTAGGCACTTCTTGCATCCGTCAGGACTTGGACTCCAATGTTACAGCAGTGGGATCAAATGAGGTATCTGGTGCACAGTCTGGTCATGATTTTTTGGATGAGTTTCAATTGGTGCAGCTCGAGGACATTGACAAGGTGCTTGGACAGGTGCGTGCAACCACTTCTATGTTGGACCCTTGCCCCTCCTGGCTAATAAAAGCTAGCAGGGTTGGAACTGCTGGCTGGGCTAGGGAAGTGATTAATGCCTCATTACGAGAGGGAGTGGTTCCTGGCTGCCTGAAAGCGGCGGTGGTGAGACCACTTCTGAAGAAATCTTCCCTGGACCCAGAAAATTTTAACAATTACAGGCCGGTAGCAAATATCCCATTCCTGGGCAAGGTCCTAGAAAGAGTGGTTGCGGACCAGCTCCAGACGCTCTTGGATGAAACCGATTATCTGGATCCATTTCAATCGGGTTTCAGGCCCGGTTTTGGCACGGAGACGGCCTTGGTCGCCCTGTATGATGACCTTTGTCGGGAGAAAGACAGGGGGAGTGTAACTCTGTTGATTCTCCTTGATCTCTCAGTGGCTTTTGATACCATCGACCATGGTATCCTTCTGGGGAGACTCGCTGATCTGGGAGTTGGAGGTACTGCTTGGCAGTGGTTCTGCTCCTACTTGACGGGTCGTCTCCAGAAGGTAGTGCTTGGGGAATTTTGCTCGACACCCTGGGCTCTTCAATATGGAGTTCCACAGGGGTCAGTGCTATCCCCCATGCTTTTTAACATCTACATGAAGCCGCTGGGTGCCGTCATCAGGAGTTTTGGAGTGCAATGCCATCAGTATGCTGATGACACGCAGCTCTACTTCTCCTGTTCATCTTTTTCAGGTGAGGCTGTCAAGGTGCTGAACCGATGCCTGGCTGCGATAATGGACTGGATGAGAGCGAATAAATTGAGGCTCAATCCAGACAAGACTGAGACGCTGTTAGTAGGTGGTTCTCCTGATCAGATGGTGGATGTTCAACCTGTCCTGGATGGGGTTGCACTCCCCCTGAAGGAACAGGTTCGTAGTTTGGGAGTTCTTCTAGAACCATCCCTGTCACTAGAGGCACAGGTAGCCTCGGTGGCACGGAGCGCTTTTTACCAACTTCGGCTGGTGGCCCAACTACGCCCTTATCTGGACAGGGAAACCCTTGCTTCAGTTGTCCATGCACTGGTAACCTCTAAATTGGACTACTGCAATGCACTCTACGTGGGGCTGCCTTTGAAGACGGTTCAGAAACTACAGCTTGTGCAAAATGCGGCGGCCAGACTGTTAACAGGGACCAGGCGGTCTGAACATATAACACCGATTCTGGCCCGCTTGCACTGGCTGCCTATATGTTTCCGGGCCCGATTCAAGGTGCTGGTTTTTAACTTATAAAGCCTTACATGGCCTGGGACCACAATACTTGATGGAATGTCTCTCCCAATATGAACCTACCCGTACGCTGCGCTCAACATCAAAGGCCCTCCTCCGGGTGCCTACTCAGAGAGAAGCCCGGAGGGTGACAACGAGAAAAAGGGCCTTTTCAGTAGTGGCCCCTGAACTCTGGAATACCCTGCCTGATGAGGTACGCCTGGCGCCAACACTACTATCTTTTCGGCGTCAGGTAAAAACCTTCCTCTTCTCCCAGGCATTTTAAACATTTTAAACATTTTAAACATTTTAAACATCTCAAACATTTAAACATCTAAATTATTTAATATGTTGATTTTTAATTATCTTAACGTTTTAACATTCTTACCAATTTCACATCTTTACCATTTTCATATTTAGTATTGAGTTTTGCAGTTAGTTATGTGTTTCATTATGTATACATTTTTTGCTTAATTAATTCATTTTTAACTTGTGTTATATATGGCTTTTTACTTGTACTTCAGATGCTTATTTGTTGTGAACCGCCCAGAGAGCTTCGGCTATGGGGCGGTATAGAAATTTAATTAATAATAATAATAATAATAATAATAATCAATTATGTATTGTTTGCAGACTGAAAATAACAACAGCAAATACTGATCGTATTCCCTCTGTATTGATTTCCATTCTGAATGTGGGACGAATAAGTAAACATCAGCAATTTCCACTCCTGTTTCCACTTTTGTCATAATTCTCCAACATCCCTGCTCATGATGTTCCTTGTTCACAGTGCTGAAAAGAGAGGAAAGGACATGCTAAATCAGTATTCTTCAATACTAGGACCCCAGAAGTTGTCAGACTACAACTCCCATCAACCCCAGCCAAATTAGCCAACAGCCAAGGGTGATGGGAGTTGTAGCCCAACAACATCTCAGGACCCAAGATGGAAGAACAGTGTGCTAAGGAAAGCTGTTACAAAATGGTAGACCATGTGTGCACCCCTCTGGCATGTTCAGTTGGGGGTGGAGGTATGTAGAGACAGGAAACAGGAATATACAGCATTGCAGGGAAGCTCCAGTTAAACATAAAACTTAGAATCCTGACATTGGGGAGTTCAAGGAGATCCCTACCAGTAGACAGGGGAGGCGGCAGCAAGGACAGCAAATAATTAATTGATTTATTGTTTTTGCATTTTTACTGCTGGGAAGAGGGAAAGGTGGTTGTGGGATTTTCTGCCTTCGGTGCCAAAATGAATCGATCTGCTTTGGATACTCTAGATCTAGACTTTGGAAAGAGTGTGTGTGGGGGGGGTGCTATTTGTTAGGCAGGAAGCTCTATAGCCAGCTCTGCTGGTCAGGGGCTCAAATGCAACTCTAGAAGGTCAGTTCTGGATCCACAAGCTTTGACCTGCTGCTCTTAGATTGATGCCAGTGAATTCCTTTTGACTTCACAGTGACCATATGGTGAAACTGAGCAGGGCTGGCTTTGGCCAGTGCCTGAATGGGAGACTGCCTGCCTGCCTGGCAAGGCCTGTGTTTTCTGCCTTGAACTCCATGATGAAAGAAAAGTGGGGTATAAATGTCACAAGTGGGAACTGCTGCAACAAAATGTTGCAGTGTGAAGTGCCCTTGTTCACTGTGCCAGCCAGGCAGCTGTGCCCTTTCCCAGGCTATGCCATTCTATTTCCTCTCCCTCCATCCTGATTTCCATTTTTCTTCCTCAAAAGCCACTCAGTATTCCATGGACACTGAGTATGCTTGGTCTTCATTGGGTGGGTTTTCCCCTCTTAGGTTTTTCCCCCCTTAAAGTTTGTACTCCCGCACAACTTGTGGCTTTGCTTGCCTGTCAATATCTCCCTCTTGTGTGTGGATGAGCTTCTTTTAGCTGCACATTGATCAACACTTGGAGAATGATTTTGTTTGTGTGTGCGCACGTGTGTGCAGTATATATATTTCCATCCAGCATCTCCTATCACCGAGCAATCAGGGAGAGCTACCCTTTGCTGGCAAACTCTGAACATCTTACTAGAGCCATCAGCAGGCCTCCTGTTATAGCATTTCGCCAACCTCCTAATTTGCGCAGACTGTTGGTGAGAGGTGTGCTTAAGCCACCCATCATCAATCCAGGGTCTCATCCTTGTCACTCCAAATGCTGTATCACCTGTGTGTACCTCAGGGAGACAGCTACTTTTACAAGCACTAGGACAGGCAAGACATATTACATCAAGCAGAACATCACCTGCACGTCCTGCAATATAATTTACATCATCGAATGCAAAAGACCAGGATGTCATATCCAATACGTAGGAAAGACCACAACTGACCTACGCACACGCTTCAGGAACCAGAAGTCGGCAATCTTGACAAAAAAGGTGGAGCAACCAGTTGCAAAGCATTTTAACATTGAGAGTCACAGCCTGTTGGACTTTTCCATCACAGCAATAGAGATGCCAGCAGATCCAGCAACATTGACTAAAAGGGAGAAATGTTGGATATACTCTCTGGACACATTGGCACCACATGGCCTGAACCTGGAGGACAGTACCACCACTACTTAGCTTCTGCAAATGAAGCCCCTCTGATCATTCCATCCTCAAAGCTCTGTAACTGCCACCTTGGTAACAGCATTTATATGTTAGCAGCTGATGAAGGCGGAAGCTGAAACGTTTTGTTAATACAATAAAAACCTCTGTTTGGTTAATCACAATTACGTTCATATATATTTTTAGGTGATTAGCAGAATCCTTATAGGAATCCAGAGCAAGCTTGAATGAAGTTCTGTTTGTTGCTTTCAAAACTGTCATATATAGATAGATAGATAGATAGATAGATAGATAGATAGATAGATAGATAGATAGATAGATAGATAGATAGATAGATAGATAGATAGATAGATAGATAGATAGATAGATAGATAGATAGATAGATAGATAGATAGATGCTGTTGGAGATCGCTGATTCATAGGGTCACCATAAGTTGTAGCCGACTTGAAGGCACATAACAACAAAATGGAAGTTGATAGTTGCACATGTGTTTATTATGTATTTTGGAAATCAATAAAGAGTTGTTTTCTTAAAAAAATCATGGAGGGTATCAGTGGCTACTAGCCATGATGGATATGTTCTCCCTCCACTGTCGGAGGCAGTATGCTCCGGAATACCAGTTGCTGGGAATCACAAGTGGGAATCACAAGTTGTGCTCAGGTCCTGCTTGTGGGCTTCCTGTAGGTATCTAGTTGGCTTCTGTGAGAAGAAGGTGCAGGACTTGACAGGCCTTTGGTCTGATCCAGCAAGGCTCTCCTTAAGTTCTTACGCTCAGTTGTCTATAGCTTTTATTGTTTGCTTGAGAAGATGTGGCTATGGGGGCTGCAGTATGAAACCTGAGGAAGGAACCTTTTCCCCCTCTTTCTTCTGGCTCTCTTTCTAGCAAAAGTCCCTCAGAACCTATTTATATATATATTTATTACATTTATATACTGCCCCATAGCCAAAGCTCTCTTGTTCTAATCTCCCCCTTCCTATGGAAAAAGGGTACGGATAGTGGTACTCCCCACCCCAATGGGAAAAGTGTTTTTAATGAGGGAATGGTCAGATGGAAAAGTGTTAAGAAGCCCCGTTCCCCTACACACTGAGTTTTAGGGTTGGAAGGATCTGCCAATTTCAGTTCTCTCAATTTCATGTTTTTCTAATCTTAAATTCAGTTCACATTTCGGCAGCAATTTGCAATTTGCTTTGTTAAAAAAGAAAATCCTCATCAAAATCCTTCAGCATTTTAGTGTGAATTTCTCCCCCTAAAAAACACGTTTTATATGCAGTTTTTACTTATGTACACATATTTGCAAGCAGTTTTCCCCCAATATAATGCATTTCTGTATGTTATTTTCACTATTATATACATTTTATGAACATTTTCCCCAATATATGCATTTTTATAAACAATATTTGGTTGGAGAACTGCATCGCAAAATTCAGATGTGCTTCAGTTCCCAAATTATTTCAGGAAGGCGAATCTGATTGATTCGGCTTTAAATGTGAACTGAATTGAATTTCCCACCCAACCATACTGGGTTTACTACTGCAAATGCAACTTTCATGGGTCCCTCCAGATTGTGTGTTCTGCAACATGTCATTGACATAGTAGTAGTGCGTTAGTGGTGAATTTATACTGGACCATCCGCACATAAATCTGCTTGAGTAGTGATTCTGTGATGCTTCCCTATTGTTATTCCATTATTGCTGTCTGGAGGGGCACTCTGGCACTCTGGCACGACAAAAGTGGGACCCCAGAACATTAGTGGTAAAAAAGAAAGTTACAGGGTTTCAGCAGGAAGCTACAGGACATGCACTGATTAGAGACAAAGCAGTGTGTCCACTGCAGAACTTTTGCAGGTACAAACAGCATTGAAAACAAGATCACGTATACCAGCTCTGATACATCACAAGCATCAGTCATCATGAATGCAAAATAAAAAGGATGTCTGGATCAGCCTCGTGACTGAATTTTGCAAAGAAAACAAAATGTTGGAGATAGGGAACTGAGCAGCACATATTATTTGCCCTAGAGTTGCCTTCCAAGCTGGTGATTATCGCAGAAGTATACTAAGCATTACTCAGTGAATTGAAGGAGCCACTGCAGATATTGAGATTGACCTATCAAGTCTTGCTCGCTAATGTGGAAGACGAGTTAAATTCATGTGATAAATTATTCCTAATGATTCATTCAACCTGCTCTAATTGCCATTAAGAAATATCCTATAACTAAATGACCCAGTTCCCCAGCCGTGGACCACGCTAGAAGCCCTGTAGCAATGAAAGGGTGAGGGGGGAATGAGTTGCTTCTAATTTTGTAACAGAAGGCAGGCTGATGGTTTACCTCATAAGCAGGAGGAGGAACACCAGAATCTCCATGTATTTGTTGTTGTTATGTGCCTTCAAGTCAATTTCGACTTATGGCGACCCTATGAATCAGCAACCTCCAACAGCATCTGTCATGAACCACCCTGTTCAGATCTTGTAAGTTCAGGTCTGTGGCTTCCTTGATGGAATCAATCCATCTCTTGTTTGGCCTTCCTCTTTTTCTACTCCCTGCTGTTTTTCCCAGCATTAGTGTCTTTTCTAGTGAATCATGTCTTCTCAATATGTGTCCAAAGTATGATAACCTCAGTTTCATCATTTTAACTTCATTCATTTTAGCTTCTTTCAAGGTATAAGTAGACATAAACCTCTCAGCTTCACACAGGGAGAGGGCCTATCATGGGAATGTAGGAAGCTGCCTTATACCGAGTCATCTTGCTCAGTATTGTCTACACTGACTGGCAGCTCTACAGGGTTTCAGGCATGGAACATTCCCAGCTCTACCTGGAGATGTTGGGGACTGAACCTGGGACCTTCTGCATACAGAGTAGATGTTTTACCCCTGAGTCATGGCCCTTCTCCTGTCAAAATTGTGAACGAAGCTGCATCAGCTTGGAAATAACAGTGAGGAACTTTCCCAGAGGAACATCAAAGGTATGAACTTGCAAAGTGGTTGTTAAGATTTCTTTGCTTTCAGCTCCTGATAAAAGTCCAGGAGCAGGGCAGGTAAAATAAAATGGGGGGGGGGAGCAACCATGGCTTTGACATCAGATGACCAGACGCAAAGGAGAACAGGGCTTCTGCTGTTTTTCTTCCCCTCTCATAATGCTAGAACTTGGGGCCATCCAATGAAGCTGAATGTTGGAAGATTCAAGAGGATAAAAGAAAGTACTTTTCTACCCATTGCCTAGTTATGCTATGGAATTTGCTCCCACAAGAGGCAGTGATGGCCACCAACTTGGATGGCTTTATTATTTATTTATTTATTTTATTAAATTTCTATACCGCCCCATAGCCAAAGCTCTCTGGGCGGTTTACAACATAAAAATCAATATACAATGTACAATATACAATTCACATTTGGTACAATTAAAAGGGGGGGGAAACAATACATCGCATTTTAAATAAACATAACTAAACAATAAATCTCAACAATGTACATAACATACAGAATAAATACAACAAACCAAATATAACAATTATAAAAATATCTAAAAATATTCTTCAATGTCCCATTGTGCTTCTCCCCATCTAACCTCACCTTCTATAACCAATAGCACTATAAACATTTATTCCATTGTCTTCTTACTCCAAGACAACCCCAAGACGATTCCAAATGCGATGCTAAGTGCACACTTAGCGTCACACTTGGCGCAACGCCGAGGCGCTGCCTCAGGCAGCTCTTCTCCTTCATATACCTGGAGCAGAAGACAAAAAAGGAAGGCAGAGTTGTAGGTAAATGGCAACAGCAGCAGCAGCACACAGAGTCCTTCCAAACACACACACACACAGCTTCAGGCAGCTCTTCCCTTTCATATACCTGGAGCAGAAGACCAAAAAAAAGAGGATTAGACAAATTCATCGTGGATAAGGCTATCGACGGCTACTAGCCACAATGGTGATACTCTGCCTCCATGGCTGGAATGTATGCTTCTGAATACCAGTTCCTGGAAACCCCAGGAGAAGACAGTGCTTTTGTGCTCAAATCCTGCTTGCAGGCTTCCCACGGGCATCCGGCCACTATGAGAACAGGATGCTGGCCTAGATGGGCCATTGGCCTGATCCAGCACCCTCTTCTTATGTTCTTCTATGGCAACATCGACTATCTATTGTAATGATCTTTATATACCAGGAATGGGGGTGAAGGGAACACATTCCACTGGTGTTGCTCCTCCAAGGCTTCCTTCCTTCCTTCCTAGCACAATTCACATGAATCTACAATTATGTCAGACAGTGTAAGCGCAGTCAAGGCAAGAAAAAGCTATTTAGTTTAAAGTCGACAGTGAGGTCAATAGCCGATGGCTACAAATTGGCCATTTCCCAATTTAAATTGGAAGTCAGAAGACAGGTTGTTGGTTTTTTTAGCTATTAATTTGAGGGGTTGGCTTTGTTCTTTATGCCCCTTTTGTGAACTCTGTGAAGGCAGAATGAAGGGATGGGATTAAGGTTGTGTCGTTCCCAAGTCAAGTAGAGAGAGAAAAAAGTTTATCATATTGAGAAAGGCATAATTGGGCACATCACCCCTCTGGTGCACATTCATATTCTAATGAATATAGTAAGCAGCTCCGGGATAGGAGGTCTTTGAGTTTATGGTTCCAAAACATGGCTTTTAATGACCTGGGGAGAGAGGATGCCCTCAACAGGGGAAGAGAAGTGCTTCAATGTGATCTAGTCTCTTAAGACTATTTCTGGCCTCAGGAGAAAAAAAGCATGCAAACTTTTCAAGAGAAGGAAAAGGGAGGATTTTGGAGCCTCCCTCTCTCCCAGCTGCTGACTCCAACTGACACTGGCCACATTTACACCATACATTTAAAGCAGTACTATACCACTTTAGCAGTCATGCCTTCCCCCCAAAGAATCCTGGGAACTATGGTTTGTTACGGTGCCCTGGTGTGCATGGTCCCACTCCAAAGTGGGATGAAGGGAACTCATGACACCATCAGCAACATTCAGGGTGGATGCTGTTCTTGGTTTCTGCTCGGGGCTCACTGCGCCAAGCTCCCTTTTGGGCATAGCTCCAAGAAGAGGTGTAATGAAACATGTTCTGTAATGTGGCTGGACTGGAGGGGAGAATTGCTTGGATGCTGGAGCATTCAGACTGGCGAGAGGGAGAGCTAAGGCCACGTCCGCACCACACATTTTAAAGCAGCATCATACCACTTTAAACAGTCATGGCTTCTCCCAAAGAATCCTGGGAACTGTAGTTTGTGAAGGGTGAGAGTTGTCCCCTCACTGAACTACAATTCCCAGAGTGGTTTATCAATTAATCCCTTTGACTAGGGTACTCTGGGAACTGCCCCTTCAGTCTAAGCAATTGTCCATGTATTGTCAAACTATGGATGTATACAGACATAACACCCTGGAAACGCATTTATTGCATCCTGTTCAAATGCACTTTATTCTCTCCAGGTTCATGCTCAGGGGTGGGGGAGGTTAGTTCTGACACTTTGCAGCAGAGCTCACAATGCAGCGGAGGCTGGTCCTTTAGGGCAAGTAGGATGCTGTCCCACCAAACTCAGGCTGTCCTCAGCTGTCTGCATTCTTTCTTACTTACAACCAATCAGGGGGTGGCTCTGCTTGTCCTTGGCTCCAGCTCTGGCTCCACCTACTCTTGCTCTCCCTGCCCTACCAATCCCACTGGGCAACAACCACCACTGCACTAGTGCACAGCACTGATTGACTCATGCTTGTGACATTAAGAACCCACCTCCCTGCCACTGTCCTGAAAGCAGTTTGGCACAACTGATGGGGCTGTTTAGGAGCAGTAAATGTACATGTGGTGCTTGTTGTTGTTGTTTCAGTGTACAGCCCACCTGAGGCATCTGAAAGAGCAATGGCTGAACCAGCATTCAGTTTACAGGTATGTACGTTTGACATTTCTCTTGCCAAAGCAAGATGCCAGGATCAATTTGTGGGAGAAAAATCACCCATGACTACTGTTTTAATGTTACAGATGGGGAACCAAATGTGGCCCTCCAGTCCTCTCTACCTGGCCCTCAGGAGCAGGGCCGGTTCTAAAGGGCGGCCAGGTGAGGCACTGGCTGAGGGCCCCAGGGTCTACAGGGACCCCTTCAGGGCCCCTGCACTCCCACAATCCACAGCAGGATTGCTGCCGCGGGTAGCAGGGCAGGAGCTTCAGAGCTGCCTGCAATTCCCCCACTTCACCTACCTTTCTCTCTGCTGTTTTTTTCGGCTGTGCACACTGCATGCACAGGTTTGTCATCAATCAAGATGGCGGCCAAGGTTCTCCTAAGGGGCTGAACCCTCTGCCGCCATCTTGGTTGATGGCAGCAATGCACGCATGTAGCACGCATGCATGCCACCAACCAAGATGGCGGCAGAGGCTTCAGCCCCTTAGGGAAACTGCGGCCACCATCTTGATTGATGGCAAACCTGCACGTGCAGTACGTAGAGCCAAAAAAACACCACAGAGAAAGGTAAGTAGACTGGGGAATGGCAGGCAGCTCTGAAGCTCCTGCCCTGCTATCCGCGGCAGCAATCCTGCTGCAAATCGCAGAAGTGGAGTGCCAGGGCCCGGAGCAGGCCAGCGTGCCTGGGGCCAGCCCTGCTCAGGAGCTTCCTCAGGCCACACCATTCACCAGCCCTGCTCCACGCCCAGCTCAAGGGCCTTTGGGAACATAAGATGTCTTACACTGCATCAGACTGTTGATCCATCTAGCTCTGTATTGCTGACACTGATTGGCAGTGCCTCTCCAGGGTTTCAGGCAGGGGTCTCTCCTAGCCCTACCTGGAGATGCCAGGGACTAAACTTGGGACCTTCTTCATGCAAGGCAGGTGCTCTACCACTGAGCTATGGCCTTTCCCATAACCATTTGCTTGCTGGGACTGTGTCCTTGAACTATAATAATATCTCTTTCCTGCCTGGATGAAGGATGGAGAGACGGACCTTGATTTTTGCATGGTCAGAATGCAGCCTACTGCAAGAAGTAAGAGATATGTTTGTTGCTCCTCCCACTTTTTGCTTCTGGCCCAGCCCACCAGAGGCATATGGCCCCTAGAAAGTTACCTGAGAAGGAATACGGCCCTTGGGCTTATAAAAAAGGTTCCCCACTTCCGCTGTAAAACATCAAACTGAGTTTTGATTTCATAATATCACCCCGGTCAAGCACATAATCAGAGGAATAAGAAGGGAAGGAAGGAAGAGTGTGTCTCCTCAGTAATTTTGCTCTAGTTAGAGATATTGGGTGTCCTGAAGTGGGGAAGGAAATGATTGATATCAAAGATGCTAACTCAATTTTGCACCAGCGTACCTTCCATCAATCTTACAAAGCTCACCCAAGAAAAAGAAAACATCTGAATAATTTTCTGAGGAGCGTCTGCCGTGCTTCTCCTCTGCGAAGTTATGTATTATTGCGGCAGCCTCTTTTGAAATTATAAAGAGTCTTATTCTTTTTGCAAACTGAATTATATTTTCATACATTTGGTTTCACAGGATTCTCTGATTGCTAGGCAACTGGGCTTCGGGATGGAAAACAGAAGCTCAGTCTCTGTTGCAAAAAGCTCCTGCTCGCTGCTGATGGAACAATAATGATCCCAGCGGGGTTAACTCTTTAGTGCCGATCTACACATTACGCCTAATGAGGTGGTACATTGAGGGCATAGAATTTTGGACCATACCACTTCAGACAGGAGGGGAGAAGAGGGACTCATTTTTAGAACGTTCTCCTGTGTTAAATAAGTTTCTTGCATGCAGGTAGGGATGTTATTTATTTATTTATTTGTTATTTGATTTATATCCCACCCTTCCTCCCAGCAGGAGCCCAGGGCAGTAATAAGACAGCTATTTGTGTTCCAACCTGTCTTTGTCACAATCAGCGCTGTTTTCATTCTGCTGCAGTTTGGTTTCCACCAAATGCTATGTTATTTGTCATGCTGTCCACTATTTAATGTAATTTACATAATTATTTATGTAAGTTAATGAGTTCAACGTAATTAATGACATCATTATTTCCACACCATTCATTTCAATGCAAAGGAAAATGCAATTTAAATGTGGGAGGAGGGAAACTCCTCCTTAATGACATATTGTTTGCAGACTGGAACAAAAACAGCAGTCAAAACTGAACGGTATTCGTTGGATTGATTTCCATTTCGGACATGGGATGAATAAAGCAAACCTCTGCAATTTCCTCTTCTGTCTCTTTTTCGTTGGAATTCTTTGACATCCCTACATACAGGAAGCCAGTATTGAGAGAGAGGGGGGCTTAGGGCCAAACTGCATATGATGCTCAATCACATGAATGCCTTCCCAAGGTGTTTATTTTGTTCCTAGAAGTTGCAGTGGAAATGAACAAGTCAGAGGTCAAGTTTGCATGGTGGGGAGAGGGGGGATCTGTTCTACCTCTGTGCTTGCTGCTTTTTTTCTCATCAAAAATCCCCCTCCCCATTCTCCATCCTTTTTCTCCTTGCAGGGTGAGATAGAGGGGAGAGAGAGAGAGAGAGAGAGAGAGAGAGAGAGAGTTAGCTTTGAAGGCTAAAGGCACGTTAGGATGCTGCCTACTTCCCCACTATGCCCAAACATTAAGTGTATATTAAATAACTATTTGAGTAAATCTACCTCAGATATTGTGGAAATACACTTTATAGTGGGTGTGGACAGAAGGTAGATTGGGATCTATTGGCATATCTCAGGGCAATCTGAAACAGATCTGCAAGGATATCTGACTCCCAACTCCCTAAATTATCGCAGAGAGCCAGTGTGGTGTAGTGGTTAAGGTGCTGGACTATGACCTGTAGGACCAGGGTTCGAATCCCCATACAGCCATGAAGCTCACTGGTGACCCTGGGCTAGTCTCTGCCTCTCAGTCTCAGAGGAAGGCAATGGTAAACCCCCTCTGGATACTGCTTACCATGAAAACCCTATTCATAGGGTCGCCATAAGTTGGGATCGACTTGAAGGCAGTCCAAATTATCTTGCTGACATATTAGTATTAGTATTAGTACTGCTGCTGCTGCTGCTGCTGCTACTACTATATTTATATCCCACCTTTCCTCCAAGGAGCTCGAGGTGGTGCAATATATTGGTTCCTCCTCTCTCCATTTTAGGTGAGGAAGACTTCTCGGTCAGCAAATCTAGAGCACTTAGGACTGAATCATCCCCTCTGCTCCCCTCAACAGCAAGGGCACAGTAACTGAGCAGATAAATCATGGCATTCAGTTTGTTGCTGGCAAGGAAAGCAGATTACATGGCACCAAACTTGACGTGCGATTGAGAAGATGCATACGGTGCCATTCTGGTCACCTCAACTCAAAAAGGGTATCATAGAGCTAGAAAAGGTTCTGAAAAGGGCAACCAAAATGATCAAGGGGTTACAACATCTGAGGTTACAACATCTGGGGCTTTTTAGTTTCTAAAAAAGGCAAGGAAGGGGGTCATGATAGAGATAGATCACAAGACGTAGTGATGGCCACCAGCTTGGATGGCTTTAAAAGAGGATTAGACAGATTCATGGAGTTTATCAGTGGCTACCAGCCGATGGCTATGTTCTGCTTCCGCAGTTGGGGAGGCGGTATGCTTCTGAAGACCAGTTGCTGGAAAGCAGAGAGTGCTCTCATGCTCAGTTCCTGCGTGGATAATCTTAAAAGAAGATTAGACAAATTCATGGAGGGTAAGGCTATCAATGGCTACTAGCCACAATGGCTATGTTCTACCTCCACTTATTATTACTATTATTGTTGTTGTTATTATTGTTGTTATTGTTCTTCTTGTTCTTCTTCTTCTTATTATTATTATTATATCCCATCTTTCCTCCAGTAAACTCAAGGTAGCGTTCATGGTTCTCTTTCTCTCCATTTTATCCTCACAACAACTCTGTGAGGTAGGTTAGGCTGAGAGACTGTGACTGGCCCAAGATCATTCAGTGACCTTCATGGCTAGGTGGGGATTTGCATCCTGGTCTCCCAGATCCTAGTCCAGGAGATGATTTTTATGTAGAAACAGGGCCGGCTCCAAGGGGCAGCCAGGTGGGGCCCTGGCCAAGGGCCCCACAGTCCACAGGGGCCCCTGAAGGGCCTCTCATTATGGTGGTGGAGTAGCGCTCCACTTCCTGCCAGGGATCACAGGGAGGGAGCTGCCCGCCTGCTCATCGGCCCACCGACGCCCCCTCCCTCCATCTCCCCAGTGCCTGCCTGCTCACTCTCTGCCCCCTCCCTCGCTCACCCTTCCCCCCACCCACTCGCCCTGTCCTGCCTACCCCCTCACTCACCCTACCCCTACCCCCCTCACCCGCCCGACCTCCCGCTCCTCCACCCGCCTGGTAGGTAGGTGGGGCATGTGTGCATGCGGGTGCCAGGGCCCAGGGCAGGCTGGTGCCCAAGGGCCCCAGCATGCCTGGGGTCAGCCATGTGTAGAAAGACTGGGTTGTATTCAACATAGTACTAAGTAGATTATTGCATCAGTGGTGCAAGGATTTTTCCTTGCAGAACAGAACAATCTCCCCCTCCCCTCCCTGTGTGCACCGCTAAAATCTGTTCTGGAGTTTTCCCCTAACCCTCCAGAACAGTTTCAGGGACAGTGCAGGCGCGTGTGGGAGGTGCAAAAAGTTAGTTGAATACTGCCCACTTATGAGCTCAGTTCAGTTCTGGCCCTCAAAGCAAATCTCTGGGCCAAAGATGCTCTAATTCCATGTCTTTTGCAGCAGGCTGTAGTTCAGGGATGGGGACTTCGGGCCCTCCAGATGTTCTTTGCCCCCAGTTCCCATCAGTCCCAGCCAGCATAGTTGATGGTCAGGGACGGTGGCAGCTGTGGTCCAGCAACATCTGGGGGGCCATCAGTTCCCCACGGCAGCTCTAGTTGACCTTTTTGCTTCATTGGGAGTGTTTGTGGGGTGGGGGTGCCGTTAAGAACATAAGAAGAGCCTGCTGGATCAGCCCAGTAGCCAGCATCCTGTTCTCACAGTGGCCCACCATCCTTCTCTAGCTTGCAAGCAGGACCTGAGTGCAACAGCGCTCTCCCCTCTTGCAGTTTCCAGCTGCTGGTATTCAAAAGCATGGTGTCTCCAACAGTGGAGGAACAGCATATCATGGCTAGGAGCAGAGCTTGGAAAAGTTACTTTTTTGAACTACAACTCCCATCAGCCTCAGCCAGCATGGCCAGTGGATTGGGCTGATGGGAGTTGTAGTTCAAAAAAGTAACTTTTCCAAGCTCTGCCATTGACAGCTTTATCATTTGTTTGTTTGCTAGGCATAAATTCCCTAAACCTGACACTGCCAGTATTGATGACACTGCATGCAGGATTACACTTGTACCGACAGAGAAGCAGGCATCAGAGAGCGATTAAATAATGTTAACAGCAAATAGCCTGTTATGTCTTTCAAAAGGTTTGGGAGTTTCAACTTGTCTTAAATTGGGTCCTTTGATACTTGTGGCTGGCAAGGAATGCAGTCTTTAGATTTTTTTTTTTTAAAAAGGTAGGAAAGAATTAATCATTGACTACGCCTTTCTATATGGGAGAGAGCCCATGAAGTAGATACAGTTAACACTCTTCTGAAGCAGGCAAGCAAAAAGGTACATCATTTATTAAATGCACCAAAGAGGTGTTTGATCTATTATTCAACCAATGCTCTACTGAACCAGATGGTCACTTTAAATATCAAAACCTTGCAAAAAGCAAAGGAAATGAAAGGAAATAGACCTCTAGTAGGGGAACAGAGGAGGTCTGAATGGCATTATATTCTTTCATTCGTTTGGAAAAAGGAAACACACTGAGGAAATCATTAACAGTAACAACTAGCATTTTGCATATCTCTTTTTGATGGTTCAAACAGCTTCACAAGCAATGGCCCTTATTATAACAACTCTACCAGATTGCTTAGTATTATTATTCCCATTGTACAGATGGCAAGACTGAGGCAAGAGAGAGAGAGAGAGAGGGAGAGAGAGAGAGAGAGAGAGAGAGAGAGAGAGAGAGAAGCCTGCCTCCTGATACCTAATAAGATTATGGCTGAGGTGAGATCTGAAGCAGAAAAATCCCAGACCACAGCTCATATTCTTAGGACCAAACTACACATTACCTTGTTTGCATGGTCACAACCTGGCTGGAAAGGGGAAGTCCTGAGGACAGTCCTGAGGGCCAGATAGAGGTTAGAGAGCCACATTCATCGTCTGAGCCTGAAGCTTCCCACTCCTGATGTAGAGACAATGCTGCATTTGATAGCCCAACGATCCATAGAATCATAGAATAATAGAGTTAGAAGGGGCTTTAAGGCCATTGAGTCCAGCCCTCAGCTCAATACAGGAATCCATAAGACACAATGGGCTTAATTTGAGGCAGCTTCATATGTTTGGAGAGGTAAAGCTGAATAAAAAGAGGATTTTATTTAACAAACTGAAAGTCTGAAATATATTAGTGGATCTTAGTGCATGTAGAATAATGTTGCCCGCACACACACACACTTTTGTCACTAGCAAAGCCACTGAATGGCTCTATTTTTCCTTCCCTCCATTATTTAACTTCCCGACAGAGATGCCCCCCATGGTATCTCTGATGACTTTCCCTTTGTCAATAAGCAGAATGAAGCCATGGGGAAGAATAAGGAGGCAGAAATAAGTGACACTGGAGGTCACTCAAAGGTGGCTGGCATGCTGAAAGATCTCCTGCAGCATGAAGGCACACACACACGCACACAAAAAAACACATTAAACCCAAAGCCCTTCACATATACATTATTCTCTTCATCTTGCAGATTACCAGATGGTTGGTTGGTTGGTTGGTTGGTTTATTTATTTATTTATTTATTTATTCAATTTCTACCCCACCCTTCCTCCCAGCAGGAGCCCAGGGCAGCAAACAAAGCACTAAAACACTTTAAAACATCATAAAAACAGCTCTTAAAATACATTAACACAAAACAGCATTAAAAACATTTTTAAAAAAAAAAAAACTTTAAAAAAGGGTTAAAAACATTATTAAAAAACATATTAAACACTACTGACACGGATGCAGACTGGAATAGGTCTCAACGTAAAAGTCTTGTTGAAAGAGGAAAGTCTTCAAAAGGCGCCGAAAAGATAGCAGAGATGGCGCCTGCCTAGTATTCAAAGGGAGGGAATGGTTGCTACAAGATAGTAACTACTGCTTGCTTTAAAGCCATCCATTAAGCTGATGAAACAGCGGCTTCCTAGTCCACAGCTCAACCTTTTTGCCACTGTACGCACACACACACTAGCCCTCGTCAGACATTGCGCCTACAAAGAGGCAATGCAAGGAGAAAAGGGAGGGCCATGCCTCCACAACTCGTGTGGACTCCCTGTATTCTAGTGTGCACCTTCAACAATAGGGAACCTTTTGAAAGGGCCATAGCTCAGTGGCAGAGCATCTGCCTTGCATGCGGAAAGTCTCAGGTTCATTCTCCAGCATCTCCCAGTAGGGATGCAATAATAAATGCAATAATACATGCATGCATGCATGCATAAAGAAACAAAGAAATCAACCAGTGCCAAATTTAAAAAGGGGTATAAAAAGTTACAGGACTTCAGCAGGAAACTACAGACATGCACTGATTGGAAACAAAGCAAGTCCGTCTGTCCCCAGTGCAAATGGAACTGAAAGCAGCATTGCATATAGCTGCCCCTGCAACATCACGGGCACAAGTAATCATGGATGCAAAATAAAAAGGACGTCTGGAGGGACCTATGGAAATGCACTGTTGTTTCTCAGTCTCCAACTAGCGTACCCATATGTATTTTTCAAAATGTTTTTAGAGGACTTAAAAGCAAAAAAATAATAATCCAAAACTGTAGAGCTTAACCACAAAAATAAAATTTAAAAACCTTGACTTTTCCACTTGTCTATTCTCAACTTGACTTCTAGCTGATACCATCAGAAAGACCAAAAAACAACCCCCACCCCTACAAAACCAAAGCAGGCATGAAAAGAGGGTCTCAAGTCACTTGCAGTGCCTCGAGCAAAGTCCACATCTTTGCTGTGAACTGCCTGTGCCCAAGGACGGCAGCGAGACCCAAGAATGCCTTGCTTTGGTGACTGCCATGCCTCACGTCAGCCTGTAAGGCATTGCTGTGTCTCTGTGTCGCACAGGCCTCACACTCTTTCTATGGGTATCCTGTATGTTTGCCTCAATAAGTGTGGGGATCTTTACTGTGGTGGCACCTACCCTGTGGAATTCCCTACCCTTAAATATTAGACAGACGCCGTCTCTGTTACGTTTTCGGTGCCTATTGAAGACCTTCCTCTTTCAACAAGCCTTTTAAGTAGAGACCTTATCTCAGTCTGCTTCTGTGTTGGAATTGCTTTTTAATATGTTTTTAAACCTTTAAAAAAACCCAATATGTTTTCAACCTTTTTTTAAGATGTCTTCAAAGCTTTTTAAAAAATGTTTTTAAAGTCATTTTGTTTTAATGTATTTTAAAGTCTGCTTTTATGATGTTTTAAAGTGTTTTTAGTGCTTTTGTTTGCCGCCCTGGTCTCCTGCTGGGAGGAAGGGCGGGATACAAATCAAATAATAAATAAATAATAAATAAACCTTACTTTTCCAACCCAAATACACTTAAGAGTGTTTTACAGATCCATACGAGGGGGAGGGGGATCTACATTTCCTGCCAAGACCAAAGGAAAAAAAGGATGGGAAGAAGGAGGGGAAAAATCAAACCCAGGCACCAGTTCTTAAAGTGACAGAGTTCTTCTATCAACTAGCTAAGATAGAATTAATATGCATAAAAGTTAAATTAAATATAAAATTTAAATATCCTGCAGTGGCATGGGGCTCATCAGGTGCTAAATGATGGAGATCTGGGGGTCGGAAACAGGGAAGACAAACACTGTAAAGTTTAGATCAACTTTAATAAAAATAGACTGCTCAAAAAAAGAAATTAAGGCACACATTTAATACACTGAATTAAAAACAGATCATGATTAAATGTAAATATTTTATCAAGCCAGCATGAACTCACTAGCAAACTTCTGCATACAACTTCAGGTCAATGCGCATAAATGATAAAATGCAAAATGCGGCCAAAAGTGTTTCGACAGATGTCTTACTCAGTGGATAAGAGTACACCTTTTATATTCCTTTCATGAAAATGAAAATAAAATTAACTGCCTCCAAGTCAATCCCAACTTATGGCGACCCTATGAATAGGGTTTTCACAGTAAGCGGTATTCAGCGGTGGTTTCACCATTGCCTCCCTCTGAGGCTGAGAGGCAGTGACTGGCCCAAGGTCACCCAGTGAGTTTCATGGCTGTGTGGGGATTCGAACCCTGGTCTCCCAGGTTGTAGTCCAACACTGTAACCACTACACCAAACTGGCTCTCTCTTTCATGAATGGGAGCTGATAATTTTGAAATTCAAAGAATGAAAATCAAATTTCTTCCTATTTCTATATATTTGGAAATAATGAATTTCCACCAACATTAAGTGGTCCTCATAGGCATATTGCACGACTTAATGTTGGTGGAAATTTATTATTGCTTTTATCAGCTACAAGGCCACAGAGTAAGACATCTGTAGAAACGCGTTTGGCCACATTTTGTATGTTATCATTCTCCGGCATTGATCTGAAGTTGTATGTAGAAGTGTACCAGTGTGTTCATGCTGGCTTTATAAAATATTTATATTAAATGAGGAACAGGGAAGGACCATCGCTTGGTGGCAGAGCGCATGGTTTATGTACAAAAGGTCCCACGTTCGATCCCTGGTAGGTCTGTGAAGGACTCTTGTCTGGAGCCCTGGATTGCTGCTGCCAGTACATGCAGAGAAAATCCGGAGCATGATGAAGCAATGGTGGCATAAAGCGGTTTCCTATGGCCCCACATGTGGCTGCTGTAGCCACCTATCAGGGCTCACCAGGTACTGGTCAGCCCAAGAGACATTCTGGATGTCTCCAGACTGTCACTGTTTTGTGAAAAGGATTCTAGTACACACCATGAGTTTGGAAGTGCATCCAGTGCACATTTAAAGCATGTGATGTCCCCCCAAAGAATCATGGGGACTGCAGTTTGCGAAGGGTGCTGGGAACTTGACCCTGCTTTGCACCCTGAGTGTTTTTGCCTGGTTGGAAAGTGTTCTTGAACCCTGATCAAACCTGGATGCTGGATAGAAAGAGAAGTGTGTGAATGTGTATTAACCACCCTACTGTACAAAGGTGACATTTACATTTGTTGCTCCACCCACTTTTGTCTCAGGCCACACCCACCACTGGCATGTGGCACTCAGAAGGCTGCCCAGAAGTAGGGTTACCAGGTCAGAAGCATCCTAAACCCTGATACTTCAGGGGCGGGCCCTAGTGATGTCATGGGGCGGGGCCTAGTGATGTTATTAAGCATGATACATTAAGTATCAACAACAGTTGCTTGGAGCATACCACTCAAACAAAAACATTTCTCTGATTGGAAATTATGATGGAAATCTTAGCTAGAAGATGGAACCTGGGTAGGGAACATTTAATCTAGCCTACTTGCTTCTGGCAAGAAGGGTTTAAGTGCCTTCAAGCCAAGCCAGTCACCAGAAGGCCACTGTAGGAAGGAAGGAGTCTAGTGTTGTGGAGATGTTAGATGGGAACACTCAGGAGAAAAGATGGATGCCCATCAAGAGTGCAATTCTAAACACACTTACTAAGGGACAAAGCCCCATAGAATTCAAAAGGACTTACTTCTGAGTAGATATGGTTAGGGTTATGCTGTTGGTAAGACTTGACTAGGGATCCTCTGCAAAGATATCCATATGAAAGCAAGGTTGGCAACCCCCTGCCTGGAATTCCTTGCCTGCCTTCTAATGTGGCTGCTCCAAACGTCTTTACAGACTTGATCTTTCAACCAGAATGATCAAGGGGATGGAGCGACTCCCTTACGAGGAAAGGTTGCAGCATTTGGGGCTTTTTAGTTTAGAGAAAAGGCGGGTCAGAGGAGACATGATAGAAGTGTATAAAATTATGCATGGCATTGAGAAAGTGGATAGAGAAAAGTTCTTCTCCCTCTCTCATAATACTAGAACTCGTGGACATTCAAAGAAGCTGAATGTTGGAAGATTCAGGACAGACAAAAGGAAGTACTTCTTTACTCAGCGATTTGCTCCCAGTAATGGCCACCAGCTTGGATGGCTTTAAAAGAAGATTAGACAAATTCATGGAGGACAGGGCTATCAATGGCTACTAGCCATGATGGCTGTGCTGTGCCACCCTAGTCAGAGACAGCATGCTTCTGAAAACCAGTTGCCGGAAGCCTCAGGAGGGGAGAGTGTTCTTGCACTCGGGTCCTGCTTGCGGGCTTTCCCCAGACACCTGGTTGGCCACTGTGAGAACAGGATGCTGGACTAAATGGGCCACTGGCCTGATCCAGCAGGATCTTCTTATGTTCTTATGTTCTTATGTTTACTGCAGAAAGAGGTTTGAGAAAAGAGTAAGAAGATACCCTACCATTTTCTGCCTAACCTGTGGGCTGCTATAAACTTACTTTGACAGCCAACCCAATTCTAGTGACAGACTTCACAGGCAGTAGCTTGGGAACAACAGTAAGTGAAGCTACGCTTCCCAGTATGTGATTTCTCTTTTATTGGGCAAGAAACAAACTGTCATGCAACCAACAAGGTGCATCATCAGTGGGTTTAAGGAGGTTGAGCTGAGCACATGGAACCACTGTTGTTGCTTCTATGGATGCAAGGGAGTGAGGTCAGAGGTAAATGAAATGCAAATATAAAAGAAAAAGACAGTGATGATTTCCTAAATTGAATTGAATTGAATTGAAACTTTATTTTTACCCTGCCCTTTTTCCAAACTGGAACTCAGGGTGGCTTACAAATAGAACTACATGTAGTTAAAAACATAAAAAAACCATACAATTGAAATACAATTAAACTATGCACAACCTTAAAACCTTTAAAAGCACTTAAAAATCTAAAAACAATTTAAAATAATACAAATAATAATATAAAACAAGCCTTGTAAAGCCCAATCCTAAACACCTTCTATCCCAAAAGCCTGTCGGAATAAAAAAAGTCTTTACTTGCTGACGGAAGGATGGCAAGGAGGGGGCCATTTGTGCCTCCCTAGGAAGGGAGTTCCAGAACCTAGGAGCAGCCACCGAGAAGGCCCTATCTCGCGTCCCCACCAATCGCACTTGCGAAGGTGTTGGGACTGAGAGAAGGGCCTCTCCTGAAGATCTCAGGGCCCAGGCAGGCTCGTATAGGGAGATACGGTCTGACAGATAGCCTGGACCTGGGCCGTATAGGGCTTTAAAGGTCAAAACCAGCACTTTGAATTGTGACCGGAAACAAACTGGCAGCCAGTGGAGCTGTTGTAACAAGGGAGTTGTATGGTCCCTGTAACCAGCCCCTGTTAACACTCTGGCTGCAGCTCTTTGTACCAGTTTAAATTTCCGAACTGTCTTCAAAGGCAGCCCCACGTAGAGCGCGTTACAGTAGTCTAAATGGGATGTAACTAAGGCATGCATTATCATAGTCAAATCAGGCATTTCCAGGAATGGGCACAGCTGGCGCACTTGTCTTAAATGGGCAAAGGCACTCCTGGCCACGGCCGAGACCTGGGCCTCCAAGTTCAGAGCTGAGTCCAGGAGCACACCCAAACTGCGAACCTGTGTCTTCAGGGGGAGTGTAACCCCATCCAGCACAGGCTGAATCCCTATTCCCTGATCTGCCCTTTGACTGACCAGGAGCACCTCTGTCTTGTCTGGATTTAGTTTCAATTTGTTCGCCCTCATCCAGTCTATCACTGATGCCAGGCACTGGTTCAGGACCAGGACAGCTTCCTTGGCTTTAGGTGGAAAGGAGAAATAGAGTTGGGTGTCATCCGCATACTGATGGCACCGAACCCCAAACCTCCGGACAACCTCTCCCAGAGGTTTCATATAGATGTTAAATAACATGGGGGACAAAACTGAACCCTGAGGGACCCCATAGGTCAATGGACAAGGAGTCAAACAGGAGTCCCCCAACACCACCTTCTGAGTTCGTCCCTCCAGAAAGGAATGGAGCCATCGTAACACAGTGCCCCCAAGTCCCATCCCAGCAAGGCGGTCCAGAAGGATACCATGGTTGATGGTATCGAAAGCCGCTGAGAGGTCCAGTAGAACTAACAGGGACACACTCCCCCTGTCCAGCTCTCTGCGAAGGTCATCCACCAAGGCGACCAAAGCTGTCTCTGTCCCGTAACCAGGCCTGAAACCAGACTGAAATGGATCCAGATAATCCGTTTCATCCAAGAATCTCTGGAGCTGGGCGGCCACCACACGCTCTATTACCTTGCCCAAAAATGGAATGTTGGAGACTGGCTGATAATTTCCCATTATGGAGGGATCCAGGGAGGGCTTTTTCAACAAAGGCCGTACAACTGCCTCTTTTAGGCACGATGGAATTCTGCCTTGTTGTAAAGAGGCATTAACTACTCCCCTCACCCACTCGGCCAGTCCCCCTCTGGCACTTTTGATGAGCCAGGAAGGGCAAGGATCCAGCAGACATGTGGTGGCTCTCGCCTCTCCAAGGATCTTGTCCACATCCTCGGGCTGTACAAATTGAAAGGAATCCATTATTATTGGACAAGCAGGAGCCAAAGTTACATCCCCTGAGACTGTATCAAATCTGTCGGAGCAAATCTGCAATACCATGCCAGCCACAGCATGATTTCTATGAGTAAGGCAAAAAAATTCAGCATCCCACAACCTGTCAGTGTTCCTAACCAAAATGCAAACTAAAAAAACCTGGCAGCTGGTCAGCCAAAGTCACAGAAATCCCCATACAGCACAACGTGACCCAGGAATGCAGTTAATGCAGAATGTTGTGACATGACTGCTGACGTGAGGGAGACCATGTCAGCACATAATACCTCTGCTCTGAAATCTGCACTGGTTGTCGATTTGCTACTAGGCCAAGTTCAAGGTGTGCTTTCCATGTTACTGGTGCCACATAGTACTTGTTCTGCTCTTGTAAGAAATCAGTCCTTTAGTGTGGCAGCACCTATGCTTTGGAACTCCCTGCCTATTGGCATTAGGCCCCTTCATTGTACTCTTTTCAGCACCTGCTAAAAACATTTTTGTTCAGGCAAGCCTACCCAGGCATGTAGCAGCTATTATATTTTTTAGGTGTTTTTAACTCATTGTTCTTTTTAACGTGAATGTTTTTAAATACCTGTTTTTGCCAATAATGTTATTGTTTTTGGTCCTTCTGTAAACCACTTTGAGGTTTTTCACAATAAAGTGGTATATAAATGTTGTAAATAAAATACATAAATAAATATCTGAGTCACTGTGGCCCTTGGGTCTCTTTCCTCTTTTAAGAACAAAGGAATCCACCTTATACAGACTCAGGCCACTTAGCACCATCTAGCTCAGTACTGATGACATAGACTAGCATTGGCTCTCCAGGATTCCAGGCAACTGTCTTTTCCAGTGATTGGATTTTGGACTTTTGCATGCAAAGCATATGCCCTACCACTGAGCTACAACCCTTCCCCTGTTTAAAAAAAGTATTGTTCTTTTCAATTCACTAATTAATGCACAGCAAACCTAGGGCAGATCCACACCATGCATTTAAAGCACATTCAACACACATTTGAAGCACATGAATCACACCACAGAATCATGGGAACTGTAGTTTGTTAAGGGTGGTGGGAACTACAACTGTGAGGGGGAAACTACACTTTCCAGGATTCTTTGGGAGAATTCATGCACTTTAAATGTGAGTAAGATGTGCTTTAAATGTATTGTGTGGATCTACTTAATAAACTGCCTGCATGTAGATCATTTTAATTAATTTTTTAAAATGGAAATCACCTACAAAATTTACTTGGTAACCATGGGTTACTCACCCTCAGGGTGAAAACAACAGAGGGGACCACAACCACCCCGAGCAAGAAGGGCACACTTAAATGTAGAGGAAATAATAATGTACAACCATAATGTGAAATCAGCTACATATCGAGGCATAGTATGAAGAAATATTTATAGAAGCAAGCCCATCAAAGATATTTATTATTTACACAACCTGGAAAGAGATATATAGATTGCAATCCTATGCATGTTTACTCAGACACAAGTCCCCAATGGGGCTTACTCAAACAGGGAAGTGTGCACAGCACTGCAACCTCAAGTGATAAGGAATTCACTCACCCAACCCAAAATTCAGAATCATGCCACTTTAAGATGTTTTTCAACTGTTTTATATTTGTTTTTATGGTTATTGGATTTTAAATGGATTTATTTCTTGTGAGCTGCCTTGGTTTCCAGTCAGCAACACTGGGTTGTTGGAAAGATTCCATACACACGCACACACACTGGACATGTAAAAATACATACACTCCATATAATGGTTTATTGTCAAAACTAGTTGGTCATTGCAGAACATTTTTTTTAAAAAAAAATCAGTATTCGTTTCCTACAAAATAAAAGCAGTGACACCTAAGTAAACCCTGCCTAATTACTTTAAAAACAGTATTAGAGGGGGAGAGAAAGACTTACAACACAATCCTTTGCTTTGTCTATTGAGAAGTCCCACTGACTTGCAGCACAATCCTTACCATGTCTGAACAGTAAGTCCTATTGAATTCAATGCGGTTTACTCCCAGTATGTAGGATTAACATTGCAGCTTTATTCCCAGGAAAGCATGTATAGGATTAAAGCTTCATATTGGGAAGGTTTTCAAAACGCGCTACGAACTAGACAAATAAACTGCCCTCTTCAACAGCCCAGGAAAATTTAAACTTGTTTAACTCCTCATAATTAGAAAAGTATAACACATTGTAATGGCATCATAAGCTGTATGTACACTTTTTTAAAAAATTCTGTTCAAAAATTATTTGAAGATAAAATGTATAATATGCTATTTTTGCAAGTAATTAAAAAAACCCTGCACATACATTTTCATTATAATCATAACTGAAATTGTTTACTGTGCATGCCTACCAAGATCCTGCTGTGAGTTTAATTCTACATCTGCACACAGAGAAAAGGGACTTTTGCTACTGCTGAAAGCTATAAACTTACAAAATTTATGAGATTTTCAGATAAGCAGGAAAAGAACAGTTTTCTGGACTTGCAATGGGTTCTAGCAATTGCCTGGAGGTCAACAAATCCCTTGTCAATCACAACCCTGACTTCACTTATTGGCTACAAACCTGGAAGGGCCGGGTTACAGCAGTCAGCTACGAGCTCATTTAACAAAACAGTTAAATGGCAAAACAGTTGCAAGCGCACTTGGAGGAAGCAGATTATCTGGATCCATTTCAATCGGGCTTCAGGCCTGGACATGGGACTGAAACAGCCTTGGTAGCCTTGGTAGATGATATGTGGAGGGTGTGGGATAGGGGTGAATGCACCTTCCTTGTCCTAAGAACATAAGAACATAAGAACATAAGAAGAGCCTGCTGGATCAGGCCAGTGGCCCATCTAGTCCAGCATCCTGTTCTCACAGTGGCCAACCAGGTGCCTGGGGGAAGCCCGCAAGCAGGACCCGAGTGCAAGAACACTCTCCCCTCCTGAGGCTTCCGGCAACTGATTTTCAGAAGCATGCTGCCTCTGACTAGGGTGGCAGAGCACAGCCATCATGACTAGTAGCCATTGATAGCCCTGTCCTCCATGAATTTGTCTAATCTTCTTTTCAAGCCATCCAAGCTGGTGGCCATTACTGCATCTTGTGGGAGCAAATTCCATAGTTTAACTATGCGCTGAGTAAAGAAGTACTTCCTTTTGTCTGTCCTGAATCTTCCAACATTCAGCTTCTTTGAATGTCCACGAGTTCTAGTATTATGAGAAAGGGAGAAGAACTTTTCTCTATCCACTTTCTCAATGCCATGCATAATTTTATACACTTCTATCATGTCTCCTCTGACCCGCCTTTTCTCTAAACTAAAAAGCCCCAAATGCTGCAACCTTTCCTCGTAAGGGAGTCGCTCCATCCCCTTGATCATTCTGGTTGCCCTCTTCTGAACCTTTTCCAACTCTAGAATATCCTTTTTGAGATGAGGCGACCAGAACTGTACACAGTATTCCAAATGCGGCCGCACCATAGATTTATACAACGGCATTATGATATCGGCTGTTTTATTTTCAATACCTTTCCTAATTATTGCTAGCATGGAATTTGCCTTTTTCACAGCTGCCGCACACTGGGTCGACATTTTCATCGTGCTGTCCACTACAACCCCGAGGTCTCTCTCCTGGTCGGTCACCGCCAGTTCAGACCCCATGAGCGTATATGTGAAATTCAGATTTTTTGCTCCAATATGCATAATTCTACACTTGTTTATATTGAATTGCATTTGCCATTTTTCCGCCCATTCAGTCAGTTTGGAGAGGACTTTTTGGAGCTCTTCGCAATCCCTTTTTGTTTTAACAACCCTGAACAATTTAGTGTCGTCAGCAAACTTGGCCACTTCACTGCTCACTCCTAATTCTAGGTCATTAATGAACAAGTTGAAAAGTACAGGTCCCAATACCGATCCTTGAGGGACTCCACTTTCTACAGCCCTCCATTGGGAGAACTGTCCGTTTATTCCTACTCTCTGCTTTCTGCTTCTTAACCAATTCCTTATCCACAAGAGGACCTCTCCTCTTATTCCATGACTGCTAAGCTTCCTCAGAAGTCTTTGGTGAGGTACCTTGTCAAACGCTTTTTGAAAGTCTAAGTACACTATGTCCACTGGATCACCTCTATCTATATGCTTGTTGACACTCTCAAAGAATTCTAATAGGTTACTGAGACAGGACTTTCCCTTGCAGAAGCCATGCTGGCTCTGCTTCAGCAAGGCTTGTTCTTCTATGTGCTTAGTTAATCTAGCTTTAATCATACTTTCTACCAGTTTTCCAGGGACAGAAGTTAAGCTAACTGGCCTGTAATTTCTGGGATCCCCTCTGGATCCCTTTTTGAAGATTGGTGTTACATTTGCCACTTTCCAGTCCTCAGGCACGGAGGAGGACCCGAGGGACAAGTTACATATTTTAGTTAGCAGATCAGCAATTTCACCTTTGAGTTCTTTGAGAACTCTCGGGTGGATGCCATCCGGGCCCGGTGATTTGTCAGTTTTTATATTGTCCATTAAGCTTAGAACTTCCTCTCTCGTTACCACTATTTGTCTCAGTTCCTCAGAATCCCTTCCTGCAAATGTTAGTTCAGGTTCAGGGATCTGCCCTATATCTTCCACTGTGAAGACAGATGTAAAGAATTCATTTAGCTTCTCTGCAATCTCCTTATCGTTCTTTAGTACACCTTTGACTCCCTTATCATCCAAGGGCCCAATCGTCTCCCTAGATGGTCTCCTGCTTTGAATGTATTTATAGAATTTTTTGTTGTTAGTTTCTATGTTCTTAGCAATGTGCTCCTCAAATTCTTTTTTAGCATCCCTTATTGTCTTCTTGCATTTCTTTTGCCAGAGTTTGTCCTCCTTGATCTCTCAGCGGCTTTCGATACTGTTGACCACGTTATCCTCCTGGACCGCCTGAAGAGGTTAGGCATGGGGGGGCACTGTATTGCAGTGGTTCCATTCCTTCCTCTCTGGTAGGTACCAAAGAGTGGCATTGGAGGATGAGGTTTCGGATCCTTGGCCTCTCACTTGTGGGGTGCCACAGGGTTCCATCCTCTCCCCGATGCTGTTCAACATCTATATAAAGCCGCTGGGGGCAATCATCAGGAGATTTGGGCTGCAATGTCATCAGTATGCGGATGACACGCAGCTCTATCTCTCATTTAAATCTTCACCGAAGTTGGCTGTAGAAACCCTATCCAAGTGCCTGGAGTCGGTGAGTGGCTGGATGGGAAGGAATAAGCGGAAGCTGAACCCTGACAAAACCAAGGTACTGTTTGTGGGAGACAAGGGAAGGTTGGGGGATGTTGACCTGGTGCTCAATGGGGTACGATTGCCCCTAAATGACCAGGTCCGCAGCCTGGGGGTCATTCTTGACTCCCAGCTGACCATGGAGGCTCAAGTCTCAGCTGTGAGCCGGACGGCGCTGTATCAACTCCATCTGATACGGAGGCTGCGCCCCTACCTTCCCAACCATCTGCTCCCACCGGTAGTACATGCCCTGGTCACCTCTCACCTAGACTACTGTAATGCGCTCTACGTGGGGTTACCCTTGAAAACGGTCCGGAAGCTGCAACTGGTACAGAATGCGGCGGCTCGTCTGATTAAAGGCAGCCGCCAGCAAGATCACATCACTCCAGTGCTGAAGGAGTTGCACTGGCTACCGGTTGTTTACCGGGCCCAATTCAAGGTGTTGGTTTTGACCTTTAAAACCCTATACGGTTTTAGCCCAGTCTATCTGAAGGAGCGCCTCCAGCATCGTCAGGGATGCCGCTCAAGAAGATCAGCCTCAGAAGACCTTCTCTCGATCCCACCGGTTAAAACAGCTAGACTGGTGAGGACTAGAGAGAGGGCTTTTTCAATAGTGGCCCCCACCCTGTGGAACTCTCTCCCAAATGATCTCCGCCATGCCCCTTCTATGATAAGCTTCCGCCGGGCCTTGGAAACCTGGCTCTTCAGGCAGGCTTTTGGGGTGGGTTAGGTTTTTTACTGTTATGGTTTAAAATTTTAATGTTTTAATGTATTGTTTTATCTTGTACATCGCCCAGAGTGGCTGGACAACCAGCCAGATGGGCAACTAATAAATTTAATAAATAAATAAATAAATAACAGAGGTTGAGGGGGGGCAGCCGACTTTTTGCTGTATATCTCTTGAACCAGACCACTTAGAAACTTTTTTAAAAAATGAAACCTGAGAGTCCAGAGATTGAAGTGACTCAACTGGAGACCTGGAGAGGACCCCAAAAATCCAGAAGCTCTGGGCAAAAACTGGAGACCTGGCAACCCTACCCAGAAGTGAATGCAGCCCCTGGATTGAAAAAGGTTCCCCATGCCTGAACTATGCTATAGCGTTGTAGTTTGGCTTTGAAGGCTGTAAGCCTAAGGACCCTGTGTCGTCTGTTGTTCTTTATGTACAGTACATACACTGCAGATGTCTGTAGGCATCTTTTCTTTCTAGGACCAGAGCCTGCCTTTATACCACTGCACAGTCTCCCCCTGCCTGTTTTAACTTTGGCCTGTTCCTGGCTCATTTTCAGTTGTTTCTGATACATAAACAATGTAAATTTTAGCAGGCCCCCATCGCTATTTTAATAAAGCATTGCCAAGCTGGTAGCTACTAATTATTCAGTCACTTTCTATAATTCCATTTATTGTTGAGGCAGTTTTTAAATGTATTATTAGCCGTTTGCAACAAAAGAGGCTTTCTTTCCAACTCATTATGACAATCTCCATTGTGGAGTCTTTATTTTCTTTTAAAAGGGTTAGGAATGGAAAAGGAGGAGGAGGAGAAGAAGAAGATACTTTGTTAGGATTGGAACATTTCAAGGGGGCTTCTTCACGATGTTTCTGTCTTTTATCTTTTGATTTCCAGGATGATTGAAGCTCACGTTCTTTGCTGTGGCCCTCAGCCAACATGCATGCACACTGTGCTTGTTCTTTTTGTACATTGCATTTGTTGTTGTTGTTATGTGCCTTCAAGTCGATTATGACTTACGGCAACCCTTATCAATCAGTGACCTCCAAGAGCATCTGTCATGAACCATCCTGTTCAGATCTTGTAAGTTCTGGCCTGTGGCTTCCATTATGGAATCAATCCATCTCTTGTTTGGCCTTCCTTGGCCTTCAGTGTCTGGCATCAGTGATGGACTGGATGAGGGCAAACAAGTTGAGATTAAATCCTTACAAAACAGAGGTACTCCTGGTCAGTCGGAGGGCAGATCAGGGAATAGGGATTCAACCGGTGCTGGATGGGGTCGCACTCCCCCTGAAGTCTCAGGTTCGCAGTTTGGGTGTACTCCTGGACTCAGCTTTGAATTTGGAGGCCCAGATTGCTGCTGTATCCAGGAGCACATTTGCCCAATTAAAACTGGTGTGCCAGCTGTGCCCGTTCCTGGAGCTGCCTGATCTGACTAGGGTGATGCATGCCTTGGTTACATCCCGCTTAGACTACTGTAACGCGCTCTACGTGGGGCTGCCTTTGAAGACTGTTTGGAAACTTAAATTGGTACAAAGAGCTGCAGCCAGAGTGCTAACCGGGGCTGGTTACAGGGACCATACAACTCCCCTGTTACAACAGCTGCACTGGCTGCCAATTTGTTTCCGGTCACAATTCAAAGTGCTGGTTTTGACCTACAAAGCCCTATACAACTCAGGTCCAGGCTATTTGACAGATTGTATCTCCCTTCATGAACCTGTCCAGGATTTGAGATCTTCAGGAGAGGCCCTTCTTGTGTTCCCCACACCTTCGCAAGCACATATGACACGGACACGAGATAGGGCCTTTTCAGTGGCCGCCCCTAGGCTGTGGAACTCCCTTCCGAGTAAGGTGCGATCAGCTCCCTCCTTGCCGTCTTTCCGGCGACAAGTAAAGACTGTTTTATTTCAACAGGCATTTGGTATAGAGAACGACCAGTATTAAGTATCATAGGTTTGGTGACTACATTATATGATTTTATTATTTTAAACTGTCCGCTGTTTTTAACCTATATTTTATGGTTTTAATTTTTCTCATAGTTTAATTCTTTTTTAATTGTATACTTCTGTATGTTTTAATGGTGTTGTTTTTAGTTGTAAGCCGCTCTGAGTCCTATTGGAAAAAGGGCAGGGTAGAAATAAAAGTTTATTATTATTATTTATTATTCCTCTTTTTCTACTCCCTTCTGTTTTTCCCAGCATTAGTGTCTTTTCTAGTGAATCATGTCTTCTCATGATGTGTCCAAAGTATGATAACCTCAGTTTCACCATTTAGCTTCTAGTGACAGTTCTGGTTTAATTTGTTCCAACACCCAGTTATTTGTCTTTTTCACGGTCCATAGTATGCGCAAAGCTCTCCTCCAATACCACATTTCAAATGAATTAGGATTACTACATACATTTTAAAGACAGAGAGGAAATGTAAATACATTACACGTGGGGTCAGCCCATAACATTCCAGATCCAGTTCCCTACCCCTTGGTCTTTACTCATTGCCAGCAGCTCTCCAGCTTTTCAGACAGGAGTCTTTCACATCAAGATGCTAGTTCGAGATGCTGGGAATTGAACCAGGAACCTTCAGTATGGAAATCAGTGGCTCTGCCACTAAGCTACAGCCAGCTTCCAAATGTGTCCACAGCAGTAGCATAGTGGCAAATTCAGAAGTGCAGGGTCCCTTCATGATAGTCACAGCCATCACCACCCCCTTTTAGCTGCTGGGTTGAGAATGTGATCCTTGTTAATGCCTTCTCCCACAACAACAGACATCCCTAGCAGCCAATAAACATCAAATGGGAGAGTGTTAGCGACTGAGAAGAGTCTTCTCAGTGGCTGACTCATCTCCTTTGATTGGCTCCAAACAGCAAGAAAGGACAAGGAAGCATGTTAGAAGATTCTTCTCAGTGACTAATACACTCCCCTGTCATGCTGATTGGCTCGTAGGGTGCTGGAGAGACATAGGGACCCTGCTGGGACCCTGCTCCCAAAAACAGTAAGGGGTCAAAGACCCCCTGAGACCCTCGATGATTGGATGTCCATGGGCCCCAAAAGTTTGATGACCCCTAGAATAGACACTACTAAGCTACAATGGACCAATGGTGCCACTTGCTATAAGGCAGCTTTCAGTGTTCCTTAAGTGATTTTAGAACAGAGAGAGAAAGGGCAGAGATAATGCTAAGAGTAGTGATGGAAGTGTCTATCAGTTTCAGTCCTCTCAGTTTATCATTTATCCAGTTGTGAATTCAGTTCTCTACATCAGTGGTTCCCAAATTAACTCCCCCCCCACGGACCACTTGAAAATTGCTGATGGTCTTGGTGGACCACTTGGTTGCAGCAATTGTAATGCACTGTGATAGGTGCTGCATGGTTTTAATTGATTTTTCATTGCTTCTTTTAATTTCTTTTACTGTGTTTTATTGAATAGCAATTTGCATTCCACAGAATTCAAAACTGTAATACAATAAAATATTATATAAGTAATAAAAGAAGCAATAAAATACAATTAAAAACCAATATGAATATTTGATGCAGACATGCCACGGACCATCTGAATGAAGCTTGCAGACAACTGGCGGTCTACAGACCACAATTTGGGAATCCCTGTTCTACATGATCGCAGCCAATTTGCAAACTTTTTTACAACAAAATCCTCATGAAAATTCATCAGCATTTTAGTGTGAATTTCTCCTTATAAACACATTTTTATGCATTTTTGACTTACACATTTTTTCAACCAATTTTTCCTAATGTAATGCATTTTTGTATACTACTGACACTAATATATTCATCTTTATGCACACCTTCCCCCTATATATGCATGTTTTCTAAACATGCTATGGTTGGAGTACTGTATCGCACTATTTGGATAGGATGGCTGTGCTTCCTCATTTTGTTTGCAAAGTGCGGATTTGATAGGTTCAGCTTCAAAGGCAAAATTAATTGAATTTCTCCTCGATCCCTAGCAGGACACCTCTCTCTGATAATCTGGTGTGGGCTGGCAAACCTACTGCCTGGTAGGAATATGTATGCTGTTTGCCTTGGAGATAAGACAAACTTTTGTTGTTGTTGTTGTTGTTGTTATGTGCCTTCAAGTCAATTACGACTTATGGCAACCCTATGAACCAGTGACCTCCAACAGCATCTGTCATGAACCACCCTGTTCAGATCTTGTAAGTTCAGGTCTGTGGGTTCCTTTATGGAATCAATCCATCTCTTGTTTGGCCTTCCTCTTTTTCTACTCCCTTCTGTTTTTCCCAGCATTATTATCTTTTCTAATGAATCATGTCTTCTCAATATGTGTCCAAAGTATGATAACCTCAGTTTCATCATTTTAGCTTCTAGTGATAGTTCTGGTTTAATTTGATCTAACACCCAATTATTTGTCTTTTTCGCAGTCCATGGTATCCGCAAAACTCTCCTCCACCACATTTCAAAGGAGTTGATTTTTCTCTTTTCTGCTTTTTTCACTGTCTGATTTTTTCACATCCATACATAAAGATCAGGAATACCATGGTCTGAATCATCCTGACGTTAGTCTTCAGTGATACATCTTTGCATTTGAGGACCTTTTCTAGTTTTCTCATTGCTGCCCTCCTCATTCCCAGCCTTCTTCTGATTTCTTGACTATAGTCTCCATTTTGGTTAATGACTGTGCCAAGGTATTGATAATCCTTGACAAGTTCAATGTCCTCATTGTCACCTTTAAAGTTACATAAATCTTCTGTTGTCATTGCTTTAGTCTTCTTGACGTTCAGCTGTAGTCCTGCTTTTGTGCTTTCCTCTTTAACCTACGGTTCTTTCTTTTAGACGCCAGGTTAAGACCTGGCTATACTCCCAGACATTTTAATGCTTAATGTTTTATGTTTAATGTTTTAGTTTAATGTGTTCCTCTTTGTTACTGATTTTATTCTATATTGTATTTTAATCTCGTTTTGTACACCGCCCAGAGAGCTATTAGCTATGGGTGGTCTAGAAATGAAAGTAAATAAATAAATAAATAAATAAATAAACTTTCATCAGCATTCATTTCAAATCATTACTCATTTCCCAAAATGTCATAAATCCCCAGTGCTTTGTCTTTCAAAGGAAATCACAACCCAAGTTGTACAACCCTTGGAACATTTTGCCATTTGGAAAATGGGAAGTGTTTGTAGCCAAACAAAATATTGGAGCTCTTTCCATCTGCACTTTAATTTCTTTCTTATTGAATCAAATATCCTGTTAGTTTAGTTAAGCTTTGTTTTCACATCTAGCATCTGAGATGCCTATTCTAAAGCAATGCAATTAGCTAAATGAGGTTACAAAGTGTGTTTATGCCCATAATTAGGAGACAAGGGTTACAGTGCCTCCGCATTTAATATTCTTTGATTTAACACCATGGTATTATCACTAAAACTGTTTTGAAACCAGTTTCCTCAACAATTAAATTGCAAGGTTTTTAGAATAATGAAAGAGACACCATGACAGATTGGCTTTAATGTGTCAATAAATCTTAACAGATGGAGTTGAAATATAGTCTAATGCAGGGCTTACACTAAGAAAAATGCTTGGCTTGGCTTTGAAACTTGGCTTACTGTAATATAATCATGTATGGGACAGACAGAATATTTAAATGGCACATTAAGTCTCAAATGTGCAGAGGTCTGATAGCTCCTCCTCATCCAGCCATGTCTGGTCCAAAACGGCCTTCTCCATCCTCTTGCCTTCCAGATGATTTGGACTACAATTCCCATCATAAAAACATAAAAAGAAGAGTCCTGCTGGCTCAGGCCAGTGGCCCATCTAGTCCAGCATCCTATTCTCACAGTGGCCAACCAGAAGCCCCAATGGGAAGCCCACAAACAGGACCTGAGCGAAACAGCAATTCCCCTCCTGCAGTTTGCAGCAACCAGTATTTGGAAGCATGCTGCCTCCTGACCATGGAGGAGACAGTATATAAGGTTTCTAACATCATAAAAGGTTCAATTTTATCTTATTTTGGCATGTAAGCAGTATATAAATTAAATAATCATTTATAAAATAAATAATAACCTTGTGTTTTATTGCACCAGTGCATGACAAACCCCATTTTAATATGTATTATTGAAACATTTTATACACATTTTCACGCAGATTTTTTTTAAAGCCCAATGTACATTAATGCAGAAACAGAATGGAACAGACTTAGGAATGAATGTGTACAAAACTGACACAGGCAGGAAATAATCTGATCTGCCTATCTCTGGGAGGGCCCATAGCTCAAGATTATAACCAGCGCTGCTCTTCTGCTCCTGCCACAGACTTCAACTCATATCCCACAACTTTCCCCCTCCTCTCCTCTGCAGCCCCCTGTGCACCCTCAAAATCTGCTCTGATGGATTGTGGAGTCCTCTAGAGCAGATTTTGATCGAGTCAGTGAGTTCATTTATATTGCTTTTCCACAATGAGCTGTGTCCAAAGTGGCTTACAACAAACATGCAAAATACAAAGCATCGGGGTAGGGGAGAAAAGTCAGTTTGCAAAACAACAATAAATTCAAAAAGGACAAAAACCAGCAATTTAGCAAACATAGAAAACATTTGGTTTTACAAAAGAAATAATCTAGACTTAAATATGTAAGTGAGAGCCAGTGTGGCATAGTGGTTAGAGTGTTGGACTAGGACCTGGGAGACCAGGGTTTGAATCCCCACACAGCCATGAAGCTCACTGGGAGACCTTGGGCCAGTCACTGCCTCTCAGCCTCAGAGGAAGGCAATGGTAAAAACCCCTCTGAATACCGCTTACCAGGAAAATCCTATTCATGGGTTGCCATAAGTTGTAATCGAATTGACGATTTTATATTACATTAAATATGTACAAAGAAAGCTAACAGACGATAGAACTCCTGGTGCTTTTCTTGCTGCACTCCAAGGAACCTTGACAGCCTGGCTGAAATACAGTTCAGAGGCAAGGGGTCCTCTCACCAGGCTAGATGACTAGCAGCAGGCTCCCGTGTCTCTCTTCCATAGGAGACTACCAGGATTTACGGGTGCTCAGGGAGAGAGAAGGAAGGAAAAGTTCTGTTGTGGAAGAAGAGCTCGGCTCATGCAGTGTTGAATACAACCTTCAGCCAGAGGATCATTCCCCAGTATTTCCATTTTAAAATAATAGCATTGCAGAGTTGGAAGGGGCCTGTAAGGCCATCGAGTCCGACCCTCTGCTCCATGCAAGAATCCAAGCATGCCCAATAGTTGGCTGTCCAGCTGCCTCTTGAATGCCTCCAGTGCTGCAGAGAGAGAAAGAAATAAACACAGGAAGCAGGGAGGGTTTATTTATTAATTAAAATATTCATAGAGCACACTTGCAGCAGCAGTATACAACATTACAATTAGATAAACAACAACATCAATAAAAACAACAGTACAAGAAATTCACAAAGGCCTGCCTGAATAATGCAGTTCTTTTAGAAGTCTGCTGAAAAGTGCCTTATTCAGGCAGGCCTTTGTGAATTTCTTCTTTTAGAAGGCAGGAATGATTCCCGCCGAGTCTCTGTTGGCAGGGAATTCCACAGGGCAGAACCTGCTGCACTAAAGGCTCTGTCTCTAGTAAAGGCCGACCAAACTCCAGAACTGCAAGAAGCGTCTGTGATGCGTCCTTCCCTGGCTCTCCCTGTCAGGTTCCTACCTGCGCATGGCTACTGCCTGTCACTAGGCACCACCAGGGACTCCACCAGTCCAGACCGCTCTCTCTTATGGTTTCTCTCCCCGCTCTAGCACAGATCTCAACAGATCCTCCTGCTAGGCAACCACCAGTAACGTCCCAATACTAGTATTCCCAGAGACTCTGAATACTGGTATTGTTATTCTCTTCACCGCTGCCACCATTTGTTACAGTTCCCCTTCAGCCTTGGTCATTACCTTACCCTCCCTTCTGGTCTGTGAAACCCCAGCCAACGATCAGGCCTTTGGTAAACCAAATTAAGTATTTATTACAGATAACAAAGCTAACAAGATTAACAAGATTTCTTCTTAAGGCACATAAGCATATGGTTTTACACAATACTAATCCGAACTCCACCTCCCTCCTGGCAAACAACTCTCTAAACCTTACCAAGCAATCCACTCTTTCTCTTCTCCCCCCCCCCCCGATTCCACTCTCACTCTTCCTTTTATACATTCAGCCATTTTAAACACTCAGCCAATCATCTCGCATTCTACTGCCCATTCACTCCCCCTCCTCTTTCACTCCACTTACCATGTATCTTCTAAAACAACAACACTTACCATATATACATTAATATAGGAACATCACAGCGTCCCATACATTAGTGGATCTCAGTGCTCAAAGCGGAACATAAGGAATCAGATGGTCCTTAAGTTACTCTGGGCCCAGTTGTTTAGGGCTCTGTGAATTAACATAAGAACCTTGGACCTGGCCCGGTAACAGGTTGGCAACTAATGCAGCTCTCTCCACACAGGAGTAACATGTCACCAATATCCTGTTCCTGTGAGGAGTCTGGCTGAGAAATACCTCTGCCCGGGATCATAGAAAACCATTGCCAGTCATAATAGACAGATGAACTATGATTCCTCTTTACTGAGGCATTTGATGTCTGAAGGAGACTGTTCCTGGCAACCTGGAGATCACTGGATGGAAGGACGTTTTTAACTGTAATTAGGTTTTAGAATGGTTTTAAATGTAATTGTGTTTTCGAGTGTTTTTTACCTGTTTTGGAATGCTTTCCTCTTTGTTGCTGTTAAATTGTTTTGTTCCTCAGGTTGCTGCCCTGGGCTGCTTCTGAAGAAAGGACAAGATATAAATTCAATAAATCACAACAGCAGCAGCAGCAGCAACAACAACTCTGATTCAGAAGGCATCTGTGCTTGCTCAGTACTTCTCTGTTATATTTTCACTTTGTATTTGTGCATGCTTATTGTATTCCAAGGTATACCGATTTTTCTTTAAAAAAAAGATACCATCTATATCCAACCTGAATTTATAAACTCATCTATTTATAGTTTCTCCGAGCACCCAGTGTTTGCATCAGCAGTTTGTGACACCTTCCAAGGCTAGGCTGTGCTTATTTTGTTTCACGCTCCTATTACGTATCAATCTTTCTGCACCCCTGGCAGCCTTAATACTTGGGTTTCATCTCTTTTAGGGGAAATCAAACATTTTTAAGGGTCTGCTAAGAATGTAAAGTGACCCATTTTGTGTGTGGGTGTGATTTCACAAATCAGCGTTGCGAAAACGGGAAGTGGAGAAGAACAGCATTTCTGGCAATGAGGGCTCTCTTATTAGACTATTAAATAAAAACAGAGTATATGTTTAAAAACGCAAAGCACTGCAACTACCTAATGACTTGTTGGCAATTAATTCCTAATATAGGCTTCTTGGTTTGCAAACAAAGGTTACAAGTGAAACATCTTTCTGAGCAGCATGCAAAGAAAAGAAATTATCTGCAAGGATGTTCCACCCACTCCACAGATAATCAGTGATTTATCACCACCAAGCATAGAAAAAGAAGTAGGGTTGCCAACTTTTTAAACTGTCCCTTGCTCCTGCACCTTTAAAGACAGCTTGATCTGCAGACATTGGCAAATGATTGTGTTTTATCTCTGGGACATGAAAAACTTTGCCCTGCTGATTCTTGCAGATCAAGCTCCTGTTAAAGGTGAAGGAGCAAGTCAAGCTGGAGAATGTTTCAAGGCAGTAGATGAAGTTCTGGGCCAGAGAGGTGAGCCAACCTTGTCTGGCAGGTAAACATTTCAGGTTTTAAAAAATAATGAGGTCAAGTGTGGCTTGTGGGCCGGCTGGTCTGTAGAGGAGATTAAACAAAAGTGAACTTTAGTGGTTCTTTGGTTTGATTATGTGAATTAAAAGTAGCTCAGGATATAGATAGGCAGCTGCTTGTGGAGAGCAGGGTATCACACAGGAAGATCTGAAGAACTCAAAGCTTTGTGCATGAGGAAGAAAAGAGGTCTTCAAACCGATGTAAGATCCTAAGCAGGGATGTAGTTGTCTGGGGCCTCGGGAGGTCTTAGATCTCTTACTTGTTTGGGAGCCAGGTCCCAGCAGGGTCCCTATGTCCAGAGCTTGGAAAAGTTACTTTTTTGAACTACAACTCCCATCAGCCCAATCCAGTGGCCATGCTGGCTGGGGCTGATGGGAGTTGTAGTTCAAAAAAGTAACTTTTCCAAGCTCTGCCTATATCTCCAGCATCCTATGAGCCAATCAGCATAAAAGGGGAGTGTGTTAGCCACTGAGAAGAGTCTTCTAACATGCTTCCTTGTCCTTGCCTGCTGATTGCAGCCAATCAGGGTGAAAGGAGGTGTCAGCCACTGAGAAGACTCTTTTCAGTAGCTAACACTCTCCCCTTTCATGCTTATTGGCTCATAGGGATGTCTGGTATTGTAGGAGAAGGCATTAACAAGGACCTCATTCTCAACCTATCGGCAAAAAAGAGGTGTGGCTGTGACTATCATGAAAGGACCCTGCATTTCTGAAATTGCCACTACATTATTGATTTAGGCTGCAATCCAATACACACTTATATGAAAGCGAGTCTCATTGAACCCAATGGAGCTTACTTCTGAGTAGACATGTATTGTTTTGCAGCCTTAGGCAAAAGGAACTTGCTTAACAGAACTGCAGCAAGTAGGAAGAGGTTTAGATGGTACTAGCTGGATGTGTTTATTCTGTTTTATTTTCAATACCTGTTGCTCTTTGGGGATTTTTGTGGTGCGTGTGTCACCATTCACATGTTAAAACCTTTTTCCTAAGAACAAACTTGGTTTGTAAAGGCTTCTGGTCTCTTTGCCTGTGGTTTTGCCCACCCCATGCTGAAAAAGCCAAACCGCACAACTACCTAAAGGTGTTTGTGATGCCCCTGTAATACTGTAAATATGGTAAGTGCAGGTTTATTAGAGTAAATGTGAGTGCTGAGAGGGGTCTTTGGAGAGGGGGGTGGTTGGTTCTGGGTTTTGGAGGGGTGAATTGGATTTAGGTGGGTCGTGAGGCAGGCTGTTTATGACTAAGAAATATAAAGATTAACACATTTTATGAAACCACATGCATGTTGACTGAACCTTTAAGTAATCTTGTTATTCCCTGTGTAAATAAATAAATAGTTCTTGGTTTACCAAAACGCCTGATCCTTGGCTGGGTTTACACAGACCAGAAGGGTTGGCAGGGCATATACCAAGGTTGGGAAATAGTATCAATGGTGGCAGCGGGGAAGAGGTAGTGTAACAGCATCAGGTATCCAAAACAACCCAGGGCTGTAATCTTTATAGTCACAAAGATACAGGGGGGTTGTGGCCTGTAAGTGCACCCAGACACAACGTAGCAATAAGCCAGGAGGAGACTAAGGCACAGTCTCAAGGCAATATTGTTTACAGCGAGTGTCAGGTGGTGATGCTTGGCAGTGGGATCTTGAGAGATCTGTGCTAGGGCCAGTGAGAGAACAGTTAAGAGACAAGGGCCTTGAGGTGGAATCGTGACAGGTGGAGACCACATGGGAGGGGTCTTGACAGCGTTCTCCAGGAGACCCAGGGGAACTTTGGCTGTTTAATAGAGGCAGCCAGGGGATAAAATAAAGACTGTTTGGTGGCAGGGGAAAGTCATGGCCAGGGAAGGGAAGGCCAAATGTATGTGGGGGGGGAGGGACACTCTTGTTTTGCATGGTCTCCCTTCTTAACATGGGCCAGTGTGTAGCTGGGGACCCATGACAGTTCTATATTATTATTATTTATTTATTATTATTGCTTTTCAGAACTTGCATCAAAAAGATGTTGAAAAACGGTAACATTTAAAACAATCTGGAATAGCAACATATATAGCAGTGGTTCCCAACCTAGGAGTCAGAAAGTCATCCGGAAGGGGGTCACAAAGAGCCAAGAAAGGAATTATTTATTAATTTGAAAATTAATTAATGGCTGGACTGTGCACCATCAGCTTTACAAGAGTGCGCTTCGTGTGCACGCAGCTGCCTGTATCTTGCCTTCCTCCCAGCCGGCGTACTCAGTTTTCGCCACGCAGAAAGCTGAGCAGCATGGCATGTGAGTGAGCAAGCCGTGTGTGGTGTGAATGGATCAAGAGAAGGGGCCAGCGCTTCTCCTTCCAGCAGAGGGAAGATTGATCAAACTGATTGGCTTTAACTAGAGACACACAGCAAACCCAGGAGGGGGCTGCCTGCCCCAAAATTAACAGGACAGAGTCCCAGAGCATCCCCACTCCCACAAATACACTCCTGGGCACTCATTAAAAATTCACTGTATAGTTAACTTAGACTTAGAGTACACTGTATACTTATCTACTCAGAAGTAGGTCGCTTCATATTTAATGGGGCTTACTCCCAAGTAAATCAAATTGTAGTAATCAGACCAGATTAAGTTTCTGTTGAAGCTTTGAAGCTGTGCTACTTGCAGGGGAGGGAGGCAGCATCAGTCGTTATGTACAAAGATGCATCATTCTGGTTAAAGGAAGGAGTCGGAGACTGTGGAGTCGGAAGCAATTTTGGGTGGAACTGGAGTCGGTAGAAATCTACCGACTCCGACTTCAAAACAAAAACTTTCATAGGAATTTAGGAAAGTTTTCTTATGCAGAAATTTTAATCAAATAAATATATTTTATGTTCTGTCAATCTAGCCTGATGATTCACGTGGTGGTGATGAAATGCGCTACCATTTTACTACAGTAAATTTGTTATTACTAGTTAATATACATTTGCCATTTATGAAGGAGTCAGAGTCGGACAGTAGAAAAATAGAGGGGTCGGAGTCGAAGGTTTGGCTTACCGACTCCACAGCCCTGAAAGGAAGTAAAAGTTTATGTTTCTAACACAAGGACTTCGGTTGCAGTCCTAACCAGGTCTACTCAGAAGTAAGTTCTATAGAATTCAATGGAGCTTACTCCCAAGTAAACAGGATTAAGACTGCAGCCAGTCTCCTTTTGTTGCCATTTTAATTCTATCTTCTATATCTTCACAACAGCCGTATGAGATAGGTTAGGCCGAGAGTTGATGGATGTCTCAAGGAAGTAAGTGACCAAAAAATGACAGGTAATGTAAGTTTTAAGATGTGAATAGCACAAGCTCAGTGTATTTTTTTTGCTGTTCATCAAGGCTTCGAGTGTGTTTTTATATAGTTGTATATGTTCATTTTAAATATTTTTTAATTCTAAAATATGTTAATTTGTCCAAATTTTGTTGTTTTTACTCTTAGCTTGAGTCCTTTGCATGGTTTAGGGTTGGAATTGCGGGAGCGCAGAGCTCTTGTACCTTTAACAGCTGTGTGGTAGGCAGAAATAAAATATAAATTCAATTAAGCCTTTTCTAATAGGGAAACACAAAGCTTCACCTGTTGACATTCTGTCTGTTACACAGATAATTATTGCTGTATGGAGCTTCCTGAGCCGAGGCATCATTGTATACAGGTGGAACACTGAAAACTAGAGTCCAAATGCCCTGGCATCAACCAGGCTCTGTTTACCACTCTGTGTGGTTTACTTTTACCTCCTTCCATTCATTTCCTTCAAAATATGTTAAAAGTTGTTTATATTGCTGTAACGTGCCCTGGGACATTCTGGTGAAGGGCAGGTAATAAATATCATCATCATCATCATATTTGTTTTTGCAGTGAATGAAAAGTGACATTTATTTAACGCTTCGTTATGTTTTTTTTCAATGAACAGAGACTAAAATTACTGCAGTCAGCATGTGGGGTCACAAATAGTTCTGAGGTTACAAAGGGGATCCTGTACTCCTAAAGGTCAGGAACCACAGACACATAGAAAACCAAACTAAATCAATCAGCAACTTAATGCAGAGCAAAGGACTTTTTATTGTTATTATTGTAGTTATCAAATTTATATCTCACCGTTCTTCACAGGAGTCCTTGTCTAAAGGGAAAAAGCAAGGATCTGAAGTGGGTCTCCCTTAGGGGAGCCTGCTATGGTTCAGATACTGTGACTGAAAAGGCTCTGTCTTCAGTTGTTTGTTTGCTTATTATCTTCCCGCATTTTATCCTTCCAACAACCCTGTGAGGTAGGTTAAGGTGAAAGGCAATGTCTGGCCTGAGATCACCCAGTGAGTTTTGTGGTTGAGTGGGGATTTTTGTGCCCCTGGCAGCTTTAATACTTTGGTTCCATTTCCTTTAGGGGAAATCAAACATTTTGTAAGGGACTGCTAACAATGTAAAGTGACCCATTTTGTGTGGTGGTGTGATTTTACAAATCCCTGTTGAGTATGAGTGAGCTTCACAGGGGAAGCTGTGAAGAACGGCACCTGGCAATGAGGGCTCTCTTATTAGACTATTAAATAAAAATAGGGTATATGTTTAACAACACAAAGCACTGCAACTACCTAATGACTTGTTGGCAGTTAATTCCAAATATAGGCTTCTTGGTTTGCAAACAAAGGTTACAAGTGAAACATCTTTCTGAGCAGCAAGCAAAGAAAAGAAATTATCTGCAAGGATGTTCCACCCACTCCACAGATAATCAATGATTTATCACCCCCAAACATGGGGAAAGAAGTAGGGTTGCCAACTTCTTAAATTGTCCCTTGCTCCTGCACCTTTAAGGGCAGTTTGATCTGCAGGCATTAGCAAATGATCGTGTTTTATCTCTGGGACATGAAAAGCTTTGCCCTGCTGATTCTTGCAGTTCAAGTTGCTGTTAAAGGCAAAGGAGCAAATCAGGCTGGAGAATGTTTCAAGGCAGTGGATGAAGGTGGTCTCCCAGGTCCCAGCCTAGCACTCAGGTCTGGCCACTGTACCAGGGGTGGGGAACCTAAGACCCTGAGGCCAAATGTGGCCCTCTAAGCCTCTCTTTCTGGCCCTTGGAACTCTCCCCTGTCCACACCCCTCCTTAGCCTGGCACCCCACTGGCTCTCACTTTTATCCTCATTTGGCAACCACGTAAATGAAATGCAGCCATGCATGCAACGATGCAAGATTCAACCATCACTGAGATTCAAAATGTGGATCATATATAAGTGGGAAATCATGCCGGTTAGCCCTACCACCAATACACCCAATGGCCATACCGCCATCCTTGTGTTTGGAGAGCGTTACCAGGGGCTCTGTTCATGGACCAATATATGCACATATAATTTTTCCATGCAAGGGAGGAGGAGTTGTCCTAGCCCAGTCAGGATTCTATGCTCCTAATAACTTCCCCTCCTATGCTTATTTTTCATTAGACCTGTTACATTACGCTTAAAGTATGGGAAATGAACATGTATTGCCTTCACAGAATCATAGAATCATAGAATAGTAGAGTTGGAAGGGGTCTATAAGGCCATCAAGTCCAACCCCCTGCTCAATGCAGAAATCCAAATCAAAGCATTCCTGACAGATGGCTGTCCAGCTACCTCTTGAATGCCTCCAGCGATTCCGACTTATGGTGACCCTATGAATAGGGTTTTCTTGGTATGCGGTATTCAGAGGGGGTTTACCATTGCCTTCCTCAGGCTGAGAGGTAGTGACTGGCCCAAGGTCACCCAGTGAGCTTCATGGCTGTGCAGGGATTCAAACCCTGGTCTCCCAGGTCGTAGTCCAACACTCTAACCACTATGCCACACTGGCTCTCTGCTTAAAGTATAAGTGTATTTAAATGCACACACTAATTAGGAAGAAAACTGAAAGATAAAAATAATTGGATAGCACTTTGGGGACAATATTTATTCCAATATATAGCAAATCACATCCATTTATCATTCAAATTTGCTGATCGATAGTGATATTCCCTGTCTTCCGCGAACAGCATCAGCAACTTTATCTATTTCCTCCAGGTCCACCAATTTCAATAACTGCTCCCATACTGGTGGAGAGCATGGATTTTCCCCCTCAATAATATACCCTTGCACATTATGCAGAGGTTAGCAAGTTTGATATAAGCAAGTTAAAATGACTACTGACAATATCTTCCTTTGCATAGTCCAAGAAGAAGAGCCTACAATTATAACCCACAATTTGCAGAATTGTTCCTAGGATCCTGGCTGTATTGCATTTTTGCTTATCATGCTGTTGCTAAAGGTCCATGGTTTTTTTCAAAGTTGGCAATCCTGCAGAAAGAGTTTTTCTCTTCCTTTTCGGGGACACATCCAGTGATGTATTTCGCTGGCTAGCACAGTGTTCATAGCACTGCACATTCTGTCTTAAGTCACACACTCGCTCACTAACTTTGAAGGATTTTGCTTTATCAAAGGTATCTATTATCGAAAGAATGGTTTCATTGTGGTACAGAAGGTTAATTAGTTTTGATTGTAGCTCATCTAAAGCCCAGGGCCTCTGCTGGGAAACAGATACAGGAGAAGTCATTGACCAGCCTCTGCGAGAGAAAAGCTCTTATGCAGACCCAGTGAAATCAATGTGTGTAGGGGAAATACAAGGCCTTTAAAAACAAAATCCTATCCAGTAGGACCCGTGCACCAGAGCTGGCCACATTCTGAACCAAACTGAGCTAGAGTCTTGCTCTATGTAGCAAACACTCATATAAGATGCTGTGTGCTGGCAAGTTCAGATAAACTTGGGAAAACGTTAAATCCATCAGTGTGTTCACAGTCTTGGGGGGGTATGTGGCAGTGCAATGTCACAAAGAAATAAATAAATGTTCACACATTTGGGCAGGGGAGATTCCTGCAAAGTTTGGTATGCAACATCTAAAAGCAAGCATCCCAGTACTGACTGAGCACATTATTATAGCAAAGCAAAAAAACAAAAAAGGACTTTTCTACATTTAAAAGGGGAAAGTTGGCAGAATGCAATATCAACAGCCTATTTGTGCTCTCCACAGTACATCAGACATACATCAATCTTCACCCACAATAAGCCCTGAAGACCAGAGTTCTGTGGAAAAGATACAGAATATCTCACTGGGAACTGTTTGCTCCTCAGTTCGCCCACTTCTGCTCTAATGAGGCAGGTTTTTTTTTTTAAAAAAAAGGATGAATAAATACTGGAGCTGCCAAATGTAGTCATTAGGAAGAACAAGATAGCTCAATGACAGAGCATCTGCTTGGTATGCAAAAGGTCCAGTCGCCAGCATCTGAGGGCTGAGAATATCCCCTTGTCTGAAATTCTGGAGAGCTGCTGCCAGTCAGTGTAGGCAATACTGAGCTAGATGAACTAATCATCTGACTTGGTATAAAGCAGCTTCCTGTGTTCCAAAGATTTTTAGACTCTAGATAGCGGAGTTGTTCATGCTCTAAAGCAGGAATGGTCAATGTATTAATTTACAAAGCCCTCAACAACTTAGGTCCAGGGTAGGGTTGCCAGGTCAGATGCATCCCAGACTCTGAGATTTCAGGGGCAGACCCTAGTGATGTCATTAACCATGATATGTTAAACATCAACCATAGCTGCTTGGAGTATACCACTCAAACACAAAAAAATTCTCTGATTGGAAATTAAGATAGAAACCTTAGCTAAATGAGGGTGTTCCCAGGTCCAGTTGAAGTGACAGGATCATTCCTTCTTACCTGCTTATTGTTGTTGTTACTTGCCTTCAAGTTGATTATGACTTATGGCAACCATATGAATCAGTGACCTCCAATAGCATCTGTTATAAACCACCCTGTTCAGATCTTGTGGATCCTACAACTCCTGACTCTCCTTTCGCATCTGTGCGCATCAGCCTCTGGGCTTCCTTTCAGCTTTGACCCAGCTGCGTCATTAGTCACAGTGCTACTCGTACTTGTCCTTTGTTCTTCCCCAGTAGCTCAGTGAGTGCCTTCTGACCTGGGGGGTCTCATCTTCCAGCACTATCTCATGTTGCATTTTGGATAGCCTATTCATAGGGTTTTCATGGTAAGAGGTATTCAGAGGTGGTTTACCATTGCCTGCCTCTGAATTTGGATGCATCTTAGTCTGGTGTCTCAGCTTTAACCATTCCACCTTGGGTGCCCCTGCTAGGAGCCTAGCCTCTTGGTCTAGACTCCTGACGGCATTGCTCTCAGCTTCTTTGACACTCTCAAACCCCATCACCACGCTACGGTGTGCATCCTAGAGGGGGTCTCACATGCTTAGGGAGTATGAACGTCAAAGATGTTTATTATTTACACTACCACCGAACCTTTAGATTCCAGCTCTATCACTGAGATCATCTGCAAAAGCCTCCTGTTTTAGCTTTTAAGTGCCTGCTGAAAACCTTTCTGTTCTGCCAGGGTTATGCGGGCCATTGAGAAGATTCCTTTTTTCAAGTACTGACCTTTGTTTTTATTGTATTTTTAATGTTTTTATGGTATGGTTATTTGCTATTCTGTATGTTCTAACTTATTGTAACCCACTTTGATGTTTTTAATGAAATAGCAGTATACAAATATTTTTATAAACAAATAAATAAATGGGCTGTCCAGGAAGTGTACATTCCAACAGGTCACTATTTATTTAGGGCAGTCCAAATTTTCTGTTATTCCTCCCATTAATTTTTTTATTTAACAGAATTTGTATGCCGCTTCATTCTGAATAAAACCTATAGGCTGTTTACAAAATAAAAAATACAAAAAGTACATTAAAATTGTTAATAAAGGTCAAGGTTGCTGGAAGAGTTAAAATCACTGTCCCTGAGTCATTTCTATTTTACATTGGAGATGGGGGGAATTTCTCTTTCAAAGCTGTATTGAAGAGTGCCTAGAGTTGCCTTCTTGAGCTTTCAGCCCCCTCCTCTAGAAGTTATTTGTCTGAGAGGGAGTGGGGGGCCATGGAGTAGGGGCACAGATGCACCTATTCCTGTCTCCAGCTGAAGATGTAATGTGCAGGATGCCCTTTCATGTGCTGCAACTGGTGAGTTTGTTTTGAACTGTAGATAATATATTACAGGACAATTATGTATTACTGGTATATCTTTAATCATAAAAATCCAGCTCTTTTAACTTTTGCTTTGCAATCAGTTGAGGCCAAGCTACCGCAGAGCAAATTAAGAGAACAGGCAGAGTCAACACTAACGTGTAATTGTGTGTGTGTGTAAGGACCAAGTAAACAAATATGCACATCTGGGCCAGCAGTGGCACAGTCTATTCAAGGGGAGGGAGAGCCTTGCTTGGAGGTACATCTCATTGTTCCACCATTGCCATATTGTATAGACATGCACCTGGCACAGTTATGTGCCCTGGAGTTTCATCTCTGAATTTGAGTGAGCAATGAGATAGATCAAGTTGCGCTTGCAACAAAACGTTGCCGTGTGAAGTGCTTCAGTTCACAGTTCCAGGCACTCATGGCAGAGACCTGTTCATCCAGCTAGGAAAGCTTCTTGGAACAAAAATGTCTTCAATTGTTTCCGGAAAGTGTAGATAGTGGGTGACTGTTGTGTATACAGTGGTTGCATTGCCAAAAAAGAGGCCACAATGTTGCATAAAATTTGCATGTGCAAATATATATGTTGAGATGCAAATGTTGAAATAGTGGCTATAATTGAAATAGAAATACAAAGCATCTCACCATAGTGGCCAGGTGACCTGTGTGCGCACGCAGTCTGCTATCCAGGTGCTCACTGTCAATGGACAACTTCAAGGGTCCTGATCCTTTGAACCTGATTATTTGATACCATGTATCTCTTCCTAAGGCTCTTTACCTTTGAACTGAACTCAGACCCAACAGTCCTTCAGACTTCTTCAAATAGAGAACTATCCTCTGACAGCTCATGAAACCTTCAAGAAAGTAGGACACGTGTACATTTCTGCACAGATGAATGCATGAGCAGAGCTGGTGCTGACACAGAGGGCTGGGAACTCTAGTCTACATATGCACAGTAACCAGCAGTGGGATTTGAGTGCTAGTGGCAATCCATAGCTGGCTGTGGGGATCATTTTTGGAGCAGGGAGGACTCTGTAGGCAGCTTCTGCTTGTATGTTGGCCATGATTGGATCTTGTGATTTAAACAAGGGTGGGGAATCTTTTTTCACTCCAAGGGCCGCATTCTCTTCTCTGCAACTTTTTGAGGGCTACATACCAGTGGAGGGCATGGGTAGAGGTAAAAGTGGGTGGAGCAACAAATACAGATTTTGCTTCTGTACAGTAGACTGATTTCTGCGCACCCTCGTGCACCCTCTCTATCCTCCATCCAGGTAAGCCAAGAGCAAAAGCCAAGAGGAATGATCAGTGTTGAAAGACACATTCCAGCCAGGCGAAAACATTTCAAGACGGTGTGAAGCAGGTGAGAGGGGTGGCCAAAGGAGAAGGTGCCTGGCTGGGAGGAGGTGTGGCCCGCAGAGAGTTCTGAGGGCCAGATAGACAGACCTGGAGGCCACATTTGGCCCCCAGACTGAGGTTCCCCACCCTTGATTTAAAGAGGCAATTTAGCAATTTGATAAAAGTGGTCTTGCTAGACTGATTGGTTTTCACTGTTTTAAATCATATTTCTTTTCATTTAAAAAAAATTGGTCAGCGACCTCCAGAAGTGGGAAGGATGTGGCCAAGTAAGTAAATAACTTCACAGTCCAAACTATCTTTTGGAATTAAACATTATGAACATAACCCAAGAACAATAGCTGCTCTATTCAGAGCTTGGAAGATTACTTTTAAAAAGTAATAAATTACAGTTATAGTTACATGGCCCAAAAAAGTAATAGTTACCGTTGCAATTACAATTGCTCTGGAAGTAACTGATTACTTTACTTTTACTCAAAAGTAATCACTACAATTACATTTCAGTTACTTTTTAAAAAATTGCCTACAAGGTGCTGGCCTTGGCTGTTGCACATTTAAGTAGCCTAAAACAACATTAAAGACAAGAACACACACAGAGAGAGGTTAGTAGAATAATTTTTTTTAATCTGTAAAATAAACAGAATCTCACATCCTCCCACTCCACCTCCAGCAATGGTGATACCCCAACACACACATAATTCACTTGAAATCAAATTTTACACTTGAAATGCTGCTTTTACAATACATTTCTGTTATGTTTCAAAAGAACAGGATGCTCAAAGAGCACATCAGACAAAATCTGCTCTGGGCCGGGACAAATCATACACTCCAAGAAAGAGGAGGGTGTCCTCTATGAGATGCCAGTACGTCCCGCCTGGCTCACAGCGTCTGCTGGGTGCAGGGCAGGGATAAGGGCATCTGTGCACAACCAAAACTGACAAAAAGATGGGGAGGGGAATAAGAAACTGAGGGTGCCCACCCCACAATCTGCTCTGGGCCAGGACAAATCATACACCCAGAGAAAGTGGAGGATATCTTCTACAAGATGCCAATGCTTTCCACCTAGCCCAGAGTTTCTGTTCGATTCAGGGCGTGTATAAGAGCATCTATGCACAACCAAAAGAGACAAAAAGCAAAGCAATCAATAAATATCTGGGGGTGTTTACCACAAATTCTTCTCTGGGCCAAGATAAATCAGACACCGCAGCAAATGATAGGGTGTCTTCTATGCTATGCCAGTGCTCACAGCCAGTGCTTATGATCTATGTGGATTTTTAAAAAAATTGTATTGGTCTTCCCTGTTACTTACTTTGTTATAGCTCAATTATTATTATTATTAAAAGCCATTGATGTTGGTGACAGAAGGACTTGCGGCAGGGTCAACAAAGAATGATTTCTTGAAGAAGATGTAATTTCATAGATGACACTCTAAAGTATGCATGGATGGCATCTCACAGAACACACTCTCCCAGATGCAGGGAAGTATGATATGTGGTGCCCCAAATCATCTTTTAGGATGGGCACTCCCGTTTCTTATTCTCTTTCCTCTACATATTCACTGTTTTTCTAATACATATATGCCCTTGTCTGTAGCATACATACAAAAGAAGCTCTGAACTGGTAGGAACCCTCTCCTGCATGCATGGGTGTATGACTTGTAGTGCCCAAAGCATGTTTCAGGGTGGGAACCCGCAGTTCCTTGTATACATTCTACATTGCTTGTTGTGCATAGATACAGATATCTGTTTCGTGTGTCCACAAGAAAATCCATTCCAGGCAGGATGCAGTGGCATCTCGTTGAGGACACTCTCTCCTTTGCTCAGGTGAATGATGTTTCATGGCACACAGCAGATTTTGGAGTGGGCACCCCAAATTACATATTTTTCTCTACTTACTCTTCATTATTTTAGTTCTGCACAGATGACCTTATGGGTGCCCTGCACCCAGCAGAAACTATAGGCCAGGTGGGAAGTACTGGCATCTTGTAGAGACCACCCTCCCGCTTCCTGGGACGTATGATTTGTCCTGGCAAATAAGTTGCCCCTTACTTTTTTGGGAGCAGGGTCCCTATGTCTCCAGCATCATATGAGCTGATCGGCATGAAAGGGGAGTGTGTTAGCCACTGAGAAGAGTCTTCTAATATGCTTTCTTGTCCTTTCCTTGGAGCCAATCAGAGTGAAAGAAGGAGAGTCACCCACTGAGAAGAGTTTTCAGTAGCTAATACTCTCCCCTTTCATACTGATCGTCTCCTAGGGACATCAGTTGTTATGGGAGAAGGCATTAACAAGGACCTCATTCTCAACCCAGGAGCAAAATAAGGGGGGAGGGGGGGTCTGGCTGTGGCTGATACTATCATGAAGGGACCTTGCACTTCTGAATTTGCCACTACACTACTGCCTGGCACAGTGCAGATTTTTGGCTGGGCACCCCCAGTTTCTTATTGTTTTCTGCATATTTGTGTCGCTTTGGGTTGCACATATATGCCCTTATCCCTGCCCTGCACCCAGCAAAAGCTCTGGGCCAGGCAGGACGCACTGGCATCTTGTAGTGGACACCCTCCCCTTCCCTGGGGTGTATGAGTTGTCCTGACCCAGAACAGACTATGGGGTGGGCACACCCAGTTCCTTTTTTTATGATTTTATGACATCATTATGCATTTATGAGCATTTCAGAAGCCTGATAATTTTTACTGATTAAATTTGTTGTTATTCTTGACGGGGAGAGTCCCCGGATCACCATGATATATGATATGGGGTACTCCAACATATATTTTGGGGTTCAGAGACATGTTAACTTTGGCTTGGAGTTACTGTAGCTGTGAAAATGGAACTGGGAACTAGGAACCAACTTCAACATCATTATGTTATCCCAGACTGATGGGAGTTGTAGTCCAACATCATCTGGAGGGCACTATGTTGAAGACCCAACTCTCTTCCCACCTACCCATCTGTTTCAAACACATCCAGAAAAGTATGTCTGACAGTGCATTCCTTTCAGAGGAAAAAATAATCTGCAATCCTATATACTTATCCATTTAACCCAATGAGGCTTAATTTGGAGCAGACATATATAGGACTGGACTCCTACAATGCCACCCCTAAACCATGCAAAGAACTCAAGATAAAAAAAAAACGCCACAGAATTTGGGCAATTTTTTTTAAAAAGAACATCTGTAACAGTAAGAAATACAACATTCTCAGGCAAAAAGAAGTTATGAGACAGTAGACATAAAAACCCACACACAAAGCATTGACAAAGAGCAACAAAAATACTCTGAGCATGAGCATTTTCACATTTTAATTTTTTACTCATCATTGTTTTTGCTTATTTATTGCTTTGGACCAGTCCCTAACTCTCAGCCTAACCTACCTCACAGGGCTGTTGTGAAGATACAGAAGGCAGAATTAAAATGGGAGAAAAAGGAAACCAAGGCTGCAATCCAATACATCTACTCAGAAGTAAGCTTTATTGGGTTCAATGGGACTTACTCCCAGGTAAGTGTGTACTCAATACACACTTGCCTGAGAGTAAGTCCCATTAAACTCAATGGGACTTACTGCTGAGTAGACAGAAAGGAAACCTTACGAGGAAAGGTTGCAGCATTTGGGGCTTTTTAGTTTAGAGAAAAGGCGGGTCAGAGGAGACATGATAGAAGTGTATAAAATTATGCATGGCATTGAGAAAGTGGATAGAGAAAAGTTCTTCTCCCTTTCTCATAATACTAGAACTCGTGGACATTCAAAGAAGCTGAATGTTGGAAGATTCAGGACAGACAAAAGGAAGTACTTCTTTACTCAGCGCATAGTTAAACTATGGAATTTGCTCCCACAGGACGCAGTAATGGCCACCAGCTTGGATGGCTTTAAAAGAAGATTAGACCAATTCATGGAGGACAGGGCTATCAATGGCTACTAGCCATGATGGCTGTGCTCTGCCACCCTAGTCAGAGGCAGCATGCTTCTGAAAACCAGTTGCCGGAAGCCTCAGGAGGGGAGAGTGTTCTTGCACTCAGGTCCTGCTTGCGGGCTTCCCCCAGGCACCTGGTTGGCCACTGTGAGAACAGGATGATGGACTAGATGGGCCACTGGCCTCATCCAGCAGGCTCTTCTTATGTTCTTATGTTCTTATGACAGGTACTGGATTGCAGGTTAGTCCTTGTATTACATGCATCAAATTTTACTTGCCTTAACCAGATTGATGCATCTTTGTACTGTAAAGGGTCATATTTTTTCTCCCCCGCCCCGCAAATTGGTACAGCTTCATCCAGTCCTCATGTAGCCTAATTAGTGCAATCCTATACCCAATTTGATTTACCTGGAAGAAAGCTGCATTAAACATAAAGAGACTTACTTCTGAGTAGACTGGTATATATTGTAGTGTAAGTCAGCTATACAGTCATTTTTAACAAGTGCCTGTTTGGAACTCTTTGCATTTGCCATGGGGAGAAGGATTTACACAAAAGAGCTTCCAGGGAATATCTTCCTCACAAGAGGAAGATGCATTCTGCTTGGTAGGAAATGGGAAGAAACAAAGCAGCAGCTCTTTAGGACCCTGCTGCAACTTCTGCCTGCCACCCTGAAGCCCTGCTTTTGGCTCTGCTCGTGTCTCTCCGCTGGTAAGAGAGGGAGCTTTGCGAGCCAAAACACACACACACAAGACAACATGCATTGTTGTCTCTCACCTCTGCAGCCAGTTCTTTGTTGTCTCTCACCTCTGCAGCCAGTTCTTCGTGCCCATATTACTGACGTCTCCTTGCTGCCTCCTTGCTCTCCAGCTCTTTTCTCCCCCCACTCCTGTCCATTTTTAAACAATTGTTTTCTCCATCCCGTCTCGCTCTCCACCTCCTCCCTCATCGCCTCCTATGCACAGAAGCCCAATTGGAAGCACATGGTTTTTATCTACTGTGTAAATGGGGATGTTTGTTTAGGGCCCTAGAGCAAAGAGTGTCTGCTTGTCTCTTGTCTCTAGGGATCCCAGGCTCTGAGCTTCCCCTTGACTCAGGGTGAATAACCAGGTAAGGGGGGGTGGCAGCTACCTATACTGCAGGGCTGTTGTGCATGTGCACAGCCTTGGCAGGGAAGGATATTTGCCAGGATCAATTGCCCAGGGTGGGGAATTGGCTCCTGGGAAGGTGAAGGGCGGGGGGAGGACCCACGTCAGTCATCACAGCGCCTATCTAATATTTAAGGGGAGGGAATTCCACAGGGTAGGTGCCACCACACTAAAGGTCCGTTTCCTATGTTGTGCAGAACGGACCTCCTGATAAGATGGTGTTATTATTATTATTAATATTAATATTAATAATAAAAGGTTACACCACTTTAAAATCAATTTGAAAATAATAAAACAAATTAGTTATGTCTGTTATCTTTAATATCTCTTTTAATCTCTATTTTTAAATCAATATTTTGATTATATTTCTTTCTTTCTTTATTAAATATATATCCCACCTCAGAAGAGCCAGGCTGTTGCTGGGTCAGGCCAAAGGGGACCCACCCTGTTTTCACAGCGGCCAAGCAGATGACCCAGCCAGAAGCTCACAAGCGGGGCAGCCCTTCCTCCCACAGGAGCCAGGGCAGAAGCGATAGAACAATTAAACCATCGGAAAACATGATCATTTGGAGATATAAAGAGTGAGACAATCTTTGAGGTATCTTTTCAGATATATTAAACAGTTTTAAGTAAACCACTTATTCTTTTATTAACTGGTATATAAGTCTTGTTAGATAAATAAATCCTGCTGTGTAGTCTAGTGATCTTAGCCCCACATTGCACATTGGGGGGGCTTCTATGTTTAGCGTTTAGGTCTGAGTTTGGTGAGAGTGGGGCGTACACAATGACTCTCCTTAAGACCTTCAGCTCAACTTCAAGACTCCAGCTCAACCCTTCATTGGTTGAAACTCAATTATTAAACAAACCAACCCTTTCTGGTTTTACATGTTGTGTTAAGGGCTCCATCCATCTTCAGTCAAGCACCAAAAAGCAGCTGGGGAATTGCAGCCACTAAGTCTGATTAAAAATAGCTAAACTCATTGCAGTGGAAGGTGGAACCTCGTTCATTTTCTGTGCTCTTTGGGGTTTCCAGCAAAAGATCCCGGAGACCTCCACACTCCTCCTGTCCTTGGTGGCCAGGTTTCTGCCCCCCTCTTCAACTGCTGAGAAAGGGGGGGTTACAACAACCCTGCAATGTAGCCCAGTGTCCTTGTAGCCCTTCATTGCTGTTGGAAGTGGATGGTGTGAGGCTAAGGGGGTGGGCTATAAGGGAGAGAATGGCCAGTATCCTTACAGCCACATGTTGCTCAGAGGAGAAGTATGGATCTTGCTGAGAATGACTTACAATACCCCTGCAATGTGGTCTAGTCCCCTTATTAGTCCCGCATTGCTCCTGGGACAGTGGTGTGAGGCTGAAAGGGAGTGGGGTTTACAACAACCCTACAATGTAGTCAAGTGTTTGTGAAGCCTCACATTGTTGATGGGAGGGGCTGATGCTGAGAGAGAATAGCTTAACGATGACCCTGCAATGTAGTCCAGTGCCCTTATAGCCCCATGTTGCAGATGGGTAGGGAGAGGTGATATAATGGTTTACAATGACCCTGCAATGCAGTCCAGTGTTCTTATTGCCGCACATTACTGATGGGAGCAGTGCAGCTGATGCTGAAAGAGAATGACCTGTGGCTAGCAACCCTGCAGTGTAGCCCAGGATGCTTTTTAGATCCACTTTCTTATGGAAGGCTGTTTTTTGGGGTTGGGGGGGCAGGTTGGACACCAGCAAGAGATCCCTGGGATTGGAGTTGTTTGTGATTGACAGGGTCTACCTCTTGGAGGAGCGCCTTTCAAGTCAGCCAGTAGCCCCCTAAAATGGCAGTTGGAAAATGGCAGTTTCGAGAGGGACGAGAGCGAGTAAGCGGAGGAGGGCAGAGGAACAGAGGTGTAGTTGTCCAGGGTCTCGGGGGGGGGTGTCTTAGACCCTTTACTTTTTTGGGAACAGGGTTCCAACAGGGTCCTTATGTCTCCAGCATCCTGTGAGCCAATCAGCATGAAAGGGGAACATCTTAGCCACTGAGAAGAATCTTCTAACATGCTTCCTTGACCTTTCCTGCTGGTTGGAGCCAAGCAGAGTGAAAGGAGGGGAGTCAGCTAACGAGAAGACTCTTCTCAGTAGCGAACACTCTCCTCTTTCATGCTTACAGGCTCCAGGGGACATCTGTTGTTGTGGGAGAAGGCATGAACAAGGGTCTCATTCTCAACCCCGCAGCAGAACAGGGGGAGGGGCCTGGCTGTGGCTACCATGGAGGGACGGCCACTGCGCTGCTGCAGAGGATTGCAAGGTGCCTTGGCCATTTCCAGCCCCAGGAATTGCTCAAAAGTTGGTATCAACAACAAGTGGGGGGATTATTGGTCAGCATCTCCAGCAAGCACCAAGAGGTCCTTTGACCACCATTCCCAGAGGAATCAGTGGGTCAGGCTTTGGGGTGTGACAAGGAGACTTTTTGATGTTCTGACTTCTTCCATGTCACCTCAAGCAGCCCCTCCTGGCCGGGGAAGGCGTGATGGGGGCACTCGGGAAGCCCGGCAAAAGGGCTGGCAAATCCTCCCTCAGCCTGACCTCCCCTGCGAGGGCTTTCAGGGTCCCTGCAGCTTTTGCATTTCTGCTTTTCATTTGCACCTTTTTTCTCCATGCCATGCTCTGGGTCGAGGGTCACATTAAGGGAGGATGTAGAAAGTCCCCCCCAAATTTGAAGGTGAGGGAACAAAGGCTTTGCCTGCCTTCCCTAAGTAGCCATTTTCTCTCTTCAGCTCCATGAGAGTGAAATTTTAGGTTTAGGCGGCTCTTCTCAACCTGGGATAATATTCTGAAAGAACATTTGAAAAAATTCTCCCTTGAAAAGAAGCCATCTCCTCGCCCACTTGCCCCCAAGTTCGTGCACAGATCCGCTTAAAGCACAAATGGGCATTGCAAGGTGGGGGTGGGGGTTTGTGGCCGACTAAGTCCTACTCAGAATAGACCCACTGAAATGAATGTTAGTTGGGGCCATTAATTTCAGTGGGTCTACTCTGAGTAGGATGCAACCCATTGAGCAACACCCCCACAAAAAATTCCTACAGAATTGTATGGCTTGTATTCTAAGCTATTACTGTTTTCCCCCCTGATTTTATATTCTGCTTTATGGTCTTAAAATTTTATAAGTCTCTGGCAGAGCCACCCTACAGTGAGGAAGCCAGCAGAAGTTAAGCCGGTGTAAAGAACGCCAGATCCTAACCCTGTTTAGGAGCCCCTGGGCTGGGAGAGCGCTGCTGCTGCTGCTGCTGGCTGAGCAGGACGCAGTTGAGCACAGGGGAGAGTTGTGAAGCCCCCTTGACTTGTCATTGTGTGCAAACCGTGAGGCCGCCCAGAGATCACCAGGAGAGGGGTGGAGAGAGAGCCCCCAAGGGACCACAGCAAGGGCCACTCCAGCAGCCAATCAGCATGCTCCTCCACCACACACTCCGCCAATCGCAGAGCCACATGCAAACAAAGCATGTAAACAAACCCACCTGGCCACAAGCAACCCACCCCATGCCCTGCACCACCCAGATCACACACACAGGCCGCCACCCCCTGAAGAAGACGTGGCACACAGGGGGATATGCAAAAGGACAGTTTATCTCTGGGGCCACCCGCTTGTTGTTGTTATGTGCCTCCAAGTCGACTACGACTTATGGTGACTCTAAGAATCAGCGACCTCCAAGAGCATCTGTCATGAACCACCCTGTTCAGATCTTGTAAGTTCAGGTCCATGGCTTCCTTTATGGAATCAATCCATCTCTTGTTTGGCCTTCCTCTTCTTCTACCCCCTTCTGTTTTTCCCAGCATTATTGTCTTTTCTAGTGAATCATGTCTTCTCATGATGTGTCCAGAGTATGATAACCTCAGTTTCATCATTTTAGCTTCTAGTGATAGTTCTGGTTTAATTTGCACTAACACCCAATTATTTGTCTTTTCCATGGTATGTGCAAAGCTCTCCTCCAACACCACATTTCAAATGAGCTGATTTTTCTCTTATCCGCTTTTTTCACTGTCCAACTTTCCCATCCATACAGAGATCAGAAATACCACGGTCTGAATGATCCTGACTTTAGTGTTCAGTGAATTTGAGGACCTTTTCTAGTTCTCTCACAGCTGCCCTCCCAACAAAGGTTGGGATCAGACTACAGCCTTTCATGCCTCTGACTCCAGACTACCTCCTCCAGGCTCTACCACCTATAGAGACCTTCTAAGTCTTAAAGGGCCTATCTTGTGGCCTGAATATGGACACACCTCCCCCATTCCATAACCTCCCTCCTGGTGTGCTCCCTGAGATGTCATACTGGTGATGAGCTGTTGGAGGCATCTAGTTCTTCAGGCTCAGGGGAGCTGCCCATGAGGGTCTGGGCTCTAGCCCTATAGGTCATGGTAGTTGGTCTGGGGAGTTCCTCTGGGGGCTCCTGCCCAACAGACTTAGGTGCACTGATTTTCCTATGTTCAGGAGTCAGCTCTGAGCCATAAGTCTGACCAAGCTCCCCATCTGGCACCCCTGCAGCCTCTGACTCCATGTCCAGCTCACTGCTACATTCAGGGGTCATGACACATTCATAGTAAGCACAATCCTCCATTAATATTATCTTAAAGCCAGGCAGGTTCCCTCAGACTTTAGCTAGTTACTAACCAATCTTGCAGATCAGCGTTGACAACAAAATCCTTGCAGTAACTTTTATCAGGGGGCTAACCACCTGTGCTTGGCGTTCTACCTTCTGGTGGCCATGGAACAAAAGCCCTGTCCACTCCACTGGATGTGGAGAAAGCAACTAACAGAGTTCAGTGGGAGGTTTTCACCCCAGCAGTGATAAAAAGATGTATTTTCCCAACAGCAATCTAGACCAGGTCAATGCCATATATAAATAACCAATTTGACATGTCAGTATGGTACATTTGGCTTCCTTCCCTGTCTGCAGAGATACCCAATAGGGAGCCTTCTCTTTCACCTTTATTATGCAACTTCACCTTTCAGCTTCTGACCCTAGCCCATCAGGCAGTCACAGGAGATATGTGGGATTAAAATGGGTAAATGAGAGGAAATATTTCATAGTTGCTCGCCCTATGGAAGGAAGATATGAACACAGTTAAAATTAAAATTAAAATATTAAAATTAATATCACAAGAGAGGCTCACACTAGTGCTGTAGCACTGTAACAAAATAGCCAGACTACGAAGAACTTTTTTCTGGGGTAGGGAGTATGGATGTGTAGTTTGTGCAGTGAGCTGCAACTCTGGAAGACATGGATGGGGACTCTTTGGAGTAATCTTTCAAAAAGGTCTCTTCCTGCTCCACAGTCCTAGGCAAATGTCTCAAAGGGGACACTTCTCCTGGCTTACTGATGACCTCAAACCTCTCCTTAGGTTCTCTTTCATAGCCCACTGACCTCTTTGGGCAAACCTCTCAAAATGTTATCTTTTTCTGACATGTTTGAGGAGGGGATTTCTCACACGGGAGGGAGGGGGAATTCAGATAAACGTGGAGATGCAAAATAGCTCCCACAAATTATACTCCAAATGAAGGCTTTCTGGAATTTGTATTGATCCAGTTTTCATTTTTGGAAGACTTTTAAGAGGTGGGTGTGTTTCAACCTTATATCCCTATAGATCTGTAATTCCATCATCACCACTACCACCCCCATCATGATGATTTTCTGTAATTTATTCATCTTTATTGTCTTTCGAAATACGATATTCTCTATAATAGGGACTGGGCTCCCACTGGGAGGAAGGGCAGGGTATAAATGAATGAATGAATGGTAAACATGAGAGAGGGGCAATAGATGTAGCTACAGACTACCCATCTGACCAGATGAGGCAATGCCCAGTCACCTGGGACCTAAACATCTGGTGCTATCTGGGCTTGCTTGCTAGGTAGCACACTTCCGGGGGAGAAATGTACAGTTACCACAATAACACACGGAACCTTCAAAGAGCAGAACTTTGTGTTCTCCTGTGCGGTTGCTGCAGAAACTTTGAAAAGCAACAGTTGGAACAGCCACAGGAGTGTCAGCTGCATAGAAGGGCTGGGCTTCGGAGTGGTCATTTCATGTCAGTGGCATTTTCGATTGTGGCACCTGCCCTCTGGAATTCCCTTCCGATCTTCGTCATGCCCCCTCCCTGATGAGGTTCCGTCAAGCCTTGAAGACCTGGCTATTCAGGCAGGCCTATAGGATCTCTGGGGTGGACTAACTTTTATGCTGTTATTAACTGGACGGGTGGTTTTTAGTGTAAATTGTTATTATGGTATTTTGATATTGTATTTTACTGTGTACTGTATGTCGCCTAGAGTGGCCGTTAACTCGGCCAGATAGGCGACTTATAAATAAGATTTATTATTATTATTATTACATCACCAGTGATGTTTCTTCTGTGAGGTGCTATCCTTCCCTGGCCCATTAGTCAGGACCATTGGGCATGGAGGAGGAAGGAGCAGGCAGGTTTGAAAGGATCATCTGCTCAGGAAAAAGAGATTGTTGCAGAAAGAGTATGGATCTCTTTTCAGGGAATGGATGGATTTTCTTCTCCTGATCCAGTAGCCTTCTGACCATCGACCAGGGGGAGGTCATTTGCTTCCATGCCTGCTGGCTCCCTTAAACCGCACACTGGGATGGGGATCTCTTCTTTTATTTCCTGGCCCACTGCCTTCCTTCACCTTACCTCTGTTGTATGTGTGTGTGTGGGGGGGGGGTTATCCCCTGGTCCGGTGCCTCCTTCACTGCAACTCTGGGGGTGGTGTTATATTTGGTATCTCCTCTTCCTTCGAGGCCTGCTGGCCATGTTCAGCCCAACCCTAACTCTTACTTCCTGGCCAATGGGCCTCCTTTACCCTCACCCTCGGGGAGGTCTCTTCTCTTCATTCTTGGGCTCCTTCTATCTGATCCCCTGGCGGTTCTCTTCTCATACTTCCTTGCCCGCTGGCCTCCTTTACCCCCACCCTCGGGGAAGGCTCTTCTCTTGCTTCCTGGCCCATTGGCCTCCTTTACCCCAACTTCGGGGCTGTCTCTTCTCTTACCTTCTGACCCACTGGCCTTCTTTACCCCAACCTTGGGGCTGTCTCTTCTCTTACCTTCTGACCCACTGGCCTTCTTTACCCCAACCTCGGGGCTGTCTCTTCTCTTACCTTCTGACCCACTGGCCTTCTTTACCCCAACCTCGGGGCTGTCTCTTCTCTTACCTTCTGACCCACTGGCCTTCTTTACCCTAACCTTGGGGAGTTCTTTTCTCTTACTTCCTGGCCTGCTGGCCTCCTTTACCCCAATCCTCCTTAGAGGTCTATTCTTTTAATGCATGCTGGCTGCTCTCCTCTTCCCCTGGTCTCTTAATTTCAACTCCACTGGCCTCCTTTCCTGACTCCCTGAGGTCTCTTCTCTTAGGGGATGGCATGACCCTTACAGTTGGGCCAGCAGGCCTCAAAGGAAGAGGAGATACCACCCCCAGAGTTGCAGTGAACGAGGCACCGGGCCAGCGCACCAAACCACACACACACATACAACAGAGTTTAGGTGAAAGAAGGCAGTGGGCCAGGAAATAAAAGAAGAGATCCCCATCCCAGTGTGCGGCTAAAGGAATGGCATGGAAGCAAATGACCTCCCCGAGTGTGGGGTCAAAGTGGAGAAAGAAATGAGGTGCCAGGAGTCATATCTTGAGAAAAGTGCCATGCGTGCCAGCATAAAATGGTTTCCTTGGGCAGCAACAAAAGAGGTGACGGTACTCTGCACCGGTAAGTACCATTTCAAAAAAAGCACTGTAGGAATGACAACATATTAATCCCACATATCTCCTTCCTGGCCTACTGGCCTACTTCATCCCCACCTTCGGGTAAGTCTCTTCTCTTGCTTCCAGGCCCACTTGCCTCCTTTCACCCATACTTTTGTGTCTCTTCCCTTACCTTGAGGCCCTGTGGCCTCCTTTACCCCTACTGTGGGCTCTCTTCTCTTCTTCCGGTCTCCTTCTCCCCTGTCCTGGGGTTGCTTATCTTGCTTCTAGGCACTCCGGACTCCTTCATTCTGCCCTGTGGTCTCTTCCTGTACTTGCTATCTCTGTTCCATAGAATAAGGTCTCACACCAATGTCCTCTACCATAGATTCCAAAGAACAGCCATGGATTCTGCAGCAGTGAAGACATCGTCTGGGAATTCCATTGATATTGTGAGAGAGTCCATTTGAAGCTTGTTTGCTGAATTACCTTTGGAATCTCACCTTCCCTGAAACAAAGGTGATCCTGCATTGCGTGGCATCGGAAACCTGTGATATCATCATCGCACATGCCAATGAACAATTTGTATTCACCAGTCATCTTTCAAGTTCATCACTGATACAGGGGACTTTGATTCCAACACACAGCCAAAGATTTCCACAGCAGGCATTTAATGCTGGAGAAAGATTGGTTGAAGACAGAGCTCTTCATCCTACACCAGACAACAGAATTGTACAAATGTAGGGATGTTTCCATGCTCCTATACCTTCTTTTGGAGAACAATCTAGAGCCAGTATTGGAGCAAACATTACTCAGAATCCTCATGACTATACCTATGACAACAGCAGAAGCAGAAGAGGATGAAGCTCTGAAGCTCTGAAGAGGATGAAGCTCTGAAGAGGATGAAGCTCTGAAGAGGATGAAGCTCTGAAGAGGATGAAGACATTCCCGAGGAACGCTGTTTCAGATGACAGCCTTGGTAATGCTGTCAGTTGAGAGATGACTGAGCAAACTTTGTATACAATATGACATTATGAGAAATCTTCTGAAGAATTGGAGGATAGGGGTGGCTGTAAGGGGTGGTGGAGGCCACAAACCAATAAATAAATAGCCAAGTGCGACAGCATGGAAACCTTCTGAAGCAATGCTCCAAATAATGGAAAACTTGGAGGAAAGGGGTGGCTGTAAGGGGAGGTGGAGGCCACACACAGTTTCTCCCAGCAGGGACCCCTTCTAAACCAAGGCAAGACTCTTTCAGTAACCTGGAAAAGAAATGCTAAACAACTGTACTATTGCACTACTTAAGTGTCTACTGTTTCTTGAGAAGGGAGAAGGAGGATAGAGAGAGAACCAGAAGAGGTAGAAGCCACACACACTTTCTCCTCAAATATCTCCTCACAAAATGTTAATAAAAATAACCAGGATTAAATTAACATTAAAAGGAGATAAATGTATTGATAAATACTTTTTGACTCCTTTGCCTTTTTCATTATATGATCTGTACAAAGTCTGGGTTTATTTATTTATTTATTGCATTTATATACCACCTCATAGCCGAAGCTCTCTGGGCGGTTTACAGTTAAAAACATTAAAAATAAGTACCGTATATTCCGGCGTATAAGACGACTTTTTAACCCAGGAAAATCTTCTCAAAAGTCGGGGGTCGTCTTATACGCCGGGTGTCATCTTATAGGGCGGGTGCTGAAAAAGAGTGGGAAAATTAAGTCAAAAAATGACGGAGAAGAAGGGGCAATGGCGGCCGTATGCTGTTGAACTGGGGAGAAACTGCCCAGCACAGGCTCGCAGGAGCAGCCGCGGGGCCGATAGCCGCACTAGCGGCTCTGAAAAAACAAAAATCCCAGAAGGGATTGGCAGGAGAAAACTGAGAAGGATAAATCAGCAGGGACAGGCAGCCGTCGTAGCCGACTGCAGAGCTCTCCGCGGCGGAATTAAAGCCGCGGCGTGCGGCTGAGGAAAAAATCACTCTAACGAGAGCGCCGCAGCCGCAGGCTCTCGTGGGCGGCAATACTAAAATCGGGTGGCGAGGAAAGGCAGGGAGCCGCAGCCGCAAGCTCCTGCCTGAGAGAGAACCGCAGCCGCGGTCTCTCCATCAACGCCACAGGACGTGGCTCGAGGCAGCCTAGCCGAGAAAAGCCGCTCCAGGAGAGTCGCGAGCTCCCAAGACTGTGACGGAGCTCGGTCACTCTAGGAGCTGTCAGACAATCAACGGGGAAAATAAACTGCCCGAGAAATAAAATGAACTGAAAAAAGCAGTGAAAATAAAGACAGGGGAAGGGAGGGACTTGGGAAACACACAAGTACACTACCTCCGCACCCTGTCAGACAAATACACAACAAAGATGAAAAAACTTAGCTACGCTATAGGATCTCAATCTTGTTCGTACGAAGGCAAGAATGAACTGGAGAGTGGGAGGGGCCTGACGCCCCTAGTCTTGACTTCAAAGACATTCTTGCCTTCGCGCGATAGGCTTTGTATACAACAACCAGCCAATCGCCGGTAAGGTACATCGCTTGCATGTCATAAGCAGGGGTAGTCTTATACGGCGAGTATATCCCAAACTCTATATTTTAACTGGAAAAGTTGGGGGTCGTCTTATATGCCCAGTCGTCTTATACGCCGGAATATACGGTATACAAATTTAAAACCATACCAAACTAAAACCCATAAGAACCGATAGGCAAGTTAAAAAGGCGCTATTTAAATGCTGTTAAAAATGCCTGGGAGAAGAGACCAGTCTTAACCTGGCGCCAGCACTGTTATCTTTTTGGCACCAGGAGCACCTCGTCAAAAAGATCATGCCATAATTTGGGGGCCACCACTGAGAAGGCCCTCTCCCTTGTTGCCAGACTCCCAGCTTCCCTCAGAGTAGGCACCCGGAGGAGGACATTTGATGTTGAGCGTAGTGTACGGGTGGGTTTGTGTCGGGAGAAGCTTTGCAACAGGTATTGTGGTCCCAAGCCGTGTAAGGCTTTATAGGTTAAAACCAGCACCTTGAATTGGGCTTGGAAACATACAGGCAGCCAATGCAAATGGGCCAGAATCGGTTTTATATGTTCCAACTGTCTGGTCCCTGTTACCAATCTGGCCACTGCATTTTGCACAAGCTGCAGTTTACGAACTGTCTTCAAAGGCAGCACCACATAAAGCACATTGCAGTAATCTAACTTGGAGGTTACCAGAGCATGTACTACTGAAGCCAGGTTATCCCTGCCCAGATAGGGGCGTAGCTGGGCCACCAACCAGAGTTGGTAGAAGGCACCATTCTCCCAATGAAGGAATGTAGAAGGCACCTCCCCCAAGAATTAGCATTTGCACCTGTACTTTTAAACTTATTCATAAACCACCTGGAGTTTGGAGGCAAGCAGTGAAGTTTCTTTCTTTGCTGGTGACAGCAAATTGGTCAAGGCGTTTAAAACAAAATTGGAATGCAAAAAGTCACAAAAGGATTCTTCACCAAACTGGGTGAATGGGAAGTGAAATAGAAAAGGCAATTCAATGTAAGCAAGTGTAAAATGATGTATATCAGGGCAAAAACCCCAATTTCCAGTATGAGCTTATGGCAACTGAACTGGAGGTAACTGACTAGGAACTAGACTTTGGGATCATAGTGGATACCTTGATGAAAATGCCCACCCGGTGTGTGACAGGTGTGAAAAGGACAAATGCCACATGAGGGAACATTAGCAGCAGGATTGAAAAGAAAACTGCCAGTATCATAATACCATTATTCGAATCTATGGTGAGCCCTCGCGAAGGATGGAAAGATCTGTCATTTTCAGTCCTCTCCGTTTCTCTTTTTCCCTATCTTAAATTCAGTTCTCCACATTTCTGCAGCAATTTGCAGGGTGTTTTTTTTTAAATCCTCAGGAAAATTCTCCAGCATTTTAGTGAGAATTTCTCCTAGTAAACATATTTTTGTAGGCATTTTTCACCAATGTACACATTTTTGCAACCAATTTCTTGTCATATAATGCATTTTTGCATGTTGTTTTCACTCCTCTATTCATTTTTATGCACACTTTCACCTAACATATGCCCTTTGGCAAACATTGTTTGGTTAGCGAACTGTGATGCAAAATTTGAAGAAGTATGAACTTGGAAGGATGGCTGTATTTCAGTTCTCTTGTTGTTTCAGAAAGTGTGAATTTGTTAGAGATGCAATCTGAATTGAATTTCTCACCCATCCCTAGCCCTCACTTGGAATACTGTATACAGTCCTGGCTGCCTCACCTCAAAAAAGATATTGCATTGCTGGAAAGGGATCAGAAAAGGATAACCATGTTGATCAAGCGGTTGGAGCAATTTGCTTATCAGAAAAGGTTACAGCATTTGAGGCTTTTCAGTTTAGAAAAAAGGCAACTGAGGGGACATGATAAAAATGTATAAGATTATGCATGGAAAAGCAGATAGGGAGAACTTCTCTGTTATAATACTAAAACGCATGGTCATCCAATGAAGCTGAATGTCAGAAGATTCAGGACAGACAAAAGGAAGTTCTTTTTCGTGCAGAGCCTAGTCAAACTATGGAATTCACTCCTACAGGAGACAGTGATGGCCACCAATGGTTGCTGATCTCAGGAGGAATGACCAGAACCTGGGGAGTCAACATGATGGTTCCCCCAGATGATGTTGAATTACAGCTCTCCTTACCCCTGAAAACTGGCCAAGCTGGCTGAGGCTGATGAGAGCTGGAGTCCAACAACACCGAGAGGGCACCTCACTGGCTACTCCTGGGCTAGAAGGTGGCTGCCAACACTACCCCAACATCTGCCACTTGAGATGGTTGCCTCACTATGGCTAACGGCAGGGCCAGCCCTGGAGATAGGAAAGCCCATGACTGGATCTTCTAGATTTCCCCCCACTTAAAAGCAACCATAGAGAATGGAGTTCCCATTTAATTGGAGCAGCAGCACTAGCAGGGGAAGGGAGACTAAATGCATAAATGTCTAAATGTCACTCGAGGCTCAAGTAGCCTCGGTGGCACGGAATGCGTTCTACCAACTTCGGTTGGTAGCCCAGCTACGTCCCTATCTGGACAGGGAGGACCTCACCTCAGTTGTCCATGCTCTGGTAACCTCTCGATTGGATTACTGCAATGCGCTCTACGTAGGGCTGCCTTTGAAGACGGTCCGGAAACTACAACTAGTGCAAAATGCGGCGGCCAGGCTGATAACGAGGACCAGGCGGTCCGAACATATAACACCTGTTCTGGCCCACTTGCACTGGCTACCTATATGTTTCCGGGCCAGATTCAAAGTGTTTGTTTTAACCTATAAAGCCTTATACGGCGCGGGACCACAATACCTCCTGGAACGCCTCTCCTGATATGAACCTGCCCGTACACTACGTTCAACATCGAAGGCCCTCCTCCGAGTTCCGACTTATAGAGAGGCTCGGAGGATGGTTACCAGAACCAGGGCCTTCTCAGTGGTGGCCCCTGAATTGTGGAATAGTGTTCCCATTGAGGTGCGCTTGGCGCCGACATTGCTATCTTTTCGGCAACAAGTTAAAACCTTTCTCTTTGCTCAGGCATTTTAGTTTAATATGTTCAATTTGGTTTTAGATTTGTGGATTTTTATATATATGTTTTTGTACCAATTTCTGTGATTTTATTGTATATACTTTCTGTTGTACACCGCCCAGAGAGCTATGCTAGTGGGGCGGTATAAAAATTTAACAAATAAATAAATAAAAATATAATCCATAATTAAAATACACAGTAAAACAACATAGCGATTATTTGGGTCAAGAGATCCAGGGAATGCCTGTGTAAACAGGTGCGTCTTCAGAAGCCGGGGGGGATGCCAATGCAAATGGAGCCTCTCGTGTTTCAGCAGGGGGTGCACTCCATACCATTCTTGGCACCAGGGGAAAAAACACTCACTTCCGCATCACCACAAGCTGATAATCATCAGGACACGGCATGGCTTACCAACTCCCATTTTTGTATGTTAACAGATGTATAAGTCTTATTGTGAGGTCTGTTCACTGCCTTTAACAAGGATTGATTGACTTTCCAGTCTTCTGGAGTTGTAAGGTTTAGCTGCTTTGTGGACAGACCTTTAGGTTATTATGAAATCTGCTTGCAAAATAATGGTTAGAGCTTGTGTGCGTGCTGCAATTAGGAGGTGGAGAAAAAAGCTCTGTGTGGCACCAGACTCTGAATCCTGCTTTGTGAGAATCTCAGCTTTCTTAAAAAAAAAAAAAAAAGAAGTTGCTGGTCCTTATGGCTTGAATGATAGGCTTGGAAGCATCCAGACAATGAATAAGACTTCGAGTAGCTGGGGAGAATGCAAGTGCTGTTGCATAACATTTTTCTCCTCCCTGTGAGATGCAATTTTTTTAAACTTACAAGATTTAAAATACGTGACAGCAGAGAAAGAGAATTCAAATCTGTTCTATTAGCATAATGTGAACAGGCTGTGGAGTCTGGATTGCTCAGGTGCAAAGCGTTCACTTTGTTTTCTGTTAATGCAGGGCATGATCGAGCCAAGGCTAGACACTTTTTTTAAAGCTCGCGATGTCAGAGCCTTCCGCCAACCCCCAGAATAGCCTCTTACGCTTTTTGTTTTAGGTCAGTCTGAGATCGAGAAAACATGCAAGTTGCTTTTCCAAAAGGCCGAGTCTGTTGATTATCGTTTTGACGTGAGGGATCGCTCTCTTGAAGGCTTGCTCATATTGCCGTTATATGGCTCCATGCCAACAGGTGAGTCTGAGTCCCGCTTTGTGAGAATCTCAGCTTCCTTGAAAAAGAAAAAAAGAAGTTGCTAGTCCTCATGGCTTGGAATTGGCCAGGCAATCAATGCCTTGCTGAAACTCAGGATGACTGAATAAAAAGAGTTCCAATAGGTTGGGAAAAGGCAAGTACCCTTTTCACAACCTCTTTCTCCACCTTGTGACTGCCTTTGAAGGACTAATAAAATATGTGTTTCAAAGTCTCTGCCTGCCCTGCCCGAACTCGAAGAACTCAGACAAGAAGCGCAATCGCAAACAATTCCAAAGAGGAAGAAAAACAGAAGACATCGGAAAAAGCCAATGTGGCTACACGGAAGACTGGTAGAGGAGGTAAAAATAAAAAACAGCATGTATAAAGAATGGAAGGACACATCACCAAGGAAGAGTACCGACGAGTGGCTCGGGCTTGCAGGAATAGCGTAAGGAAAGCTAAAACCCAGAATGAGCTGAGGCTGGCGAGGGAAGCGAGGAACAACAAAAAGGGGTTTTTCAGATATGTTCGAAGCAAGAGAAAGACCAAGGAAAAGGTGGGACTGCTGCTCAATGAGGATGGCAAAATGTTGAGAGATAACAAGGAAAAGGCAGAACTGCTCAACGCCTATTTTGCCTCCGTTTTCTCCCAAAAAGGGAACAGTGTGCAACCTTGCATCGGTAGCAATCTCAGTAAGGGGTTGGGATTGCAGTTCAAGATTGATAAGGAGATAGTCAGGAAATACCTAGTTAACCTAAATGAGTTCAAATCTCCAGGGCCTGATGAACTGCATCCCAAAGTATTGAAGGGACTTGCGGATGTACTCTCGGAACCTCTTGCCATCATCTTTGAGAAATCCTGGAGAACGGGAGAGGTGCCGGAGGATTGGAGACAGGCGAACGTCGTCCCGCTCTTTAAAAAGGGTAAAAAAGAAGATCCGGGGAATTACAGGCCGGTCAGTCTGACTTCAATACCGGGAAAGATATTAGAACAGATAATAAAAGAGTCCATTGGCAACTATCTAGATGACAATGCTGTGATTAGTAGGAGCCAGCATGGGTTTGTCAAGAAAAAATCCTGTCAAACTTATCTCATCTCTTTTTTTGATCGGGTTACTAGCTTAGTAGATGGTGGAAATGCTGTAGGTGTCATCTATCTAGATTTCAGCAAAGCGTTTGACAAAGTCCCCCACGACCTTTTGATTAGCAAACTGGTCAAATGCGGACTAGATGGAAATACTGTCAGGTGGATTCACAACTGGTTGGAAAACCGTACTCAAAGAGTGGTCGTCGGTGGCTCTGCTTCGGACTGGAAGGAGGTTTCGAATAGAGTGCCACAGGGTTCTGTCCTGGGGCCGATACTCTTCAACATTTTTATCAGTGACTTAGATGACGGGGTGGAGGGAAGCCTTATGAAGTTTGAGGATGATACGAAACTGGGAGGGATAGCTAACACAATGGAAGACAGGAATAAAATCCAAAGGGACCTGGATAGACTAGAAAATTGGGCTGAAATTAATAAAATGACATTCAATAAAGACAAATGCAGGATTCTGAAATTAAGGCTACAAATACAAAATGCACGGGTACAGGATGGGAAATACCCGGCTTAGCAGTAGTGCGTGTGAGAAGGACCTTGGAATTGTAGTGGATCGCAAGTTGAACATGACCCAGCAGTGTGATGCTGTGGCAAAAAAGGCAAACGCGGTTTTGGGCTGCATAAACAGAGCTATAGTTTCCAGGTCAAGGGAAGTAATAGTCCCACTATATTCTGCATTAGTCAGGCCTCATCTGGAATACTGCGTTCAGTTCTGGGCGCCTCATTTTAAGAAAGATATAGACAAGTTAGAGCGGGTTCAGAAGAGGGCGACGAGGATGATAGCCGGTATGGAGAACAAGTCTTATGAGGAAAGGTTGAAGGAAGTTGGCATGTTCAGTCTGGTGAAGAGAAGGCTGAGGGGCGACATGATTACACTCTTTAAGTACCTGAAGGGCTGTCACATAGAGGAGGGTACAGATTTGTTCTCTGCTGCCCCAGAGGGTAGGACTAGGTCTAATGGTTTTAAGTTGCAGGAGCGTAGATTCTGATTGGACATTAGAAGGAACTTCTTGACAGTAAGGGCAGTTCAGCAATGGAACCGACTGCCTAGGGAGGTGGTGGGATCCCCTTCGCTGGATGTCTTCAAGCAGAGGCTGGACAGCTATCTGCGGGAGATGCTCTAGCTGTGGATTTCCTGCTGTGAGCAGGGGGTTGGACTCGATGGCCTACAAGGACCCTTCCAACTCTATGATTCTATGACTCGACACGGCTGTGGTTTTTTCCCCTTTATTGTAGTAAGACACAGTTTCAATTCAGTGCGCTTCATGAATCTACCTACAGCTTACTCAGAACTTAGCATCTCTCTAAGGCTAAGTAGGTGCTGCTTTGCAGCATTAAGACATTGACTCAGCAACGACTCTGCCCCCCACTCAGCTTAAGTAAGGCACCTTGCTTGCGTGTGCCAACTATCATTGTTGGGACCACGCGCATAAGCGAAGGCTCTGCCTCAACTGTGTCTCTTGAATCTCCTGCCACATTCGCCTCCTGGTGCCATCATCCGCCTCCGAGGGAGGGAGCTGCTTCCTGGCCAAGCGGGCACAGGGAGAGAGGAAGCGTCAGGCTGGGAAACAACTGGCTGGTCAGGTTGGTGCTCCATAGGGGTATCTGGAGCTGCTGGGGTTGAACTGTCCAAGTCCAGAGCTGCCGTCTGAGTCCAACTCCCCGCTTGGCCCCTCACCAGCTCTTCCTCCTCCTCCTCCTCTGCTTCGTTCTTGTCTGTCCTCCCCCTCCCAGCAGGGCTCACCACACTGCCCACCTGCAGAGGGAAAGGGGCAGCAATCAAAACACAACATGTAGGACTTGGAACAAAATACTGCCTCCACCAGGGGTTCCCAAACAGTGGTCCGTGGAGTGCCAGTGGTCTGCAAACTTCAGGTAGTCGACGACAAGCCAGCATTAAACGTTCCTCTTGATTTTAATTGTAGTGTTATTGCTGCTTTTGTTTCTTATGTTGCGTTTTATCGTATTGCAATTTGAATTCAACAGAATGCAAACTGCAATGCGCTAAGATGCAAAAGAAGAAATAGAAGCAATACTAAAAAAAAGATTAAAAATCATCCAGCATATCACATTACGACAGCAACAACAGGCAGAAAAATCATGAAGTGGCTCGCCAAGAGCCTCAGGAATTTTCAAGTGGTCCATGGGAAAATAAGTCTGGGAGCTCCTGGTCTGGATGAAGCCTCAGTCTTGGAGCCCAGTGTTCTTCAACCTTGAGTTCCCCAGATGTTTGTTTGGTTGCTCATTATTACATTTCTATCCCACCTTTCCTCCAAGGAGCTCAAGGTGGCGTACATGCTTCTCCTCCCTCTCCATTTTATCCTCACAACAACCCTGTGAGGTAGGTTAGGCTCCTGCAACTGCTTCTATCAAAAAAGAAACTTTGCTTCTCTTTTGTTGTTTTTTCACCAGCCTCAGTATGTGCACTTTTATAGATTGGCAGGCTGTGCTTCTATGAAATTTCAGAGGGACGGAAGTCAAGAAGGGAGGGGAGAGGGGAAAGCAATAAAAAATACTTTGATAAAGTGAAATACGTTTTTGCAAATCTGCCTCGGTCTGCAGATGCAGCTAAACTCTCAGAGGTTGTAGAGGGCCTGAAGTGAAAGAGAATGAGCGGCTTATGAAACATCCTAAGAACAAAAGATGGGGGAGGGGGCGAAGAGGTAGAATTTATTAATCTAAAGGGGGCTTTTGTTGTAGTTCTTTGGTGCTATGTTCTAACTCGCTTTGTTTTAAAGTGACAAGCCAAGGTTTTGTGTGATCATTGCGGGGGATTTATTTAACTGTTATCCCTCGCCCGTAGCGCTCCATAACAGCATGTGTTGCGTTGAGAGTGTCACCACCGTCTGCCACACATTGGGTGTTTCTTATTATAATTATTGGAAATGTTAACATCCATCCCTTTGGCATGTTTTCATAGCAATATATCTGAGATGAGACACTGCATGATGGATTATGCCGACTGCATTATTCTAACAAAAATAAAGATGTCGGGTTTTTTGTTTCAAGCACCAATAGCTTTGCAACAGAGCGCTTGTAATTCTAACAAACCTTCCCACCCCACTCCCCTCAGCTGTCTTGTTGTTTCATCCTTGCTGTGCCTTTGAGGAAATGGCCACACTTTTGTTTACAGTTTGCCCTCCTTCAGATAGAGAATCTTAGCCCCGCCCCCCTGCTGATCAGCAGCACTGGCCAAGACCAGTGCTTTGAAGGCACCATTGATCAGCTGATCCATGGGGGCCTACAAAACCCCTTTCAGTCAAGCCCTGTTTTTAAGTACCCTTCACCTGACATCATCTATTTGTGGGTCAGTCAGGTACATAGCAGGTGGGCATGTACAGAACACTGCAGACCGCTACTTTCCTCTCTCTGAAACTCCCACATCTGGATGTGATCCATGTCAGTGTTGGTGGTTGGTGCCTATTGGGACCAGTGGGGTGGAAGGCAGGGAGGCTAATGGTAAGTGGAGCAAGATCGAATGGTGGGTGGAACCGAATAATGGTCATTTTGTCCCCATCCTCTGTGCTATGTTCTGCAAGGGCAAAACAGAGACTAACAAGGAGGAAGCTGACATCCAGGGCCACTTCCTGTTCCTGGATTTAAGCAAAAAGGCCAGCAGGAGGGGACTGGCTGTGGGCAGGCTGTGGCTGGTGGAGCAGTGCCCCCATTTGCCCTAATAGACCAGCTACCACTACGTGGGAGGTAACTGTGCACCCCGGAAAATGTCCTCGGAATCCTTTGCAATACACAGCAGCCCCATAGCAGGCAAATCGGAGGCAGCCCAGTTCAAAGGGTTGACTTTTCAAACCCCAAATCAAGGGCAAGTTGCTTTTCTCAGGCCAGGGGCCACATTTCCTCATGGACAACCTTACAAGGGCCACATGCCCATGGAGGTAGAGACAAATGCAAAAGTAGGTGGAGCAATGGGTGTGACTCTTATCTTTGTACAGCAGGAGACAGACTGGCCACGCCAAAGGCAAAGGTTTCTACATGTACACCTCTCCATTCTCCATCCAGGTAAGCAACAGGCATAATCACAGTCCAAGGACATACTACAGCCAGGCCAAAGGGTGTGGAGCAGAGCTGGTGAAGGGTGTGGCCTAGAGAGAGTCCCAAGGGCTAGATACAAAGGCCTGAGGAACCAGATTCAGCCCCTGGGGCTGAGGTTCCGTCCCTCTGCCCTAAATGGTTTGGAACCAGGTTACCCACAGGACTACCTTTACCACTGTGCCCCTACCTGTACACTAAGAGGAGATCCCACCAATAAAGTCACTTGGGTTAGAAGACATGATAGACAAGGCCTTCTTGATGGTGGCTCCACTATTATGGAACTCCCTTCCAATTAACATAAGCCTGGCCACTTTCCATTAGCAGTGGTGTTGTGGAGCAGAAGCGAGGTAGCTCAGCTCCAGGACTATTCTTTTCAGAGTAAGAATGATAGATGACAGATTAGCACAGCAGAAGTCAGAGACTGAGGGAGGTGGGAGAAATCAAGCAGAGGCTGGATACTTCTTTCCTTTTCTTTGATGAGGTTCCAAAACTATATTATTTTAGGGAATATTAGTTGCAAAAACACATACAAAATGCATATAGTAGGAGAAAAGTGTATGAAAACACACACAAATTATCACACAGGGCAGTGTTCAACTAAAGCGCCCTGTCAGCCAAAAGATTACCGCTAGTGCAGTAATCTCCTTTCTCCTCCCCTCATGTGTGCCCCACATCCTCCTCAAATCTGCCCTGGAGGTTAAGGGAACTCAGAACAGATTTAGAGGGTTCAGGGGGAAGAGGGGGGAAGTTCCATTGCACCAGTGGTAATATTTACACTGATAGGATGCTTACTTAGTGCCACATTGGATATAACCCACAGATGTTTTAAAGAAAAAAATCACAAATTGATGTGGAAATGGGGTGAACTGAAGTTAGGGTTGGAAAAATAAGAAGCAGAGAATCCAAAATTTTCAGGTTCATCCATCCCTACACCAGCCTGATCATTGGCTGGGGCTCATGAGAGGACACCACTTTGGCTACCCTGGTGTAGACCAGTGGTTCCCAAACTTTTTTTCCCAGGGACCATTTAAAAATCGCTGAGGTTCTTGGCGGACCACTTAATGATTTCTTCTGTCCATTGTAGCAATTGGAACGCGCTGTGCTTGATACTGTTTGGTTTTTAATTGTATTTTTCTTGGTTCTTTTATTTCTCATAATGTATTTTATTTATTACAGTTTGCCTTCCATAGAATTCAAATTGTAATACAATGAAATATTTTATAAGAAATAAGAGAAGCAATAAAAATTGATTGAAAATCAATATGAATATGTAGTGCAGACGTGCCATGGACCACCTGAATGAAGCTTGCAAACACACTTTGGAAATCCCTGGTGTATACAACACTGAGCTAGATAGACCAATGATCATGCTTGGTCTAAGGCAGCTTTCTGTTTGCCTACAGCAGGGGTGATGTTGCTGGACTACAAGTCCCATGATCCCCAGCCAGCATGGCTAATGATCAGGGATGATGGGAGTTGTAGTCCAGCAGCATCTGGGAGGCCCCGGCTCCCCTCCCCATCCCTGCCCTGGAGATAATGGGGAACAAGGCTATTCATATAAAGTATTATTGAACATGATGTTAAACCTTGTGCACAACTGATTAAACTCAGGATGACTGTGGCAATCACATACTATGTGCACAATTTCTTTGGCAACCTGAGATCACCTAATGAGTCTATACTTTCTGGAAAGAGCTTTCAAGTTATGTGGCTAGTGAATTTGCAGTACAGCAAACACTTGTTATAATGTCGGTGTCGAGGAACAAAGGATCAGAACATAAGAGGAGCCCTGCTGGATCAGGCTAATGGCCCATCTAGGCCAGCATCCTGTTCACACAGTAGCCAACCAGATACTCCAGTGGGAAGCCTGCAAGAGCACTCTCCCCTCCTGTGGTTTCCATCAACTGGTTCAGAAGCATCCCACCTCTGACTATGGACACAGAGCATAGCCATCATGGCTAGTAGCTATTGATAGCCATATCCTCCATGAATTTGCCTAATCCTCTTTTAAAACCATCCAAGTTTGTGGCCATCACTGCCACTTTGGGGAGCAAATTCCATAGTTTAACTATGCATTGTGTGAAGAAGGATTTTCTTTTGTCTGTACTGAATCTTCCAGCATTTAGCTTCATTTGATGTCCACAAGTTCTAGTGTTATGAAAGAGGGAGAAAACTCTATTCCCTTTCTTCCACTTTGTAGGGGTTCCTATACACCCACGTTATAGGGCTTCCACATGATAATGAAAACTGCACTGAAAATGTTAGAGCTAGAGAGTGCCCAAGTGCTGGTGGCTTGGAAACCCCCGGGAAGAACAGCAGGGACTGAATGTCATATGAACTACAGTAAAGCACTTGCTAAAAATTTTAAGTACTTACATTTTAGCCTTCCTTTTCCCTTTTGAAGTATTCATACCACTCCCCCACTTCCAGCAAAAAGCCCTTGGAGAACCTTTCCCGGTTGCATTTCAACTCAGACTCACCCTTAAGGGTTGGAAAGAGGGGTCTAACCCCAGTGGCTTAGAAACCCCGCAGAGAGAAAAGTAGGCACTCAACTGAGGAAAGTTGTTTGGAAAGTTGGGAAGCTATCGCGTTTTTCAATCTTGTGAGTCAAAAGATATATGTAAACTGTATATTTTACTCGGGGTGTGTGGTCATCCCATTGTATATCTGAAACCGCGGTACAGCAAGAAGCGTTATAATGAGCTTCCACTGTATTAAAACTGCCTTTCTCCATATGGTAATAGACTGTACACCAATAAACCTGGATTTCCAACAGAGTGCAAACTGGCTTCCCTGAGAAACCTCATACTCGTTAAAATGAGAGAAAATAATTCAGGGCCAATAAAGGGAAAATAGTTTGTCCCAAGGGGATAAATTTTTCTTGTATGTCATTTTCCCCCCCCCATTCCTAGAAAAAGAATGCACACCTTTGTTTAAGTAAGTGAATTGAAGGCTTATGCTACATTAAGTTTGCTCATAAATTAAGACGATACTAATCCATGAATATGCATTAACTCTCTTACAAAGGGAGCTTTGCTGCTGTGGATGTACGAACAATGCATCTCATAACTAGATCCTGTGGCATTACTCATAAAGTGGCAGTATGTGATTTTATTTCACGGACCCACCAGTATTGCAGCTGTGTACATTGTCTCTCATGTTGTTGTTGTTATGTGCCTTCAAGTTGATCACGACTTATGGCGATCCTATGAATCAGCGACCTCCAACAGCATCTGCTATAAACCACCCTGTTCAGATCTTGTACGTTCAGGTCTGTGGCTTCCTTTATGGAATCAATCCATCTCTTTGGCCTTCCTCTTTTTCTACTCCCTTCTGTTTTTCCTATCATTATTGTCTTTTCTAGTGAATCAGGTCTTCTCATGATGTGTCTAAAGTATGATAACCTCAGTTTCATCATTTTAGCTTCTAATGGTAGTTCTGGTTTAATTTGTTCTAACACCCAATTATTTGTCTTTTTCACAGTCCATGGTATGCACAGAGCTCTCCTCCAACACCACATTTCAAATGCGTTGATTTTTCTGTTATCCGCTTTTTTCACTGTCCAACTTTCACATCCATACATAGAGATCGGAAATACCATGGTCTGAATGATCCTGACTTTAGTGTTCAGTGATACATCTTTGCATTTGAGGACCTTTTCTAGTTCTCTCATAGCTGCCCTCCCTAGTCCTAGCCTTCTTGTGATTTCTTGACTATTGTCCCCATTTTGGTTAATGACTGTGCCAAGGTATTGATAATCCTTGACAGGTTCAGTGTCCTCATTGTCAACTTTGTTGTTGTTGTTATGTGCCTCCAAGTCGACTACAACTTATGGCGACCCTATGAATCAGTGACCTCCAAGAGCATCTGTCATGAGCCACCCTGTTCAGATCTTGTAAGTCCAGGTCTGTGGCTTCCATGATGGAATCAATCCATCTCTTGTTTGGCCTTCCTCTTCTTCTACTCCCTTCTGTTTTTCCAAGCATTATTATATATTCTAATGAATCATGTCTTCTCATTATGTGTCCAAAGTATGATAACCTCAGTTTCATCATTTTAGCTTCTAGTGATAGTTCTGGTTTAATTTGTTCTAACACCCAATCATTTGTCTTTTTTGCAGTCCATGGTATACGCAAAGCTCTTCTCCAACACCACATTTCAAATGCGTTGATTTTTCTGTTATCCGCTTTTTTCACTGTCCAACTTTCACATCCATACATAGAGATCGGAAATACCATGGTCTGAATGATCCTGACTTTAGTGTTCAGTGATACATCTTTGCATTTGAGGACCTTCTCTAGTTCTCTCATAGCTGCCCTCCCCAGTCTTAGCCTTCTTCTGATTTCTTGACTATTGTCGCCATTTTGGTTAATGATTGTGCCAAGATATTGATAATCCTTGACAAATTCAATGTCCTCATTGTCAACTTTAAAGTTACATAAATCTTCTGTTGTCACTAGTTTAGTCCTCTTGACGTTCAGCTGTAGTCCTGCTTTTGTGCTTTCCTCTTTAATTCTCATCAGCATTCGTTTCAGATCATTACTGGTTTCTGCTAGTATGACCATTTTTTATTTTTCTTCTGAGAAGCAAGACCAGACTGACTGGGGCAATGCCCAGAGCTTGAGAGGGGAGTGGGAGGAGAGTGAGAGAGAATATTTCATTTTGACAGACAGGTCTAGCTTTCAATCAGAGCAAATTACTTTCCTAGGGCTTTGTAATCATGGTGATTTGGGGGACGGATTAAAAACATGATTTTTCACCTGAATCTGTGGTTTTCCCTATGGACTTTAATGGAGGTATCAAGCATATTCCCCAAAATTCAGTGAGGCAAGAAGAAGACCATCCCCCACCAATGACTCCTGGGATAACAGGCAGGGCTGACCCCAGGCATGCTGGTGCCCTTGGACACCAGCCTGCCCCACGCATGCGTTGCTGCCGTCAACCAAGATGGCAGCAGAGGCTTCAGCCCCTTAGGGAAACCTTGGCCGCCATCTTGATTAATGGCAACCCTGTGCACACAGTGCACACAGCCGCAAAAAACAGCACAGAGAAAGGTAGGTGGAGCAGGTGAATGGCGGGAAGCTCGGAAGCTCCTGCCCTGTGATCCGCAGCAGCAATCCTGCCATGGATTGTAGAAGGGGAGTACAGGGGCCCTCAGCCAGGGTCCCATCTGGCCACCCTTTAGAGCCGGCTCTGATAACAGGGTCTTTGCTGGAGTGGCTGTGACATTTTCTTCATCCCAGTCTCTCCTGGGGATCCATGCTCTTTTCCCCACATCCTGCCCCCCAATTCCTATTTTACCCATCCCGAAATTGTAAAGTCTGCCCTTGTGGGAAAACCACTGCAGCTCTCATTCTGAAATTTGACAGGCTTCATCCTTTCAGAAGGGGTGACCATGCCTTTACATTGCATCCAATTATGCCTGGAAAACCAAAAAGTTATAGACTTTCCTTCGTTTTTTAAAAATAAAAATTGAGAGGTGCCCTGCACAAAAAGCCTCGAGTGTATCTGCCTAAATTTGGCAAACTTAACCCACTCCTCTGGAGACTTTGCACTGCCTGTACATTTAATCCACTTTGGCCAAAAGGGGGAAATGTTCCAGCTATGTTTTAGATGCCCCATCCTAGTGAATAGAGAATACAGAGCTTTGTTTTATACAGAGGGGATCTGAACTCAGAGCACAGACTTAAGTGAGACTCAGAAACAGGTCTGATTTTTTTTTAAAAAAGGCATAGATACAGAATCTTGGAGCCCAGCCTTACCTCTACTATATATGTTAAAATATGGAAACAGTTTGAATAATGCAAATAATGGGTGGTATTCAATTAAGTCCTTCTCAAAATAGACCCACTGAAATTAATGAACCTAAGTTGGTTATGCCTATTAAATTCAGTAGGTCTACTCTGAGTAGTACTAGGCTTGAATACCATCCAATGGGTTTATGTATGCCCATATTTTTATTTTTACGGGTGTTTTTTGAGAGCGGAAGCTGTTGGAAGTATGGCAAGAGCAACTCCTGTTTGGGCTCTTTTTGCCGCCACCGCTGCTGCTTCTTTTCGCATTCCAGAAGGAAGATACAGTTAAGATCTTCCAGATGGCTAGGATTGCCCACCTTGAGCGTCACTCTTCTCTACCTAACTTCCTTCCTCTGTAAACTGATATTCTAAGGGAGGTTGACCTCACTTCTGACCCTCCTTCCTGTTTAACTCTTCTTCAACTGTCCAAGGATTGAGGAGACATCTTTGGCTGCAATCCATTACACACTTACCTGGGAGTAGGGATGGGTGAGAATTTCAATTCAGTTCACATTTCAAGCAGAATTTATCAAATTCACACTTTCTGAAATAATATGAGAACTGAAACGCAGTCATCCTTCGAAATTCACATTGATTAGAATGTTGGGATGCAGTTCGCCAACTAAACAATATTTACAAAAATTCATGTATTAGGGGAAAGTGTGCATAAAAATGAATATATGAGTGAAAATAACAGGCAAAAAGGCATGATGTGATGAGAAATGGCTTGGAAAATGTGTGTCTTTGTCAAAACTGCCTACAAAAATGTGTTTATTTGGAGGAATTCACACTAAAATGGTGGAGAATTTTCATGAGGATTTTTTTTAAAAAAAATTGCAGATTGCTGCAGAAATGTGAAGAACTGAATTTAACACTGGAAAAATGAGAAACAAAGAGAACCGAAACTGACAGCTCTTTCCATCCCTACCTGGGAGTAAGTCCCATTGGACCCAATGGAGCTTACTTCTGAGTAGACACGTATTGAATAGCAGCCTTAGTCTTTGCTCTCTCTCCTGACCCATTTCACCTCCAACTTAGCTAGCTAGAACTAGGTATGCCTTTCCTATCCACTATGTATTTCTGTAAATAAAGTAGCTTTTCTTATTTTACTAAGTCTTAAGCAGAGCTTGGAAAAGTTACTTTTTTGAACTACAACTCCCATCAGCCCAATCCAGTGGCCACATTGGCTGCGGCTGATGGGAGTTGTAGTTCAAAAATGTAACTTTTCCAAGCTCTGGTCTTAAGTCTCAGTGATTTAAACGCAGAGTAAAAGCCTGCTTCTTAGGTAAATACAGACACAGGCACACACAACTCAGAACTCTGAATTACTTTGCATATGCATACCAGAAGCCACAGAGCCACTCAGAAACACAGGAAGTCCCTAATCTGTCTTCTCAATGGTGCAAAATGACTCAGAAACACAGTAGGGGCTAGTGCCCACTAGGACTGGTATGGAAAGCAGGGAGACCAACAGTAGGTGGAGACAGAACCAATTGGAGGCAGAGCCACCTTCTGACTGGTTACAAATAAGAAGGCCAGCATGGATGAGCGAAAAATTGGATTCAGTTTGCATATAAAGCCGAATCTATCAAACTCATACTTTGCAAAACAGTGTGAGAACTCAAATACAGCCATCCTTTGAAATACGCCCTTATCTGAATTTTGCAATGCAGTCCTCCAAGCAATGTTTACAACACTGCATATATAAGAGGAAAGAGTGCATAAAAATTAATATATTAATGAAAATAACATACAAAAATGCCTTCTATTAGGAGAAATTGCTGGTACAAATGTGGACGTTTGTCAAAAATGCGTGCAAAAACATGTTTATTAGATGAAATTTGCACTGAAGAATTTTCATGAGGATTTTTTTTTAAGTTCGCAAATTGCCACAGAAATGTGAACTAAATTTAAGACTGGAAAAATAAGGATTCTTCGATCCCTAATGGCCACTTGTCAAAAAAGAGGAAATGTGTCAACCTAAAAGAGGTCAAAATAGGACACTGATTTGCACGTGCTAATTTAGGGACGATAAGACTATAGGGCATTGACTAAAAAGTCAAACAATGGTGACTTATACTGAGTCAGACCATTGGTCTATCTAGCTCAGTATTGTCTACACTGACTGGCAGCATGTTTCAGGCAAGGGTCTCAGGACTATTTGGAGTTGCCGGGGATTGAACCTGTATCCTTCATGCAAAGCAGCTATTCTGCCACTGAGCTACGGCCTTTCTCACTTATGGTCACATGTCACCCAGAGGAGAAAATGCTATGCCTTCTGTTACACAGATGGCAACACCACAAACGCCGAATGCTGCCTTGCAGCATAATCGTAGAGAGTCGGTGTGTTGGTTTGCTTCCAGACGGAAGATTATTGCAGACCCTGCCTGACAGACATGATTAATAACTTGGCAGTTGCTTTTGTGCTCTACACAGCACTTGCCCCCAAAATTGGAAGGAACTGGAGGAGGCGGGCGAGTGTGGCAACGACAGTCATTTCGCAGCCAGACAACTGCTACTTTGTGATTAAAGAACAAACACAATTACACGGAGAAAACACCATGGCATGAGCACTCTCCTCCTCCTCTGCATCTCCCTCCCTCCTCATCTCTACCCCTCCTTCTTCTTAAAGTCAAATTCTGCATTTTTAGGACGGATTTCCCAGCTCTAAAGTACGCACAACCTGAAATAGCAAGAGGAAGGGTGGGGATTTCACAAAATGGAGATGGTTTTATTTGCAGGTCTGGTGGACCTTAGAGCAGCAGGCAACCCTAAGAAGAGGAATGGCTGCATGCCAGCAAAGCAGGAGCCATCCTAGGCTGGGGTTCAAGTTCCAGTCTTTTGATGTGCGTTTAACGCAGGTAATTCACATCAAACCACCACAAGATTTTCTCTGCAGTATAGAGGCTTGCAGTGCTTTTTTGGTAAAGAATGAGGTGCCAGGACTCATACCTTGATAAAGGTATTGTGGATGCCAGCACAAAAAGTCAGGTGCCAATACTACTTGCCAATGAGTATCATCACCCAAAAAAATAAATCTCTGGAGGCTTAATGGATCAAGGGCCTGATCAGTGTTAAGCGGGGTGGCCTACAAAACGATGTGCACCCATTTGTGACTGCGCAGAGTTAAACTGTGGGATTCACTCCCACAAGAGGCAAGTGATGGCCACCAACTTGGATGGCTTTAAAAGAGGATTAGACAAAGTCATGGAGGAGAAGGCTATCAATAGCCATTAGCCATGATGGCTACGCTCTGCCTCAATGGTCAAAGGCAACATGGTCCTGAACAGGGCCGGTTCTAAAGGGCGGCCAGGTGGGGCACTGGCCCAAGGGCCCTTGGAGCTACAAGGGCCCTCCACTCACCAGTCAGGAGCTTCCAAGCTGCCTGCCATCCCCCCAGTTCACCTACCTTTATCTCTGCTGGGTTTTGCGGTTTGCCATCAATCAAGATGGCGGCCGAGGTTTCCCTAAGGGGCTGAAGCCACTGCCGCCATCTTGGTTGACGTAGGTTCACGTAGGTGAAGCAGGGGATGGTGGGCAACTCGGAAGCTCCTGTCCGGCGAGCCGCAGCTGCGGAGGGGCCCAGGGCAGGCTGGTGTCCAAGGGCCCTGGCATGCCTGGGGGCAGCCCTGGTCCTGAATACCAGTTGCTGGGAACTGCAGGAGGGGAGAGTAGACTGTCTGCTGTAAACCACTCTTAGGTCTTTTTTTTCTAGCAAGCAGTATATACATTTTATGAAATAAATAAAAATAAAATACGCTGTGGAGGTTCTGCATCTTTCTTGGTATTATTGAGATTTTTTTGTATTTTCGTTTTAGCAGAGTTTGCACTTACCTTTCTTATGAGGCGGCTGAAGGATGGGAGTGAATGAGTGGAGGGATGCAAGAAGGCAATGTTTGCCCTTCTGTCCTGTGTTGCTGCTGTTGTTGCTGTTGTTACCTGCCCTTCACCCAAAGGTTCCGGGGGAGGAGGTTTACAACCGTTTTAAAACATATAATTAAAAAGAGTTTAAAACATTAAAACAACCTAAACATTGCATGCAGCACTGTTTTGGTTCTGCTTCAGTTTGTCTACTGCCAAAAACAACATTGTTTGTCTCATGGTCCGCTGTAGTGAAATGATGTAACTTGCTTGATTTAATTTCATAAAGTATGTAAGCTATTGGTGTCATTTCATTATTCCACACCTTTCAATTCAATGCAAAGCAAACACAATGCAAATGGAGGTGGGCGTAATTGTTTGCAAACGGAAAGCAACAAAAACAGTGAATATCGATCATTTTTGCTGAACTGATTTCCATTCTGGACATAGGATGATCAAGCAAACAGCAGCAATTTCCAGTTTGTTATCACCCGAATTCTCCAGCATCACCAAGTAAGTCTCCTCTTCTGTGGCAGAATCGTCTCTTGATAGTCTGCATTCTTCCCATCCTGAACTGCCAACAAAACTCCACAATCTCTGTGACTGGGCTTTCCTCGGGAGCAGAGAATCCTTTTTGGCCCTTCTGGGCAACCTTCCTGGGGCAGTGTGCCAATACTACATGTGAGAAAGATCTACGAATTGTTATTGATCACAAGCTGAATAGGAGCCAACAGTGCGATGTGGCTGCAAAAAAGGCAAATGCTATTTTAAGCTGCATTAACATAGGTATAGTTTCCAAATCATGTGAGGTATTGGTTCCCCACCATTCAGCACTGGTTAGGCCTCATCTTGAGTACTGCATCCAGTTCAGGACACTGCACTTTAAGAAGGATGCAGACAAACTGGAACAGGTTCAGAGGAGGGCAATGAGGATGATGAGGGGACTAGAAACACAGCCCCAGGGCTGGTGCTAAAGGCTGGCCAGGTAGTGCCCTGGCTGAGGGCCTCTGGGGCCACAGGGCCCCTGAGTGGCCCCTCGATAGGGTGGGGGAGGAGTAGCGCTCCTTTTCCATGATCCTCAGCAGAATACTGCCACAGATCGCAGGGAGAGAGCTTCCCAACCACCCACCTGTTCACTGGCTCCACCAGCCTGTCTCTCCTGTCTTTTGTGGCTGCACAGGCTGCGCACGCAGGTCTGCCATTAATCAAGATGGTGGCCAAGGTTTCCATAAGGTGCTGATGCCCCTGCCTCCATCTTGGTTGATGGCATGGATGCACGCACTTAGCATGCATGTGTGCCATCAACGAAGATGGCGGCAGAGGCTTCAGCCCCTTAAGGAAACCTTGGCTGCCATCTTGGCTAATGGCAGTCCAGAGCGCACAGCCGCAAAAGACAGAAGAGACAGGTAGGTGGGCCTCGTGTGTGTGTGTGTGTGTGTGTGTGTGCAAGTGCGCACGCATGCACGCACCAGAACCTGGGGCAAGCTGGTGTCCAAGGGCCCCAGCATGCCTGGCGCTGGCCCTGCACAGCCCTATGAGGAAAGACTGAAAGAACTGGGCATGTTTAGCCTTGAGAAGAGAAGACTGAGGAGACATATGATAGCACTCTTCAAGTACTTGAAAAGTTGCCACCCAGAGGAGGGCCAGGATCTCTTCTCGATCGTTCCAGAGTGCAGGACACAGAATAATGGGCTCAAGTTGCAGGAAGTTAGATTTTGACTGAACATCAGGAAAAACTTCCAAGGTGTTAGAGCAGTATGACAATAACCTAGGGAGATGGTGATCTGTCTAACACTGGAGGCATTCAGGAGGCAGCTAGACAGCCGCCTGTCAGATATGCTTTAAGTTTGATCCCTGCATTGACCAGGGGGTTGGACTCAATGGCCTCATAGGTCCCTTCCAAGTCTACTCTTCTATGATACTATGATTTGTAGAATGGAAAAAATAGACACTCACAAACACTCCTGTCTTCACCTAGTCAGGTAAGTCAAATAATGCAGGCAGAGTCCAGACAGAAAAGTCCTCACACACTTAACTGAGCAAACGGAACAAAAACAGTTTGTCCTTTGAGGAGAAAAGAGAGATTTTTGCCTTTCGGTTCAGGCCTTGTACAGAGCAGAGAGACATACAACCAAACATACAAAGGAAAACTCCCTCGGAACTACACCGTCAATCAGAGCATGTGCTACCACACTGAAGATCATGCCACTTAGCCTGATTGCTAAGCCACCTGTCCTTCTGTTGGCTAGGTGACCCTAACAGAATTAACCCTTAAGTTAGAAACTGAATGATTCCTGCTGTTGGACTTCCAACAAGTGCAACAAAAACTAACATTGCACTCGAGAGTCCCCCCTCTCCCCAAAATAGAAAAATAGGAAGCTACCTTTTACCAAGTCAGACCATTGGTCCATCTAGCTCAGTATAATAATAATAATAATAAATGTAATTTCTGTGTCGCCTATCTGGCCAAAGGCCACTCTAGGCGACGTACAAAACAGTTAAAACACAATGAGATAAAATACAGTAATACAATAAAAAACAGTATGAGAATAATACAGCAGCAACAATATTAAAACAGGGTAGGAGGCATTTCAGTCACAGAAATTAACCCTCCCCGGAGATCCCAAAGGCCTGTTGAAAGAGCCAGGTCTTTAAGGCTTTACGGAATACATTTAGGGAAGAGGCATGCCGGAGATCTTGTGGGAGGGAGTTCCAGAGAGTGGGGGCCGCCACTGAGAATGCCCTCTCTCTTGTACCCACCAATCTAGCTGTTTTTGTCGGCGGGATTGAGAGAAGGCCTTGAGTGGCTGATCTTGTCGGGCGGCATAATTGGTGGCGTTGAAGGTGCTTCTTTAGATAAACTGGGCCGAGACCGTATAGGGATTTAAAGGTTAATACCAACACCTTGAATTGGGCCCGGAAAACAACTGGAAGCCAGTGTAGATCAAACAACACTGGTGTGATGTGATCCCGGCGGCGACTATTCGTAGTAGTCGAGCCGCCGCATTTTGTATAAGTTGTAATTTCCAGACCGTTTTCAAGGGTAACCCCACGTAGAGCGCATTACAGTAGTCCAAACGAGAGGTGACCAGGGCGTGTACTACCAGGGGGAGCTGATGAACAGGAAGGTAGGGTTGCAGCCTTCGTATGAGGTGTAGTTGATACCAGGCTGCCTGGCTCACTGCCGAAATCTGAGCCTCCATGGACAGCCTGGAGTCAAGTACAACCCCAAGGCTGCGGACCTGGTCCTTCAGGGGTAAACTCACCCCATTGAACTTCAGGTCAACATCTCCCAACCTTCTTTTGTCCCCCACAAGTAGCACCTCGGTCTTATCGGGGTTCAGCTTCAGCTTGTTCCTTCCCATCCATCCACTCACGGATTCCAGGCACTTGGACAAGGTCTCCACAGCCAACTCTGGTGAAGATTTAAACGAAAGATAGAGCTGAGTGTCATCTGCATATTGGTGACACTGCAGCCCAAATCTCCTGATGATTGTCCCCAGCGGCTTCATATAAATATTAAATAGCATGGGAGAGAGGATAGAGCCCTGTGGCACACCACAATTGAGAGGCCAAGGGTCTGAAACCTCCTCCCCCAATGCTACTTGTTGGTACCTATCGGAGAGAAAGGAACGGAACCACTGTAATACAGTGCCTCCAATTCCCAATCCCTGCAGGCGATGTAAAAGGATACCGTGGTCGACAGTATCAAAAGCCGCTGAGAGATCGAGGAGGACAAGAAAGGTGAATTCTCCCCTATCTAATGCCCTCCTCAAATCATCTACCAGAGCGACCAAGGCTGTTTCAGTTCCATGACCAGTCCTGAAACCCGATTGGTATGGATCCAAGTAATCTGTTTCATCCAAGTGTGTTGACAACTGGTTGGCCACCACTCGCTCAATGACCTTGCCCAAAAATGATAGGTTCGAAATTGGGCGGAAGTTATTGAAAACTTGGGGATCCAAGGAGGGCTTCTTCAGGATGGGCTTTACAATTGCCTCCTCAAAGGCTGATGGCATCACACCCTCTTTCAAGGAAGCATTTACCACCGCCTTGATCCCCTTGCCCAATTTCTCTCTGCAGGTCATAAGGAGCCACGATAGGCAAGGATCAGTTAGACAAGTGGTAGGCTTCACAGATGAAAGCACCTTGTCCACATCCTCAGAAGGGAGAAGCTGAAACCGATCCCAACTTACCGGCATGCAACTGGCCAACTCTGGTTCATCCACTGTATCCACGGCGCACGGAATCGAGCTCCGTAAGTGTTCGATTTTGTCAGCAAAGTGCTTTGCTAATATATCACAGGAGGCCTTTGTGATGTTCCTATATTAATGTATATATGGTAAGGGTTGGTTGTTTAGAAGATACATGGTAAGTGGAGTGAAAGAGGGGGAGTGAATGGGCAGTAGAATGCGAGATGATTGGCTGAGTGTTTAAAATGGCTGAATGTATAAAAGGAAGAGTGAGAGTGGAATCTGGGGGGGAGAAGAGAACTGAGTGGGTTGCTTGGTGGGGTTTAGAGAGTTGTTTGCCAGGAGGGAGGTGGAGTTCGGATTAGTATTGAGTAAAACCATATGCTTATGTGCCTTAAGAAGAAATCTTGTTAATCTTGTTAGCTTTGTTATCTGTAATAAATACTTAATTTGGTTTACCAAAGGCCTGATCCTTGGCTGGGGTTTCACAGACCAGAAGGGAGGGTAAGGTAATGACCAAGGCTGAAGGGGAACTGTAACAAATGGTGGCAGCGGTGAAGAGAATAACAATACCAGTATTCAGAGTCTCTGGGAATACTAGTATTGGGACGTTACTGGTGGTTGCCTAGCAGGGGGATCTGTTGAGATCTGTGCTAGAGCGGGGAGAGAAACCATAAGAGAGAGCGGTCCGGACTGGTGGAGTCCCTGGTGGTGCCTAGTGACAGGCAGTAACCACGAGCAGGTAGGAACCTGACAGGGAGAGCCAGGGAAGGGCATCACATGTGGTGGCAGTAGCGGTGGGATACGAACAACAGAGAATCCAGATACGAACCAAAGAGAGTCCCATAGACACGTGGTGACAAAGGAGACTACATCGCAGGTGTTGGCTGTAGCAGTGAGATACGAATACTAGAGAATCCCTACCAGTGGTGTGGCAAACAGAAATAACAAAACAAGATTATTTGTGAGAGTGACTGGCAAAGAGTGTGTGGCAAAGAGTGAGTGAACTCAAACACCATGGCTGAATACATAAAAATGAAAAGAGAGGAGCTGGTGGAGAAGTGCATAACATTCAATTTACCTCACGAGGGTAAAGGGGTAGATGAATTGAGGGTAGCACTTATAGGATTTGCTACTGCCCAGCAAAAACAACCTGTCAGGGAAGAGACCCCAGAAGGATATTTAAGCAATCCCGCTTATATAGAGTACTTGAGAGAGAAGTTAAGATGGGAGGCTGAGGAAAAAGACAAGCAGAGGGAGTTGGAAGCTGAGAGATTGAGGATGGAGGCTGAGGAAAAAGACAAACAGCGGGTCTTTGAGGCTGAGGAAAAAGACAAACAGAGGGAGTTTGAAACTGAGAAGTTGAGAATGGGGTTTGAGGAGAGGGAGAAGCAATGAGCAGTGGATGCCGAATTACAAGTAGAAAAGTTAAAATTTGAAAGAGAGAAGTTTCATTCTGATGAAACAAGAAAGGACAGAGATGGAGCAAAAATAAAAATTACTCCAAAGGACTTTGCTGTCTATGAGCCTGGTCAAGATCCTCAAATTTACCTCAGCACCTTTGAAAGAGCAGCTCAGTTGTGGGGGCTACCTGAAGATAAATACATGCAGTATTTATCAAACCTGATTAAAGGGGAATTGGCTGAGGTATACCAATATTTCCCCTCAGACAGGCCCGTCACCTATGCTGAATTCAAAGAAGCAGTGTTTAAAAGATTCAGACTGGGGCCTGATTATTTTAGAAAGCTTTTCAGAAACTGCCAGATACAGACAGGGAGGTCTTTCGTGGAGCTGGGGGCAAAACTGATGGACATATTTGGGAAAAGGCTGACAAGTGCAAAAGCTCAGTCTGTGGAGGAGGTGAAAAACCTCATGATATTGGATCAATTATACCATCAGTTACCACCAGAAATAAGGCTCCTGGTCAAAGACCATTCCCCTACATCAGTGCAGGAGGCCGCAGAGATGGCGGATCACTTCGCCTCCAACAGAACGGGCTGGGTGGGGAAAACATCAAGAGATTTTAAACCCAGACCATATAACGCTGTCAGAAGGGATGTGGTACCACAGAGAGTGAGTCCTCCAGTAAAATCTGAAGGGCACAGGACACCCCAGAGTGGATCTGTGTACCCTAAAAGTGAGGAGAAATTATGCTACAAATGTGGTAGACCGGGGCACCTACGTTTTCAATGTGAGGTTGCCAGCCCCATTAGTAATCCTGCTCAGACAAGGGCAGTGAAAACAGAGCCCAAGGCTTTAGAAACAGCGAAAAAGGTTCAGTTTTGCCAGATAAACTGGACAGAAGTAACAGACCTTGATTCAAGTCTGAGAGAGGAAGTGAGTGTACAAGGGGCAAATTATTGGGCATTGCTTGATACTGGTGCCGCTCAGACATTACTGAGGCCAGATTTAATAAAATCTGAGGTAATATTACCTCAGGAAACTGTGACTATCCAAGGAGTGAGGGGTCAACCAGAAAGTTTGCCTGTGGCCCTGGTGGAAATGACTTGGAGAGGCCGAGAGGGCCGATATAAAGTAGGCATTAATGCCCAGCAACAAGAACCAGTAATACTGGGAAGGGATGTAAAGGGCGCCCAAGGAAAGATCTATGTAGTGACCAGACAGCAAATTGGCAGAGAATAATAATAATAATAAATTTAATTTCTTCGTCGCCTATCTGGCCAATGGCCACTCTAGGCGACTTACAAAATTATTAAAATACAATTAATAAAATACAGTAATACAATAAAAACAATAGATCTACAACAACAATATTAAAACTGGGTAGGAGGCATTACAATTATATCGATTAACCCTCCCCGGATACCCCGAAGGCCTGCTGAAAAAGCCAGGTCTTTAAGGCTTTCCGAAATACATTTAGGGAAGAGGCATGCCGGAGATCTTGTGGGAGGGAGTTCCAAAGAGTGGGGGCCGCCACTGAGAATGCCCTCTCTCTTGTACCCGCCAATCTGGCTGTTTTTGTTGGTGGGATTGAGAGAAGGCCCTGTGTGGCCGATCTTGTCGGGCGGCATAATTGGTGGCGTTGAAGGTGCTCCGTGAGATAAACTGGGCCGAAACCGTATAGGGATTTAAAGGTCAATACCAACACCTTGAATTGGGCTCGGAAAACAACTGGAAGCCAGTGTAGGTCGAACAACAATGGTGTGATGTGATCTCGGCGGCGACTATTCGTAAGTAGTCGAGCCGCCGCATTTTGTATCAGTTGTAATTTCCAGACCGTTTTCAAGGGTAACCCCATGTAGAGTGCATTACAGTAGTCCAAACGAGAGGTGATCAGGGCGTGTACCACCAGTGGGAGCTGATGAACAGGAAGGTAGGGTTGCAGCCTTCGTATGAGGTGTAGTTAGTACCAGGCTGCCTGGCTCACTGCCGAAATCTGAGCCTCCATGGACAGCCTGGAATCAAGCACAACCCCAAGGCTGTGGACCTGGTCCTTTAGGGGTAAACTCACCCCATTGAACTTCAGGTCAATGTCACCCAACCTTCTCTTGTCCCCCACAAGTAGTACCTTGGTTTTATCAGGGTTCAACTTCAGCTTGTTCCTTCCCATCCATCCACTCACGGATTCCAGGCAGTTGGACAAGGTCTCCACAGCCAACTCTGGTGAAGATTTAAACGAGAGATAGAGCTGAGTGTCATCCGCATATTGATGACACTGCAGCCCAAATCTCCTGATGATTGCTCCCAGCGGCTTCATATAGATGTTAAATAGCATGGGAGAGAGGATAGAGCCCTGTGGCACACCACAATTGAGAGGCCAAGGGTCTGATACCTCCTCCCCCAATGGGTGGAATCTGTTAACCAGCCTCAGGTCACCATAGCAACCACTAGCAGGCCTGCTGAAGGAGACAAACTGTATCAAGTGGTCTCTGATAATGATGAGGCAGATCAATTCAGGGAAGAGCTACAAAAAGATATGTTTGAAGCAGATAAAGGAACAAGCTCTGACCCGACAGATTCCTTTCACTGACAAACTGAGGAATCAAGTTGTGTGTGAGAATGGGATTTTATATAGACTGTGGATGCCTGCTGAAAGAAAGGATGAATGTGAACCAGTGAAGCAATTGATAGTACCTAGCAAATACAGAACCAGATTGCTAGAGGTAGCCCACGATGTCCCATGTGCAGGATATCTGGGAATAAAAAAGACCAAGAGGAGATTGGCTGCACACTATTATTGGCCAAACATCTCCAAAGATGTAAAACAACATTGTCTATCTTGTGGAATATGCCAAAAGGTGGGAAAAAGTGGAGTAAAGACTAAGGCACCCTTAAAGCCCCTTCCTATAATTGGACAACCCTTTTATAGAGTGGGAATAGATTTGGTGGGCCCTTTTTCCAAACCCACAAGGCATGGCAAGAAATATCTATTGGTAGTGGTGGATTTTGCCACCAGGTACCCAGACGCAGAAGCACTAAGATCCGTGGAAGCCCCTGTAGTGGCAGAGGCTTTATTAAAAATCTTTATGAGGCTGGGTTTCCCTCATGAAGTGCTGACGGATCAAGGCAGTATATTCATGGGAGAAGTGATGCAATGTATGTGGAAATGTTGTGGTCTAAAACATCTAAAGACCACTACTTACCATGCCGCCACTAATGGGCTAACTGAGAGATTCAATGGCATTTTGAAGGGCATGATCAGAAGCTATGTTCAAGATCACCCACAAGACTGGGATGAACGTTTGGGATGCTTCTTATTTGCATACAGAGAAGTCCCTCAAGAGTCAACAGGCTTCTCACCCTTTGAACTCATGTTCACTAGAAAAGTGAGGGGACCTTTGGAACTATTAAAAAATTCATGGGAAGGAACCCTGGGAGAGTACAAAACATCTGTAGTAGATTTTGTATTGGAATTCCGCAATAAATTAACATCAATGATGGAGGTGGTGGAAAAGAATTTGAGTCAAGCACAGGAGAAGCAACGTTACTGGTATGACAGAACAGCCAGAGAATGTGTGTATGATGTGGGAGATATGGTTATGGCGTTCATACCCAGGAAACATGACAAATTACAGGCTAACTGGGAAGGACCATATACCATCAGAGAAAGGCTTGACACAGTGACATATGTAATTACCACAGACCAATTAAACAAAAGCAAAGTGGTTCATGTAAATATGTTGAAGCCTTACCATACCAGGGATGCACAGGTGTTGCAAGTTACCTTATTCCCTGAGGGAAGTGGGCCTGAACTTCCAGATTTGGTACAGGAAAGCAAAGACGAAGGAGGGGTAGATCAAGTGGAATGGTCAGAGGAGGTGAAGGAGGAAGTAAAAGAAGAGATTCTGAGAGTTTTGAAAACCTATAGGAATCTCTTTAGTAATAAACCTGGCCGAACCAGTATAGCCAGACATTCCATTGATACTGGAGAGCATGCCCCAGTCAGATCTGTACCGTGCTGTGTGAATGGGAAAGTTGTGAGTGAAGTAATCTATGTAGGACATAAGGTGGGGAGTGGGAAAATCACCCCCTTATGGAGCAAGGTAGAGGCAGTGCAATTGTGGCCTATCCCCTTGCATGAATTAACAAAGAAGAAGTGTTCTGAGCGTGTGGTATGGGCGGATGAATGTCAGAAAGCTTTTGATCTACTGAAGCAAGCCTTGTGCCAAGGACCCATATTAATAGCACCAGACTATGAGAAACCATTCATCGTGGCTACAGATGCGTCGGACCTAGCGCTGGGAGTCGTCTTGCTACAGGAGAGAGAAGGCACCAGACATCCAGTGGCGTACCTGAGTCGCAAGCTGACGCCGAGGGAGAAAAACTATTCGTCGGTCCAGAAGGAGTGCCTAGCGGTCGTGTGGGGACTGAACAAGTTGCGCCCATACGTGTGGGGACGAAGATTCACAGTGACTACGGATCATCGGGCCTTGTTATGGTTGCAGACTATGAAAAACCATAACACTATGCTGCAGAGGTGGTCCTGGGCCCTACAGGACTATCAGGTGGACTTCCAGTTCATCAAAGGCAAGGACAATGTACTGGCCGATGGACTTTCCAGGCAAGTGGCTGGGACTGCAGTGACGTGACCAGACAGAGGAACAAAGAAAGACATTTTCCCCATAGAGACTTTTATTTGTTAACGCGACGTATAAATCCTGGAACAGGAATAATACTCTGCTGTTGTTTAAGGGGGGGGAAATGTGATGTTCCTATATTAATGTATATATGGTAAGTGTTGGTTGTTTAGAAGATACATGGTAAGTGGAGTGAAAGAGGGGGAGTGAATGGGCAGTAGAATGCGAGATGATTGGCTGAGTGTTTAAAATGGCTGAATGTATAAAAGGAAGAGTGAGAGTGGAATCTGGGGGGAAGAAGAGAACTGGTGGGGTTTAGAGAGTTGTTTGCCAGGAGGGAGGTGGAGTTCGGATTAGTATTGAGTAAAACCATATGCTTATGTGCCTTAAGAAGAAATCTTGTTAATCTTGTTAGCTTTGTTATCTGTAATAAATACTTAATTTGGTTTACCAAAGGCCTGATTCTTGGCTGGGGTTTCACAGACCAGAAGGGAGGGTAAGGTAATGACCAAGGCTGAAGGGGAACTGTAACAAATGGTGGCAGCAGTGAAGAGAATAACAATACCAGTATTCAGAGTCTCTGGGAATACTAGTATTGGGACGTTACTGGTGGTTGCCTAGCAGGGGGATCTGTTGAGATCTGTGCTAGAGCGGGGAGAGAAACCATAAGAGAGAGCGGTCCGGACTGGTGGAGTCCCTGGTGGTGCCTAGTGACAGGCAGTAACCACGAGCAGGTAGGAACCTGACAGGGAGAGCCAGGGAAGGACGCATCACAGCCTTTGACTGTTCCAAGGGTTCCTGAGCAACTGGACCGACCAGGCTTTGGACCACCTGGAACAGCCTCCTGGGACAGCACTCCGCAGACGCAATAGAGGCAGCAAAGAAAGACTTCTTTCCTGCCTTTATTGCCACTTGGTAGGCAGCTACTGCTGCTCTAACCTGTGTCCGGACATCTTCGGAGCGAGATTTCCGCCACCGGCGCTCTAGTCGTCTCACCTCCTGTCTCAAACTACGCAACCGCGGTGTATACCATGGTGCTAGTTGAGTTCTATTCAGGGGGAGAGGACGTTTCGGAGCCACCCGGTCTAATGCCCTGGTGATCCCATCATTCCACTCCTTCACCAGGGTTTCAACCGGGTGACCTTCAGCAGGTTTCAATTCCCCTAGCGCAGTCAGGAATCCATCCGGATCCATCAGGCGCCTGGGGCGGACCATTCTAATAGGTCCTTCACCCCTGCTGAGGGGGCATGGCATCGAGAAGTCCATGTTTACCAGGTAGTGATCTGACCATGACACAGGGGTGGAATGAACCACTCCCAACTTCAGACCACTTCTGTCCTCTCCCAGGACAAATACAAGGTCGAGAGTATGACCGGCTACATGGGTGGGCCCAGTATTACTAAGGTGCAGTTCCCAGGAAGCCATGGTTTCCAGGAAATCCCGAGGGGCTCCAGTGAGAGTGGCCTCGGCATGCACGTTGAAGTCACCCAGCACTAACAATTCTGGGGACAATGCCCGTACAGCCGAGACCACCTCCAGCACCTCGGCCAGGGAGTCTGCTGTGCAGCGGGGTGGGCGGTACACAAGCAGGATCCCTAAACTGCCCTTCGGGCCCAACCTCCAGTACATACAATCAACAAATTGAGTCCTATGGAGAGGAGGTCTGGCAAAAACCAAGGACTCTCGGTAGATGACTGCCACGCCCCCTCCCCGCCTTCCTACCCTCGGCTGCTGTGCATAACGGAAACCTGGTGGACACATGGCCTCAAGAATGGGAGCAGAGGCTTCGTCCAACCAAGTTTCCGTAATGCATGCCAGGTCTGCCCGCCCATCCAAGATCATATCATGTCTGCACTGACTGACATCCAGGGTTTCAGGCTGCGGTCACTGCCAGGAATTGAACCTGAGATCTTATTTATTATTATATATTTATTTAAGATATTTCTATCTCGCCCTTCTATCCTACAATAGGGCACTCAGGGCGGCTTACAATAAATTCACACACATGCATAATAAAAGTATACAGAATACAAACACAAGACATGCATGCAAAGTAGATACTCTGCCACTGAGCCACAGCTCTTCCCCAATTTTTGAATGCTGTTTCATTACTCATTAACTGATGGGCAACTGTTGAAGGATATGTGGGAGAAAATTTTGGCACGGCACTATGTTAGAAACAGTGAGTTGGCCCGAAATATAGATGCTTTTCAATAACAGTGTGGGTGGGGTTCATCCTCTTTGTTCTTCCTAAATGGCTGCCCTATTGGTTCTGTGAATTTTGTTCTCCCGTGGCTGAACAAAAACAATTTCAGTTTGATCTGAATACCACCCACAAACACCCTCCAAAATGTCGCTTGGTCGAGTTTGATCAATACGCAGGCTCTGCAATTCCATGTGCCTCCCACTTGCATTTCCCAGCCAGAAGGGACTGAAGATTTTCCAATCCTCTAAGCTCACCTAAGACTAAATGACTGCCAGCATAAACTCAGCTAAATAAAGACATAAACGTGTAAAAGCACAATTGCTCCTAGTATAAGGACAGTTTGCAAAAGGATTGCTGTAGGGCACAATGAAGCCCCCCTCCCCAAATCTTCACAGCTGGAAGTGCATGTGCACATTCTGTGACAAATTCAAAAGTGCAGGGCCCCTTCATGATAATCACGCCATGCCCCCTCACAGCCATGGCACCTCACTCGGTTGCTTGCTTGCTTGCTTTCGGTGGTCTTCTCCACACTCCTCAGTCCTTCCTTCTCCCTCAACAGCAGATGTCCTTAGGAGCCAATCAGCATGAAAGGGGAATGTGTTAGCTGCTACGAAGAGTCTTCTCAGTGGCTGACTCACCTTCCTTCACTCTGATTGGCTCCAGTCAACAGGAAAGGACAAGGAAGAATGTTAGAAGATTCTTCTACATGGCTAACAGCCATCAGTTCCAGCCAGCTTTCATGTGATTGGCTCATAGGAGGCTGGGGACATAGGGACCTGATTGGGACCCTGCTCCTGACAAAGTAAGGTGTCTACGACTCCCCGAAACCCTGGATGACTATACCCCTGGGTGGACTTGCCCCAGTCTATGGATCTTTCCCCAAAATAGAAAGCTGGTGCACTTCCTTTTCTGCTCTCAAGCAAAAGGCCCCACCCCACATTTGCTCTGAGCAGAAGCATTTTCAAGCTGAGGGCCACATCCCTTCTGGACAATCGTTTGGCGGCCACATGCCAGTGGTGGGTAGGGCCTAGGGATTTAAGAAGGCGGTGATTTCCATTCGACCTCTTTTTGTCACTGTTGAAGCTGTTTCCATTCAGCTGCAGTTCAGCTTCTGCCAAAAACGTATTTGTTCTTTGCCTTGTTACATACAAATTTAACGTCATTAATTACATCATTAATGATGCCATTAATGACATAATTCCACGCCATTCATTTCAATGAAAAGAAAACAGCAGAGAAAGAGGGGGACATAATTAACTACGTATCGTTTGCAGACTAAAAACGACAACAACAGATACCAATTATATTTGCTCACCTGATTTCTGTTCCTTACCACAAACGAACACACAAACTGCAGCCATTTCTGCTCCTATGTCTACTTAGAGCAGAATTCTTTGCCATCCCTAGTTGGGACAAAGGCAAAAGTTGGCAGAACAATGCATTTTTACCTTTGTCCAGAAGGCTAGTTTCTGCACACTTACACATCCTGTCCTTCTTGATTGTGCTGCCACAGGGGGTTGCCCAGTTGGCACTGACCCATGACAGGGCCTTTTCAGTGGTGGGTCCACATTTGTGGAATGCCCTCCCCGGTGAGGTGTGTCTCTGTCTCCATCCCTATAGACTTTCAGGAGGAATTCAAAAACATTCCTGTTTACCCAGGCATTTGATGGCTGAAGGGGACTGTTCCTGGCAACCCTAATATCACTGACGATAGAATGTTTTTAACTACGTTTTACAATATTTTTAACTGGGTTTTAGAAAGTTTTTAATTGTAATTGTGTTTTGGAAGGTTCTTAACTGTTTTTAGTTAAATTGTTTGGTTTATGTTTGCCGCCCAGGGGAGGAAGGGTGGGATATACATTCAAATAATAATAATAATAATAATAATAATAATAATAATAATAATAATAATAATCTCCTCCATCCAGGTAAGCAAGAAGCATTGTCAGCATTCAAGGACACATTCAGGCAACAGCATTCAAAGACAGTATTATGCAGAGAGGCCTGTTGGGATTAGCTTTTGTGTTTAAAACTACATATGCCACATTAATGCTGAGCATATGAACAGGGAGGAAGCATGGCTTAGTCAGCCCAGCACATACTTTGCATGCATGCAAAAAGGTCCCAGGTTCCATCCTTGGCATCCCTAGCTGAAAGGATTTGGGATGGTAGGGTTCAGAAAGGAACCAAGAAAACTACTCCTAAGTTATCAAGTCATCAGTACTCAGTCAGATCAACCAGTGGTCTCGTTCAGAGTCATCAAGCTATCTGTGTGCAGAAGCAGCAGCTCATGCAAAGGCAGTCTGAGAAGAGCCAGGGCTTGAATTCTGTTCCCCTGGCAGACCTGATGAGGGAGCCACACCTCTGGAGTGTTAAACCTATCAACCTATATATCTGTAAATAAATGCAAACATTATGACATACTCTAAGCCTCCAGTGACCTCATTCCAAAGAAGACCAAAGCTGGATCAATTCACTTGAAATTCTCACAGCTTTGAATACTGGGGCACATGTAATGATATGATTAAATACTCCCCCCTCCCCATGATAAAACTCTCTGCATCTGGAAATCTAGCACATCAGAGACATGCTTTTTGGCATGGAAGCTTTTCACATGGACAGAGATTTTGATGAGAAGCAAAGACTTAAAGATATGACCTGCTGGAGATCTGCAGCACAGGCTGTTTGTTTCTGAACATTCGAGTCAGCTTTCCCACACACACACACCAAAGCAATGTGTGAGTGTGCTACGCTAGCTGTCAGATCGCCCTTCATCCAACCTTAGCCTTGAATTGAACTTGTAAAGTGTCCTGTAAACAGAGGAAGCTGCAAAAAAGAAAAAGTCCTACTCTGTATGCTTCTCTCGGGTCCTGCCTCTGTCTAAAAGTACACTGCCCACTTGCAAGAAAAGCACACGAAACCAAAAAGAAACCCAGAATGAGAAGAAAAGCAATCATCTTCTCTTTGCATTTCAATTTGTGTTGAGCAAATGAGGCAACACCGCAGTTGCAGAGAGCCGCACTCCGGTTCATTTGGCCGTCCTCCATTTTGTTTACCACCATGCAGAATACTCCAAAGACGGCTCTCTCACACTCTCTTTCTCCCCCTCAGTCTCTTTGATAAGGCAAAGTGAGAGCAGTCATCCAGAAAGAAACATGGAGCCCTGTCAGCTCCGATCCTCCTTCAGCTCTTCACTCCACATCACATTCACCAGCCTTCAGTGGAGAAACCACCTCAGAGAATGTGTCCCGGGGAAGACTCGTCAGACAGACTTTCTTTCAAGGGTTCTCTAAATTATGCACTTCAGGTCTGCTCAGTAGCAGGCCCTGTGGGGGATGAACCACAGTTCCCCAAGAGGGTTTCAGGAAGCCAGATTGGCTGAGCTGGTGAAGGGACCTAGGAAATTGCCTTATACTGAGCCAGACCTGAACTTACAAGATCTGAACAGGGTGATTCACAACAGATGGTCTTGGAGGTCACTGATTCATAGGGTTGCCATAAGTCGTAATCGACTTGAAGGCACATAACAACAACAACGAGCCAGACCATTGGTCCATCTAGCTCAGTATGGTCTACACAGATGGTCTCTCCCATCCTTACCTGGAGATGTCAGGGATTGAACCTGGGACCTTCTGCATGCAAATCAGATGTTCTACCACTGAGCTACAGCCCTTCCCCTAGGACCTGGAGCTGATCTACCAAGCTTCCTCTGACATCAGAACAGAGGCACTCTGGGCCTTGCTGTCCCTACTGCCCTGTATAGCCTCTAGATTTATGGGAGGGTCACTTAAAGAACAGGAGTGGCCCCAGCGTCCCCCCACCAACATCCCTCCAATGTGGACTTGCCAGCAGCTCCAAGTTCTGAGCTCTGCTTCTTCCTCACATGTCCTTGATGCTGAGGGTGAAACTAGATCAGGCGTGGCCAACTTCGTTGGGATGGTGGGCGCATTTGGAATTCTGGGAAAGTGCTGGGGGGCCCTGCCCCAAAATGGCTGCCATGGGGGCGTGGCATAAAGGCTTCAATGTCAGAGAGGCTGAGCTGGTGCAAACAGGAACTGAGCAGGAAGAGTCAACAGTCTCTTGTGTATTTTGGATTTTTGAGGGGGTATTTACTGAGACGAGCCAGTGTGGTGTAGTGGTTAAGGTGTTGGACTACAACCTGGGAGACCAGGGTTCAAATCTCCACACAACCATGAAGCTCACTGTGTGACCTTGGGCCAGTCACTGCCTCTCAGCCTCATGGAAACCCTATTCATAGGGTCGCCATAAGTCGGAATCGACTTGAAGGCAGTACATTTACATTTTTATTTACTGAGACCTTTCACAATTGCTGTAGGAAGTACTGGCAGGCACGCTAGCACTCACACACGCCACATCAGCACCCCCTGAACTAAATGCCACGTTCAACGTAGCCAATGGAGACTGGTGGCTCCTATGTCAGTGGGATAGTGAATCCACTCAGGGTTTCAGTCAAAAGTTTCCAGGAGCTGTCCAAGGTGCTGAACCTAGGTTCAGCTCTGTGAAAGTTTGGACTAAAACCTGGAGTGGATTCACTGCCTCATTGACATCAGAGCCACCAGCCTCCGCTGAATGGAACCCTGTTTGGGCATTCTTCATTTCCGTGTTGAACAAAAAGCAGAACTCTGCCACGTAGCCTCATCCCTCACCTCAAACAGACCTTTAGTGTGGCGGCACCTACCCTGTGGAATTCCTTCCCCTTGAATATTAGACAGCTGCCATCTCTGTTATATTTACAGCACCTATTGAAGACTTTCCTCTTTCAACAAGTCTTTTCAGTAGAGACCTATCCCAGTCTGCGTCTATGTTGGAATTGCTTTTAATATGTTCTTAAACCTTTTTTTAAATGTTTTTAATCTTAGGTGTTTTGAAAGCTTTTTTTAAGTAACGTTTTTGAAGATGTTTTGTTTTAACGTGTTTTGAAGTTTGTTTTTATGATGTTTTAATGTTTTTACTGCTTTAGTTTGCCACCCTGGGCTCCTGCTGGGAGGAAGGGCAGGACCTTAATGTTAATATTAATAACAATAACAACAACAATAACAACAATAATCCCTCACGTTGTGTGGATTTGAATCCAGCTCTCCCATCATTACTCTTCACACTCACACAGCTTTGTCACGAGATGGCTCCGCTGACTCTGTTCCAGTGTCTTACTTTCCACAGACCCCAGTCGCACAGCTGATCACCCATTATCTAAAGCAGTGGTTCTCAAACTTTTTTGGTTCGCGGCGCACTGTAAAACATATAAAAATTTTCTGGCGCACTTCGTGTACAAAATTAAAAATATATCAATATATTTTAAACTATGAATAAAAATAACTTTAACTATAGAAAACTATTACCCTATACAAATGGGTTTCTTCTCATTTTTAAAATATACTTTCATAATATTTGAGGCACACCTAGCCACCTCTTAGGGCGCACCAGTGTGCCTGGGCGCACCATTTGAGAATCACTGATCTAAAGTGTGGGGGGGAGTGACATGGTAAGACTTCCAAACCTCCTCTGTAGCTCAGGCCACCTTTGCCAGAGGAGCAGGACTTTCCTTGCCTTGGAGAGGATTCCCACTTACTCCACATTTTAGAGTGAACCTTCCTGTTTTGCTCCCTCCTCTGGTCCCATATATGGTGCCTAGTAGCCTTACAAGGACATTGTGTTGGAAAAAAGATGGCCACACTCATAGGCACATCGGGGTGGCCGTATTTTTCCCCATACAATTCTGCAGGAAGGAACTGCCCATTATGGCAATCAATCACTCCCTGGGAGCATTTTAAAAGAGAGATTTTTATCTTGCAGCCACAGAGCTCCTCCAATCAGCTTAAAATGTCATGTTAAAGGCAGAAAGGGGCAGCCCTTGGACCATCTTGTACAAACCTTTTTTAAATGCATTTTAAAATACTTTTTTAAAAAACGTTTAAAAAGGGAGTGGACTTTTTTAAAGGATTTTTCCTTTAAACATCCACCCACAAATGCAACATAACTGAGCCGGTTTTGTAAAAAACAAAAAGTTAATGAAACCAGCTAGAGAGGAACAATAAATATGATGCAGTTCGCATTTCAAGCTGAATGTATCAAATTCGCACTTTCCGAAACAATATAACTGAAACACAGCCATCCTTCAAAATTTGCATTTACAGTATTTGAATTTTGCAATGCAGTTCGCCAACTAACCAATGTTTACAAAAATGCAGATCTCAGAGGGAAGTGTGCATAAAAATGAATGTGAGTGAAAATAACGTACAAAAATTATTATATGATGAGAAATTGCTTGCAAAAAATGTGTACGTTAACCATAACTGCCTACAAAAATATGCTTATTAAGAGAAATTTGCACTAAAATGGTGGAAATTTTTCATGTTGTTTTTTTAATTGCAGATTGCTGCAGAAATATGGAGAATTGAATTTAAGACTATAACAATGAGAAACTGAGAGAGCCGAAATGGACGGACCTTCCCGTCCCTAAAACCAGCACAGGATAGCAATGGGGTGATTCCTCCATCCTTGCTTGCAACTATTGCAGCACAAGTCATACATCACCCAGGAAGAAACAGGATTCCACCCAGTGATTTGGGGCCACCAGCAGCAGCAGCATGTGAAGCAGGTGGTGACTACAGAAAGAGTATTTTCAATGATGGCTCCTCACCTTTGGAATGTTCTCCATTCCACCACCCTCATTACTATCATTTAGGCACCAGGCAAGAACATTTCTGGGTTTTTTAAGGGACTGCCATTTCAAGAGCCAAAGTCACATGGTGGTTATTAGTTTTGGACTAGGACCTGGGAGACTCAAAAACTCTAGCATTGGACTAGCATAAAAGTATTTCCAATGACTTCAGAAAATCACTGAAAATGTGATTTTCAGTGCAATGCCCATGAAAATGGCTAGGAAATGTGGAAACTTGCTTTGACTCCATTTCAGTTACAAAATACCACAAGCTAAGAAAACCAAGAAAAATGGGGCAGGTTCTAGGCCTTGTACCGCTACCATACAATCTTGATGAATAAAAGTATCCTTCAGAAGGAAGTCTCATATTCTGATTAACTATTCTAATTTATGTCATTCACAGGAGCATAGGAAACTGCCTGATACCGAGTCAGATCATTGGTCCATCTAGCTCAGTATTGCCTACCCTGTCTGGCAGCCGTTCTCCAGGGTTTCAGGCATGGGATATTCCCAGCCTGATGTAGAGATGTTAGGGATTGAACCTGGGACCTTCTGCATGCAAAGCAGATGCTCTATCACTTCCCCAAGAGCAGTTCCATATTGACCAGTGCCAACCTGCTTAACGGCTACAAAAATAAACAAAGAATGCACTTGCATCCATTGTAATGCCCTTTCATCAACTTGAAGGTACTTTGATGAATTTTAAGGTGCTTTAATGTACCTTCCAGAGGTTTTTTTTAAAAAAAAAACACCACATTGCATTTTTAGAACCATTTTTAGGATGAGATGACATAAATAAATGAGAGAAATCCAATACTATGTGCAGCCAAATTAATATTCCCTTAAGTGGAGGATGTAAATCCAAAGGGGAAATCCATTACATGATTAATTTTTATTGGGGGGTGGCTTTTTGGATTCCAGAGTTAAGCTGTTTTGGCATGATGTTTTGGCATGACTATTAAGCTAAAAAAATGCATCCTATGCAAATATGATATTCCATTGGAATATGGAGTTTGTCATATTATAAGATGTTTGGCATGTAATAATGACAGGATAACAATCTATGGTTCTATCCAACAAGTCATCCTGGAAGCACAAGGACTGCCACTTGAGCAACTGAACGTCCCCTCTCTGTGTGTGCTTCCCATGCCCCCCCAAATCTACTCTGAAGGCTTGGAGGAACCCTTAGAACAGATTTGGGGGGCCACATTGGAGGAGGACAGGGTGAGGAAGTTCCACGGCGCAAGTGAATGTTCTAGAGCCTATGGAGCTTCGTTGGATACATAATTTGCACGCAGAAGGTTCCAGGTTCAGTCCCCGCCATCCCCAGTTGAAACAGGGATGGGAAACATATGACCTTCCAGATGTTTGCCTTCAATTCCCATCAGCCCCTGCCAGCATGGCCAATGGTCAGGGTTGATGGGAGCTGTAGCCCAGCAACATCTGGAGGGCCACAGGTTCCCCATCCCAGAATTAAAAGGGACAGGTAGCATTTGGCAGGTCAAAAGACAATGAGGAAGACCCTCTGCATGACATCCTGGAGGCCTTCTGCCAGTTAAGGCCAAGCTACCCATTATGATATTCATGCTTTTAAACAACAGGAAGAAAAGGGCATGCTTAAACTGGCCATTTTTCATCTGAAGAAAAAACAGCCAAGGAATCCTGATCCAGATTTGGGGGGGGTGCAATAGTTTCCTATTGGAAACCCCCATCCCAAGGTGATGTTTGCTGGGCAAGATGAACAAATAGGTTGACACAACTTAAAGCATATTCATTAATTTGGGTCAATTCAGATAAGATGCCTATGGCAATACTACCCTGAACATGCCAATCTCGGAAGCTGAGGAGGGTCAGGCCTGGTTAGTACTTGGATGGGAGACCGCCTGGGAATACCGGGTGCCATAGGCTTAGAGGAAGGCAATGGTAAACCACCTCTGAATACCTCTTACCATGAAAACCCTATGAATGTATCCAAAAGATTCATAGGGTCACCATAAGTTGTAATCAACTTGAAGGGATATAACAACAACACACAAGATGTTTTTCCCCTGTTCGCAATTAGCTCTGACAACCTATGGGCTGTATCCACTGTAACTCAGAGTAGACCCACTGAAATGAGTGCAGATGACTAACTTAGGTCCATGAATGTCAGTGAGTCGCCTCTATAACCTAGGTCCCATCTGCGCTACACATTTCAAGAGCTATTGTACCACTTTAAACAGTCATGGCTTCCCCCAAAGAATTCTGCGAACTGTCATTTATTGGTAGAGTTACCAGGTCTCTGGTTTTTGGCCAGAGTCTCCAGTGTTCGGGGGGCCCCTCTGGCTCTTCGGCTAGCACCCCTTAATCTCCGGACTCTCACCTTCAATTAAAGAAAAATTAAGTTTCTAGGTGGTCTGGTTTCCGAGATATACACCAAAACGTCAGCAGCCGCCCCCACGACTGTTTAATCTATTTAACTGATAACGACGCTGAAGTTAGTTCCTAGTTCCCAATTCCTTATTTGCTTGAAAGTTTAAAACACTAAAAAAGAAGAGTTGACAACTACAGCAACTTCTTAACATGTCTCTGAACCCCAAAATATATGTTGGGGTACCCTGTATGATATATCACTGTGATCGGGGGACTCTCCCCATCAAGAATAACAATACATTTACACAATCAAAATCATCAGGCTTCTGATATTATCATAAATACATAATGATGTCATAAACTCATAAAAAATAAGTAACTAGGGGTGCCCACCCCAAGTCTGCTCTGGGACAAGACAAATCATATACCCCAGGAAAGGGGAGGGTGTCCTCTATGAGATGCCACTGTGTCCCACCTGGCCCAGAGCTTCTGCTGGGCGCAGGGCACGGGGGAGGGCATCTATGCAAAATCAAAATGGACAAAAACATGTAGAAAAAAATAAGTAATTGGGGATGCCCACCCCAAAATCTGCTCTGGGCCAGGACAAATCATACACCCCATGAAAGGGGAGGGTGTCCTCTATGAGATGCCACTGCATCCCGCCTGGCCCAGAGCTTCTGCTGGGCGCAGGGGAAGGATGAGGGCATCTATGCAGACAGAAAGGGTAAAGAATCTTCTTACTCTTACTCATTTCTCAGACCTCTTTCTGAAGTGAAGGGTCAAATCTCTAAAGAAGTTTGGAGCAGCCACATTAAAAGATAAGGGCAGGGCATTCCAGGCAGGGGGTTGCCAACCCTGCTTGGATATGGATGTCTTTGCAAAGGATCCCTAGTCAAGCTTTACCAACAGCACAATCCGAACTATATCTACTCAGAAGTAAGTCCTGCTGAGTTCTACGGGGGCTTAGTCCCTTAGTACGTGTATTTAGAATTGCAGCCTTCAGGGGCATCCATCTTTACTCCCGAACAGTGGCGTCACTAGCGGGGTGCGGGGAGTGCGGACCGCACCTGGGTGACACCATGAGGGGGGTGACACCCAGAGCCGCCCCATCACAGGGCAGGGCGCCCGCACCATTGCCCAACAAAGGAGCCAAGAAGTGCTCCAGGTCAGCGTCGGAGCAGCCAACTCCTCCTCGGAGGCAGGCGGGCGGGCAGGCGAGACCGGGAGCAGAGGCGGCAGGGCGAGGGAGGTGCGCCAGCATTCCCAGGCCTGCTTCTCCGGCTGGGTGCCCCTCCGGCGTGCGCCCTCCCAGGGGCATGGGTGGCTGGCCTTGTGTGCACACATGCACTCAGCAGGACATTTGGGGGCTCGCCAAGGAGTTACCGCACCAGGTGACGCCAACCCTAGTGATGCCACTGCTCCCGAATGCTCCCATCTAACATCTCCACAACACCAGGCTCCTTTCTTCCTACGGTGGCCTTCTGGTGACTGGCCAGGCCTGAAGGCACTTAAACCCTTCTTGCCAAAAGCAAGTAGGCTAAATTAAATGTTCCCTACCCAGGCTCCATCTTTTAGCTAAGATGTCTAGCTTAATTTCCAGTCAGATATTTTTTTTAATTGTACGCTCCAAGCAACTGTGATTGATGCTTAATGTATCATGCTTAATGACATCACTTGGGCCTGCCCCGTGACATCACTCGGGCCCGCCCCTAAAATCTCAGGTTTTGGGATGCTTCTGACCTGGCAACCCTATTTGTTGGGGGTGCTGAGAGTTGTTAGAAGATCGGTGTTCCCCTCACAGAGCTACAATTCCCAGAGTTCCCTGGGAAGAGGGGTGGACAGTTAAACCACTCCCTGGGAATTGTAGCTCCAGGAGGGGAAAAGGGGTCTCCTAACAACTCTCAGCACCCTTCACAAACCAACATTGCCAGCATTCATTGAAGGAAGCCATGACTGTTTAAAGTGGTATAGCACTGCTTTAAATGTATAGTGCAGATGGGGCCTTAGCTGGATGCATCTCCATATGCTCTGGTAGGCAAATGTTAACATGCAACCTGGGCACTCTTAGATACATCTAGCAGCCATTCCCAGCACCTTTTTCAACTGCTGAGATAACAGTAATTGCTGCCAGCTACATTCATGACTGCCTTGTTGCTCACAAGTCAGGCGGTCAAGGCAAAGGAACACTTGGGTGTCATTGGGAGGGCTTGCATATAGAAGACAATGGGCCGTGTGAATCAGCACGGTGTTGTCAGGTGTAAGCACAAAAAAGCACAGCGATTTTTTAAAATATATATATATATATATATAGTCCCTCACCACATTCTCTTTACTTATGCAGCATTGGCATTAGATTAGTGAGTTCTATCTACATGGGACAAGTGCCATGACTAATAAAGGTGCATGCCGAAGAGAAACTGAGGCTCCTCCAGATGTCCTGTTTACTGAGTGTTCATCCCAATTTCCTTGCACAGAGGCTGCACAGAGGCTATGTGATGTTTGTTCTTTACTGAGCATTCGTTCTGATTTCTTTGAAGGAAGGTTTTGTGACAATGGGCATTCATCCTGATTTGCTTGCCTGGAGGTTATGCATCTTCCCGTAAATCAGTGGTTTATCCCATTCTTTTTAGGGCTTTTCCCACATCACTTTCCTAACCGCAAACGTTTTTTTTAATTATTAAGTGGATTTCTTGTGACAAAGCACTTTAATCCACTTTAATCGCTCAAACCTAAACTTCTGATATTAGACTGAGTCCCTCCTGCAAAACGTTGACAGTCTGGAGGCGACCTTACCCACCCTTTCATCCTAAGGTCCCAGGCAGAGCTTGGAAGAGTTACTTTTTTTAACTACAACTCCCATCAACCCAATCCAGTGGCCATGCTGGCTGGGTCTGATGGGAGTTGTAGTTCAAAAAAGTAACTTTTCCAAGCTCTGGTCCCAGGGCAGGTTACAAAAATAATGAATAATCCCCAAGCCATAAAACAACAACATTAGTGTTAGTATTAGTTCCCCTCTATTCAGCACTGGTTAGGCCTCATCTTGAGTACTGCGTCCAGTTCTGGTCTCCGCACTTCAAGAAGGATGCAGACAAACTGGAACAGGTTCAGAGGAGTGCAACAACGATGATTAGGGGACTGGAAACAAAGCCCTCTGAAAGAACTGGGCATGTTTAGCCTTGAGAAGACTAAGGAGAGATATGATAGCACTCTTCAAGTACTTGAAAGGTTGCCACACAGAGGAGGGCAGGGATCTCTTCTCAATCATCCCAGAGTGCAGGACACATACTAATGGGCTCAAGTTGCAGGAAGCCAGATTTCGACTGGACATCAGGAAAAACTTCCTAACTGTTACAGCCCAGGCACCTGGTTGGCCACTGTGAGAACAGGATGCTGGACTAGATGGGCCACTGGCCTGATCCAGCAGTCTCTTCTTATGTTCTTATGTTCTTACAGCCATATGACAATGGAACCAATTACCTAGAAAGGTAGTGGGCTTTCTGACACTGGAGGCATTCAAGAGGCAGGTGGACAGCCATCTGTCAGGAATGCTTTGACTTGGATTCCTGCACTGTGCAGGGGGTTGGACTTGATGGCCTTATAGGCCCCTTCCAACTCTATGATTCTATGAACAATACAAGCAAAAAGCAGATACAACTAATAAAACCATTCAGAGGAAGGACACCTAAAAATTCATACCGACTGATGCACAAATCGTTATGATTATCTTTGTATACCTAATTCTAGTTATTGTCGATCCACCAGTGCTAACAATTATGATCAGATCACCAGTAGCGCTGGCAGTGTTAAATCATAAGAATATAAGAGCATAACAAGAGCCTGCTGGATCAGGCCAGTAGCCCATCTCGTTCAGCATCTTGTTCTCACAGTGGCCAATGAGGTCCCTGTGGAAAGTCCGCAAGCAGGACCTGAGCGCAAGAGTATGCTCCCCTCCTACAGTTTCCAGCAACTGGTATTCAGAAGCATACTGCCTCTGACTAGGGTGGCAGAGCACAGCCATCATGGCCAGTTGCCATTGATAGCCTTACCCTCCATGAATTTGTCTAATCCTCTTCTAAAGCCGTCCAAGTTGGTGGCCATCACCGCCTCTTGTGGGAGCAAATTCCATAGTTTATCTATGGGCTGTGAGAAGAAGTGCTTTCTTTTGTCTGCCCTGAACCTTCCAGCATTCTGTTTCATTGGATCACACCTGGGTTAATTCATTTTCTATATGAAGCTTTTGAATACTGACTAGCGTGCACGCGCAGGCGCTTGCACTTGTGCCTCTTCTTACTTTTGGTGAGTGAAGAGAACTCCCTTGCACTTAGGGTCTTTCAACCAGACTGATTGGCAGGAGGTTCCAGACAGGCAAAATAATGGACTTCTTCATACAGTGCGTTATTAATTTAAGGAATTTGCAGCCACAAGGTGTGGTGATGGGCACCCAGGACTGGACACAAGACTTCGTCCAGTGCATTCAATTTGTTGCATGTAGTCTGTCAATAAAATGCAAGGTGGGAAGAAGCAAGGTTCCCCTTACGGCTGAGAAACACACTGTGCTTTCTTTTTAAGTTTTTATATCTGCCTTCACTCTTAGTTTTACATTTTATTTTACCCTCAAAGCATAGACGGATGCTGGCAACTGCTTTCAGGTAGGTTAAGCAAATGTGCTTACAAGATCTGGGTTGGCTGTGCAAATTTTTCATCCAGCAGCATAATGTTCAGAGATGTCTGTCCACCACCATTGCAAACGCTTTGCCTTTGGTGGCTTGTAGGATGAATGATCTGGGCAGCTGCCCCTATTCATTACAGAGGAGAGAGGACAGGGATGAGCAGAATTACTGGGTGGTGTGGACTTTCTTTTTAATCTAATGCTAATCATTCAGTGTTTTGTCTGCTGATAAACAGATTACATTAATGTTAAGTGGGAAAGCTGTACCTTTTGTGAGGACCTGGGCAGAATCTTCAAGTGACAGCAGACCTGCAAGGTCAAGAAGATTGGAATGATGCGCCAAACTGGGGCTATTGTAATGTTCTACATTTATACATATGGGTGAGGACACTCAGGCCGTGTCCTGCCCAGAGTGTGAGACACGAGACGGAGGCGAGACTGGAATTAATTCTTGTTTTATCAGAGTAACGGTTACATCAAAAGCAGCACGCTTCATAGACTTAACTATGCTAACTCACTGCTGTCCCTAACTAAGCTACCTAGGCATTCTCTGCAGTGTGTGGAGAAAGTTGACTCAGCACCCCAATCAGGGGGGCGGCAACTTAAGTAGGGAAGGTCTTCGCCCGTAATCGCTGACTCCTCTGACGTTCCACCTTCTGGCCGACCAGCTTCTCGTGGCGTCTCGCACGGGGCAAGGGGGGGCGAGCCTCCGCCTGCTCATCTGACAGTACAGGCTCGATAGGTGCCGGCTCTGCTTCAGGAGGCGGGAAGGCATTTGAAGTGCCAGGCAGGGAGTCCTGGGGGGGTAGAGTTGGCACACGCACCAGGTCATCCCCAATGGTTGGGGTGCCTGTAGGTGGAGCGAGGTCTGCTTTGGGGGGAGTACTGTCTGTGGGAACTGGGGGCTGTCCACTACACCCCCTCCCTCAATGCCCTCAAAAACCTCATCTACCTCTGATTCCTCTCCCTGCTCTATCTGGGGAAGCTGGGGCGCAACTGACTCCCCTCCCTGATCCTCCTGGGAGAGCTGGGTCTCAACAGGCCAAGAGGCCAAATTTGGCCCTCCAAACCTCTGTATCTGGCCCTCCAAACCTCTGTATCTGGCCCTCCAAACCTCTGTATCTGGCCCTCGGCTTCATATCCTCCTCTAGTGTTTTTGTCTGGGTGCAATATGTCCTTGAACTCCGATAATGCATCCTGGTTGCCTGGGTGGAAGATAGAGAGGGGTGAATGAGACTGTGTAGTGCGGAAGATTTTAAGGACCATCTGCGATGGATAATCGAGGGACTCCAGCAGACAGTCGGAAGGAATAACAACAGTTCTGTATCTATTAACACTGAAGCAGGGACAACCCACAGCTCAATGTCCTTCCGGTGAAGCGGAATTAATCCAACCTCCAAGCACCAACCCAGTTTCTGAAAAGAATGTCCGTCTGCCATTTTAGCAGGAGCCCTCATTACCCACAAAATGGGCCCCCTTTATCTGGTTGACAGACATAAATAAAAATGCCATCATTTTGCTAAAGTTCAGCTGCTACTGTTAGTCTTGCTCTTCAAAGGCGAACGAAAATCCATTACTACCACCCCCCGTGCAGCATAAAGTTACAAAAGAAGAGTTTTGCTCAAAATGGCTCTTTCACAGGCTGGGCAACAGCAGATATTTCCCTCTGAAGTGGTTTGGGTAGTCCAGGGTGCCGATTTAAACAACAATCCTCATCATAAAGCTTATTTATTTATTTATTTATTTATTTGTTTGTTTGTTTGTTTATCTATTTATTTATTTATTAGTCACCCATCTGGCTGGCTGTCCAGCCACTCTGGGCAATGTACAAAATAAAAACATACAAATACATTAAAACATTAAAAATCTCAACAATAATAATAAAACCTAACCCACCCCAAAAGCCTGCCTGAAGAGCCAGGTCTTCAAGGCCCGGAGGAAGCTCATCATAGAGGGGGCATGGCGGAGATCATTTGGGAGGGAATTCCACAAAGTGGGGGCCACAATTGAAAAAGCCCTCTCCCTAGTCCTCACCAGTCTAGCTGTTTTAACTGGTGGGATAGAGAGAAGGCCTTTTGAGGCTGATCTTGTTGAGCAGCATCCCTGATGATGTTGGAGGTGTTCCTTCAGATAGACTGGGCCGAAACCGTATAGGGTTTTAAAGGTCAGAACCAACACCTTGAATTGGGCCCGGAAAACAACCGATAACCGGTGCAACTCCTTCAGCACTGGAGTGATGTGATCTCGCTGGCGGCTGCCTTCAATCAGGCGAGCCGCCGCATTCTGTACCAGTTGCAGCTTCCGGACCGTTTTCAAGGGTAACCCCACGTAGAGCAAGGCTAAGAAAGTATTGCTCTGTGGGCTTTCATGGGGAAGCTTGTTATTTATTATTCATTTATAATTTGATTTATATCCCACCCTTCCTCCCAGCAGGAGCCCAGGGCAGCAAGCAGGAGCTTTGTTAAGAACAAAGAAGACAGGAAACTGCCTTATAGTTGGTCCTCCTAGCTCAGTATTGTCTGCACTGACTGGCAGGGGCTCTCCAAGGTTTCAGACCTGGAGGCGCTAGAGATTGAACCACGGCCTCCTGCCTGCAAGAGACATGCTCTGCCACTGAGCGACGACCCTCGCAGGTTTTACAAGCTTCCCTGGTTTTATGGTTCTAGCTTTCGTTGATGCTTTCCACTAACACAAAGCCAGAGCCTGGAAAAGTTACTTTTTTGAACCACAACTCCCATCAGCCCAATCCAGTGGCCATGCTGGCTGGGACTGATGAGAGTTGTAGTTTAAAAAAGTAACTTTTCCAGGCTCTGCACAAAGCCCTTCATCAAACTGGTGGAGGTACATATGTGACTTTGACATTTTGAAAGACCGTCTTACCCCTTCTATACCCAGTCGATCACTGTGCTCTGCAGGTGAGGGCCTCCTGCAGATACCATCTTATCAGGAGGTCCGTTCTGCACAACATGGGAAACGGACCTTTAGTGTGGCAGCACCTGCCCTGTGGAATTCCCTCCCCTTAAATATTAGGCAGGCGCCCTCTCTGCTATCTTTTTGGCGCCTATTGAAGACTTTCCCCTTTCAACAAACCGTTTAAGTTAAGACCTATCCCAGTCTGCATCTGTGTTGGAATTGCTTTTAATGTGTTTTTTTAAAACATTTTTTTCTAAACAATATTTTTAACCCTTTTTATTTAAGATGTTTTTAAAGCTTTTTTAAAGAATGTTTTTAAAGTTGTTTTGTTTTAATGTATTTTAAGGTCTGCTTTTATGATGTTTTAAAGTGTTTTTACTGCTTTTGTTTGCCGCCCTGGGCTCCTGCTGGGAGGAAGGGTGGGATATAAATTAAATAATAAATAAATTTGTATATTTCTTTCTGTCAAGAAGGGCGCTGATGGGGGATGGGGCCCTACAGGGATGATGCAAACCATTTCCCTGGGTTTTCCGGCTTTCATTTAAAGCAAATAAGCTTCTAGCATTGATTTAGGCAGATACAGGTAAAAATGTACAAGTTCTATAAGCACTTGCAAAAGAGACCAATGTCTACACAGCAGCAGATGGTGTGGTGGGACTGTAGTGCTTACCTGACCTCCTGACAGTTGAGTCACTGCACTGCACCAACCTCGCTCCTCTCCCTCCCAGTAAGCAGCAGCGACTCAGCTGTCGGGAGGTCAGCTAAGCACTACTGCCTCACCACACTTTCTGCTAGTGCTTCTACTACAACAGGTTGAAAAACAAGTAGCAAGAGAGAGGAATTCCTGGAAGACAGCCATGTTAGTCCCTTGCAGCAAAAAACAGCAAAGAGTCTTGTGGCACCTTAAAAGACTAAAGACAACATTCACCATAAACCAGAGTAAACTCTTGTATTCAACATAGCGCAAAGCAAGTCATTCTGCCAGGGCAAGAATTAGCCAATGTGGTGCTTTCCAGGCATTTTGGACTAGAACTCCCATCAGCCCCACCCAGCACAGCCAATGGTCAAGGACGATGGGAGGCAATATTGGGAGGGCACCACATTTACTATATGCGCTACACGATCCCTGATTGGCTAGGATCACATAATGTAAAAGAAGAAAATGGCACCAGAGAAGAAGAAAACAATGGCTGCAAACAGTCATGGGGGGAGTTTATTCAGAGGGATCTTGGAGGACATTTCACATGTACACGTTGTTTTGTGTATTGTTGTAGTTCCTATCCCACCCTGCATCATTTCTTGATCACAAGGCATGCTACACGCGCACCTTTCTGCAGTCAGCCAAAATTTCAACACAGCTCTTGTCCCATTCCTTACGTTTCTGATGATGCTCTGGATAGAGGCAGTCTCTGAAAAATTTAGTGTGCATCTAATATTTCAGGTATTGGATGGCAGGTATTTTGTAGGCCTGGTGTTCTGTTCCAGGGTTTGGCAAGTTCCTGGCTGTGACTAAACCTCCCTGGCTGCCAGCTTGTTGGCAGAATAATGTTTTGGTGCCCAGTGCCAAGGAGTCTCATGAGAAATTGGATTCTCTACAAACACGGCATATGGGATGCCATGCACTGTGTGTGTGCCAGACTGATGGCATAGCTTTTGTCAGTTGCAAAGTGGGGCAAAGTAGACCCTCCTTACATGTCACAAGGCTCCTCTAACCTGCTGGAGACCAGTGGCATCTGCAACAATATGTAGCAGTGCAGAGGGTTCCTGGGCAAGGTTCTAGCCAGGCCCTCTTCCAGAATACTGCATGCCCCCTGGAACTTCTGTAACAGACAGTTCTTATTGCTATGGTTTTGTAGGGGAGAAGGGGTCCTTCCTCCCCCTGCAAGATAATAGTTGTTTTCAAATGTTGGAAGATTCAGGACAGACGAGAGAAAGTACTTCTTCACCCAGCGCATAAACTTGGAATTCACTTCCACAAGAGGCAGTGATGGCCACCAACTTAAATGGCTTTAACAGAGGATTAGACAAATTCGTGGGGGATAAGCCTAGTAGTGGCTATTAACCCTGATGGCTATGGTTTATCTCCACTCTCAGGGGCAACATGCCTCTGAATACCAGTTGCAGGAAACCACAGGAGGGGAGAGGGCTCTTGCACTCAGGTCCTGCTTGCAGGCTTCCCAGCATCTGGATGGCCACTGTGAGAACAAGATGCTGGACTAGATGAGCCTCTGGGCTGATCCAGCAGGGCTCTTCTTAGGTTCTGCTTCTGCATACCTTGGGTTACTCCCCCAAAAAACATGATGATCCTCTTGTTTTCTCAGTAGCCCTTCTGTGGCTAAGTAGCCATCATAATTCAGTGCCCGAGTTTGATAAGGCTGCAGCTTTAAACTCTGGTAATGTTCGCCAAACTGCAGGGATGGCTACCAAGAAGGGCCGTAGCTCAGCAGCAGAGCCTTTGCTTTGCATGCAGAAGATCCCAAGTTCACCAGCATCTCCAGGTAGGGCTGGGAGAGACCCCTGCCTGAAAACCTGGAGAGCCGCTGCCAGTCAGTGTAGACAGCACTGAGCTAGACGGTCTGACTAAGCATAAGGCAACTTCCCTATGCAGTGGCAGAGCACCTGCTTTGCATGCAGAAGGCCCCAGATTCAGTCCCAAACCTTGTGGTCCCATCTGAAATAGCCCAATTGTTCCATCAGAGTCCTTTCCTTCCTTTCTGGAAGGGCCATAGGGCTGAGCATCTGCTCTGCATGCAGGAGGTCCCACGTTCAATCCCCACTGGCATCTCCAGGTAGGGTTGGGAGAGAACCCTGACTCAAGTCCTGGAGAGCTGCTGCCAGTCAGTGTCGACAATATTGAACTAGATGGTCTGACTCAGTATAAGGCAGCTCCTATTAACCAAAATGGAGACAATAGTCAAGAAATCAGAAGAAGGCTCGGACTGGGGAGGGCAGCTATGAGAGAACCAGAAAAGGTCTTCAAATGCAAAGATGTATCACTGAACACTAAAGTCAGGATCATTCAGGCCATGGTATTCCCGATCTCTAGGTACGGATGTGAAAGTTGGACAGTGAAAAAAGCTGATAAGAGAAAAATCAACTCATTTGAAGTGTGGTGTTGGAGGAGAGCTTTGTGCATACCATGGACCACGAAAAAGACAAATAATTGGGTGTTGAACTGTCACTAGAAGCTAAAATGATGAAACTGAGATTATCATACTTTGGACACATAATGAGAAGACATGACTCACTAGAAAAGACAATAATGCTGGGGAAAGGAGGAGGGAGTAGAAAAAGAGGAAGACCAAACAAGAGATGTATCGATTCCATCAAGGAAGCCACAGACCTGAACTTACCAGATCTGAACAGGGTGGTTCATGACAGATGCTCTTGGAGGTCGCTGATTCTTAGAGTCACCATAAGTCGTAGTCGACTTGGAGGCACATAACAACAAGCGGGTGGCCCCAGAGATAAACTGTCCTTTTGCATATCCCCCTGTGTGCCACGTCTTCTTCAGGGGGTAGCGTCCTGTGTGTGTGATCTGGGTGGTGCAGGGCATGGGGTGGGTTGCTTGTGGCCACGTGGGTTTCTTTACATGCTTTGTTTGCATGTGGTTGTGTGACTGGTGGAGTGTGTGGTGGAGGAGCATGCTGATTGGCTGCCGGGGCGGCCCTTGCTGCGGTCCCTTGGGGGCTCTCTCTCCACCCCTCTCCTGGTGATCTCTGGGCGGCCTCACGGTTTGTACAGTTTACACACAGCCGACAAGTCAAGGGGGCTTCACAACTCTCCCCTGTGCTCAGCTGCGTCCTGCTCAGCCAGCAGCAGCAGCAGCACTCTCCCAGCCCAGGGGATCCTAAAGGTGGTGAAGGGGCATTCATGCATAAGGATATAAGAAGGGATCAGATTCTGTTTTGACATGCATTCATGACATGCAGCACTGTTTTCATTCCACAGCGGTTTGGCTTCTGGCAAAAATTACATTATTTGTCTCCCTGTCCACTGTAGTGGAATTCTATGTAATTATTACCATTCCAGGCCATAAATTTCAATGCAAACACAATGCAAATGGGAGGAAAACATCAATTGCGTATCATTTTCAGACTGAAAACAACAGCAATGAATACTGATCATCTTCACTGGATTGATTTCAGTTCCAGACATGGGATGGACAAGCAAACGTTGGCAAATTCTCCTCCTGTTTCAGTTGGAATTCTTTGACATCCCTATGTGCAAGTATCTTTTCTTTCATTATGCAAATCATCTCCCCTGTGGTTTGAACTCTGCATCCTCCCTGACCACCCATGCTTCTGGAAAACCTCATGACATCCTTGACTAGGCTCCACTGTGTGGAGGTGGAGGGAGCCTGCCTACTGTGCACCTGACAACTTTTTGTTGTTACTCTTTTTTTTAAAGGGAAGTCTTTTAACTTTTAAAGAAATCAGTGTAGAAACATTTTCTTTTTCAACAGGTCAAAGGAAGAACTTCCCTTCGAAACAAAAGCAGTGAGTGGACCAATTTCAGGCACTCAGTAGCCAGGTCCCTGTGCTTCGTTTAAAGTTCAGGAGAAGATGTCATGAGTAACCCCGTCCATGTGGCTTTTTCGGACAGGGAGTCTGCAGAGCAGTGGAGAAACATGTGATGAAAATAAAAAGGCATATACTACCTCTGACTACCTCTCAGTGACAAGGCACTGGGGCGGGGGGAGAGAAATTCAATTCAGTTTGCATTTAAAGACCAATCTATCTAATCCACACTTTCTGAAACAATTTGTGAACCGTTAACCTTCAAAATCAGCAATTCTCTGAATTTTTGGTGCAGTTCTCCAGTCAAGTAATGTATACAAGAATGCATCTACGAGGTGCCTAAAAGGCATATAATGACATGCAAAAATACATTATTACTTTGCAAAAAATGTGTATATTAGGCAAGATTCCATGCCAAAAAAATTTTGACTAGGAGAAATTCACACTGTAATACCAACAAATTTTCATGGGGGCTTAAAAAAAAGAATTTACAAACTGATGTGGAATGGTAGAAGACTGAACCTAAGTTGGAAAAAATGAGTAACAGAAATTTACAGATTTGTTCATCTCTAGGAGGGTGCTCACCAAAACTCTAAAGAAATTCTGAAGTGTCCTGAGAACAAGGCAGAGACATGGACTCCTCTTTCACAGGGAAGGAATACCTCTGAGAAACTAGAGCACAACTTTCAGTACAGCACTAGTAAAATGGCATGCAGAAAGAGAGCAAGGTGCATTGACCTGGGCAAGACAGAGATGAATTAATTCTAAGGGCTGATGTGGTTCATTAAATCTTTTGAAGATTAAGCCTCCTGTGTGCATATCTGCACATTTTAAACAACTCAGGAGACCTTGACCTTAAAATGTCACCTTTGTGCCCACAACTTTATCTGTGATTATCTGTTGCTCAGAAAAAAACTTGGGCGGTTTGTTTTTAACATTTATCTGCACTGAGATCACAACTGTGTCTGCTGAAATAGACACATCCAGCTCAATGCTATAGAAAAGAGCCAAGCTAGGGTGGAGGACACAAGCTATAAAGCAACTAAGCCAGGCTGCCAAACACTCTGCTTTGATCTTGCAGAGCAGCTGCCCCTCCCCTCAGAGCTCTGAAATGGCACTGCTGAAGAACACCAGGGCTGGCTGAGCTACAAAGTGTGGCCAGTTTTCAACTTGAAAATTTCCTTGCAACACCTCTTTTTCTCTTTTTTAAGGGATAATACAGCAGATATAATTAAGCTATCAATACGATGACATATTTTGGAAATCTGCTTCTCTATTCACTATGCATTTGGGTATCAAATATGTGTCCATATGTGTCCATATTCAGGCCACAAGATAGGCCCTTTAAGACTTAGAAGGTCTCTATAGGTGGTAGAGCCTGGAGGAGGTAGTCTGGAGTCAGAGGCATGAAAGGCTGTAGTCTGATCCCAACCTTTGTTGGGAGGGCAGCTGTGAGAGAACTAGAAAAGGTCCTCAAATTCACTGAACACTAAAGTCAGGATCATTCAGACCATGGTATTTCTGATCTCTGTATGGATGGGAAAGTTGGACAGTGAAAAAAGCGGATAAGAGAAAAATCAGCTCATTTGAAACGTGGTGTTGGAGGAGAGCTTTGCACATACCATGGAAAAGACAAACAATTGGGTGTTAGAGCAAATTAAACCAGAACTATCACTAGAAGCTAAAATGATGAAACTGTGGTTATCATACTTTGGACACATCATGAGAAGATATGATTCACTAGAAAAGACAATAATGCTGGGAAAAACAGAAGGGGTAGAAGAAGAGGAAGGCCAAACAAGAGATGGATTGATTCCATAAAGGAAGTCACAGACCTGAACTTACAAGATCTGAACAGGGTGGTCCATGACAGATGCTCTTGGAGGTCGCTGATTCTTAGAGTCACCATAAGTCGTAATTGACTTGAAGGCATATAATAACAATGTCCCTTTATATACTGTTGATGGGCAACTTCAAGCGCCCTCATCTTCTCCTTTCTTAGAATTCTTTATCTCTGAACAGGACTTGGACTGGACAGTCCTTCAAACAGAAGACTGTCCTCTGACAGCCCTTGAAAGAGAGGGCAATACTCTGTAAATTAGGACACATGGCCACCCTACAATGGGATGTTACAAATCTAACATTACTGAGAGTACTTTCACATTGGCATCAAGTACCTGGGACAGACAAATCAGCACTGAGCTTGCATTTGTGAACCACATCTAATTCCTATAATATGTAAGATCCCAAATTCAAGCCTAGTTAAAAGGACCCCAGATGAGAAGAACAGGAAAGTTTTCTACCAAAGGGCTTGGACAGGCACTATCAATGAGAGTGGCAGTAACGGGCTCCATCATGGGTAACCAACATGGTGCCCTTCAGAGGTTGTTGAACTCCAGCAGGGCCATTGGCAGTACGGAAGGGAAAGAAATTCGATTCAATTCTCATTAAAGCTGAGAAATTTGCACTTTCTGAAACAGTATATGAGAACTGAAACACACTCATCTGTCAAAATTCATGCTTGTCTGAATTTTGTGATTCTGTTCCCAAAACAAGGTTTGCAAAAATGGGGAAATGTGCATAAAAATTAATATATTAACGAAAACATATTTTCTCTAATAGTGAAATTAGAGAATATATTAGAGAAAATATAAACATGCATTATATTATGAGAAATTTCTTGTGAAAATATGGGTAAATTAGTCAAAACGGCATACAAAAGTGCATTTATTAGGAGAAATTTGCACAAAAAGGTTTTTTAAAAGCACAAATTGCTACAGAAATGTGGAGAACTGAAATTATGGAATGATAATTTTGACGAGGTGCGCCTGGCGCCAACACTGTTATCTTTTCGGTGCCAGGTCAAGACTTTCCTCTTCTCCCAGGCATTTTAGCATGTGTTTTTAAATTGTTTTTTAAAAATGTGTTTTTAAATTTGTATATTTGTTTTTAATGTTTTTAATTGCTGTAAACCGCCCAGAGAGCTTCAGCTATAGGGCGGTATACAAATGTAATAAATTATTATTATTATTATTATTATTATTATTATTATTATTATTATTATTATTATTATTATTATTTAATGGGAGAAATGGGAGAGAACTGAAATTGACAGATTGTTCCATCCCTACTAGTCAGGGATGATGGGAGTTGGAGTCCAACAACATCTGCAGGGCCACATGTTCTCTGCCCCTTACTAAACAAACACTGGCAGCTCTTTATTTCACCCATGGACAACTTGAGGCATGGCTTAAGTCAGATCAGAAGCTTCATTATGAAGGTTAGACTTGGGGGGGGGGACCCTTTCAGCTCAACTGTTCAGCCCAAGTCTTTAAAGTGGTGACAACAATGCAAAATTCTCTTAATGGGAATCCAGCAAGCCTTTTCTTTGGCTGCAAACATCAATAATAAACTGCATTTTTAGGATACACTGTCCTTTATTAAAAAGTAATGCCAGCAAGTAGGTATTTATAGCTGTTTCTGGATCCAGAATGAGCAGGAGAAAATGGCTTTGTGTTGTTGTTTTGCAAAGGTTAGCTGAATGATAGAAGCATCCAGGTTGGGGCTTCCAACTATTAACGTGATGTTTTGTCTCCTATTTGGTTATTAAGAGTTAGAAACTGGGTATTTTACTCTCTCTCTAAAAAGAGCTTGGAGTCAGGCACATGAGCTAGGAAGTGTTTGGATGTAAGTAGGGATGGATGAATCTGACAATTTTGGTTTCTCTATTTCACATTTTTCCAATCTAAAATTCAGTTCTCCTATTTATGCAGCAATTTGCTCATTTTTTAAAAAAAAGCTCATGAAATATCAGCGTAGTGCAAATTTCTCCTAACAATTTTTGCTAATATACTCATTCTTGCAAGCAATTTTCCCTAATAAAATGCATTTTTGTATGTCATTCTCACTAATGTGTGTGTTTTTATGAGCATTTCCCCCTCATATATGCATTTGTTTGGTTAGAGAACTGCCTTGCAAATGGCCTTCTCAACGAGACTTGTATGTCTCTCCTTCTGTTAGCCTTTAAGAAAAGCCTAAAGACTTTTTTAACATACTTACCTGCATTTGGGTGATTTTATTCCTGCTCCAATAAAGGGCCATACACAGGTAAGCAGAGATACTGTCAGTCACCCGACATTCTATGAGAGCAGGCACTGAACACTTTCAGCCACGCAGTGGTGGCTGGTGGCTCCATGTCAGTGGGGCAGTGCAATCCGCTCCAGGTTTTTACCTGAGCACCTTGGCCAGCTCCTTGAAAGTTCAGACTAAAACCCAGAGCAGATTCCACTGCCCCACTGACATGGAGCCACCAGCTGCCATTGCAGCTATGGCTGCAAAAGAAGTGAACTCTAAGCATTAAAAGGGTGCTCCCAATTCTTCCCCGACAGCCATGAATGCGTGCTCATAGCAGGTGGCTGAGGTTCACCCAATTCAGTTCAGTTCACACTTAAAAGCGAACCTCCCTATCTGACACTTCCCAGAACAATATGCAAACAGTTGCCTGATTTGGATGGGAAATGTAAGCGGGAGAAACCAAGATGCTAGAAAAATATGTTTTATTTGTGATCCAAACCCGACGCATTCCAGCCTTGTATATTTAGGCTTTCATCAGGGGTTGTAGGTAAAAAGGCAGGGACAAATTTCACTCAATGAACATATAAAATCACAACATATAAAATCTATCTATAGAACATCTTTTCACTTACAGTAAAGGCTGATGTACAATATCTTCCAATGAGCACAACTCCTTTCACCAATACAAACGCCTCAGAAAGGAGTTAGTTAGGACTGTACATATATGTAGCCAGAGATCGTGATGCCAGTAAAACCACTCAAAAATTATATGATGACAAACACCTGAATGAAGGGAACCTGCAAGGGATCCTGGATATCTTCTAAACTTCATAAGAGAAGAAGTTTATGAAGTTCTTATGAAGTTTAGAAGATATCCAGGATATCAACATCTGAAGGGCCAGAAGTTCACCATCCCTGGTCTAACTTAAACATAACCTACTTCTATGCATTAACCATGTGAAGCTGCTCCAAGTGACTCAAGAGAAGAGGGGTGGCCCTGCCTCAACATTGCACCCACTCACCCAGCAGTGCCCCTTGACCACCATGCAGTGAGCAGACATCTTGGAGGGGGGATTGATTGTAATGAGTGCTCTTCCATGCAATAGGTAGCCCAGCGCACTCAAGTTAATCGCACGGGGAAGGCATCAGGAAGATGGATGCTACATTGCAAGCTGGGTCAGCAGCACAGCTCCACTTCCCTTTAATCACATGGCCTCTGGGCTGAGCCATGGGCAACAGCTGAGATGAGTCAAGAGCCAGAAACCAGGAGCTGTGGGACCAATCAGTGGCCAGAATCAATGAACAATTCAGGACCAAGGGATAAGCCAGGGGACAGCATTGAAGGACAAGCCAGAAGGCAGGATTAAAGAGCAAGTTGCAACTGCAGGGCAAACCAGGAAGCTGGACTGAGGAACCACCAAGAACCCGGAAGCACACCAGAGCTCAGGTAGTCTTTTATTATTGTTCAGGCAATGCTCAGCTATACGCCTTCCTGCCCAGATAGATTCAGTGGTCAGCCTGGGTGGGTGAAGTCAATCTGGAATGTTCTGAAATGTTTGGCACTTGCAGTTCAGTGATTCACCACACGGGACAGACACACAAAGTTTCCAGCAGCTCCTGACACATGGAGAACCTTCACATGAGTAACAAACGAAGGGGGCTAAATTGTCCTCAAATGAAATTAGATGGATTGTTGACAGGGGACAGGGAATTGAGGAGGTACCACAGCTCAGTGTTAGAGTACCTGCTTTGTATGCAGAAGGCCATGAGGCACCTCATGAGGGGTGATCTCATCCCACTAAGCAGCCTATCGCATATGGCTACCTGTTAATGTCAGTGAATGCAAATGAGGGCACATGAGAGTGAGGACAAGCGAGGACAACATAGACAACTAAGCATGCATTTTGGCAAAGGGTATCAAAATATTGCAGGAAATGGGATACCTTTTTCAGCCCTGTCAAAAATGTATATATATATATATATATTAAAACTAGTAGTTTTCTGTTCAGCCCTGATGTGAGCTAATGCCATAAATATGAAATTATCCCCACAGAATTGGGCTGCTGGGGAATGAGCTAAATTGACCGAAGCCCAGGGCTCATTAGGGCAACTAATCAACAGGTTGGTTCAAGCTTCCTGTTTTGGCTCCTAGATGCATTTGTTCTGACAAGATTAAAGATGCATTTCACCTAGGAGTAAAGAGTATTCGTGAAGTCAGCTGTGCCTCTGGCTGTGCAATTAAGAAATAACAAATGTCAGGCGTCTGACCTGAGCCTGACACACCTCAGGTATGGGATAAGATTGGGAAAAGGAGGATGCATCATATCTGTTCCCTTGAGAAGCGGCGTCATACTAACCAAGGACTCACTCTTTAAAGAGATCATTTCTGCATCAGGCTGAATCAGCTGGGATGCAAAAAAGGAAACATCCCCAGTGACTGCCATCCCTTCCTGTGATGACTCTCCTTCCTATCATAGACTTGCCCATCTCCAGTCCTGAGCATTATTTGGAAGAGCTGTTTCAGCTGGCTGTGGGACCTCAAGAATTCTGGGAAACGGTGTGGAAGCTGTAACTGACTGAGATGGATTCGCTAGTTTTAACTTTGGCTACCTGCCGTGCAGGGCCGGATTATCCATTAGGCTTAGTAGGCTGAAGCCTAGGGGCCCAGAGCTCATGGGGGTCCGTGTATAAGCTAAAAAAAATAATAATATAGATTTTTCACTACGTATAAAAAGAAAATGTTGTGGAACAAGAGCTTCCGAACCGCCTGCCATCCCCCCGTTTCACTTACCTTTTTCTCCACTGTTTTTTGCTGTTTGCCATCAATCAAGATGGCGGCCAAGGTTTCCTTAAGGGGCTGAAGCCTCTGCTGCCATCTTGGTTGATGGAATGCATTGTAAGGAGTTTGAGAAAAATATTGCCTAAGAGGAGAAGGGGGCCCCAAACACCAATCACCCTACGGGCCCTCCTCAGCTTAATCCAGTATACAGCTGCGTGGGAGTCCTGCTGGATCAGGCCAATGGCTCATCTAGGCCACAATCACACTGTACATTTATTCCACCATTATTCCACTTTAAACAGTCATGGTTTCCCCCAAAGAATCCTGGGAAGTGTAGTTTGTGAAGGGTATTGAGAGTTGTTAGGAGACCCCTATTCCCCTCACAGAGCTCCAGTGGCCAGAGTGGTTTAACAATCAGTCCTTCTTCCCAGAGAACTCTGGGAGTTGCAGGTCTGTAAGGAGAATATGGCTTTCCTAACATCTCTCAGCACCTTTCACAAACTACACTTCCCAAGATTCTTTGGGGGAAGCCATGACTGTTTAAAGTGGAATAATGGTGGAATAAACGTACAATGTGAATGTGGTCCTACTGCAGCATCCTGTTCTCACAGTGGACAACCAGATGCCTACAGGAAGCCCACAGACGGGACCTGAGAGCAACAACAACGCTCACTTCTTTTGATTCCCAGCAACTGGTATTCAGAGGCATGCTGCCTCCAGCAGGGAAAGGGAGAACATAGCCATCCGGGCTAGTAGCCATTGACAGCCTTTTCCTCCATCAATTTGTCTAATCCTCTTTTAAAGCCATCCAAGTTGGTGGTCATCGCTGCCTCTTGTGGGAGTAGATTCCGAAATGTAACTATGTGCTGTGTGAAGAAGTGCTTCCTTTTGTCCATCCTGAATCGTCCAACTTTCAGCTTTCTTGGATGACCCCAAATTCTATTATGGTGAAAAAGGAGAAAAATATATCTCTTGACTTTTTTCCTCACCATGCAGACTTTTAGATGGCTGTAAAGCTACTAGCGCCTACAGCCATACTACCCTGAACTCACCCGATCTTGTCTGATCTCGGAAGCTAAGCAGGGTCAGGCCTGGTTAGTACTTGGATGGGAGACTGCCTGGGAATATTGGGTGCCATAGGCTTAGAGGAAGGCAATGGTAAACCGCCTCTGAATACAGTAGGGCCCCACTCATACAGCCGGGTACGTTCTGGACCCCTGCTGTAAAGCGAAAACCGCTGTAAAGCAGAACTCATTGAATAGAATGGCGCGCGATGCCCAAAAACCGCTGTAAAGGCAGAACAAGCGCTGTATGAGTGGGGTTTTAGTCTAATTGCGTCTAATTGAGACCGCCGCATTAGCGAAGCACCTTAAAGCGAAGCGCCATAAAGCAGGGCCCTACTGTACCTCTTACCATGAAAACCCTATGAATATATCCAATAAATTCCTAGGATCGCCATATTAGACATAAATATTAGACAGGCACCATCTCTGTTATCTTTTCGGCGCCTGTTGAAGACCTTCCTTCTTTTAACAAGCCTTTTAAGCTGAGACCTTATCCCAGTCTGCTTCTGTGTTGGAGTTGCTTTTTAATATGCTCTTAAACCTTTAAAAAATAAAGTTTTCTAACCTTTTTTAAAAAAAATGCCTTCAAAGCTTTTTAAAAAAATGTTTTTAAAGTTGTTTTGTTTTAATGTATTTTAATGTCCGAAATTTGCAAAGTCATTGCCAATTAGGGAGGGAGGCATCATTGCTCAGCTCAGTTACGCACTGGAAGCAATTAGGAAGAACAACTGGATAGGTTTTCTTTTATTTCCATTAATAATGGCAGAGATGTTCATTTTTTTCATAATTATTAATGCAAATTTAATAAAGCCAGCTTGTGTTTGAACAAGCAAAGCATTTCACAGTCTTCATGCGAGATGCTGAGACTTCATGCTGTTCGATGCGCTACAAGAAACAAATGGCTCGCTTGATGTCATTAACCTCTACCAGTTCAATTGGAACATCAGTGGTACAGAAAAGCCAGGGTGGCGTAGTGGTTAGAGTGTCGCTGGGACTTAGGAGATCAGAGTTCAAATCCCCACTCAGCCAGGAAGCTCACTGGGTGACCTTGGGCCAGTCACCACCTCTCAACCTAATTTACCTCACAAAGTAGTTGGGAGGATAAAGTTGGAAGGGAGAGGACCATGTCTGGACGTCACCCTGAGCTCCTTGGAGGAAACAACATCAGAAACCCAAAGTCATGTTTATGTTCTGCACCACTACCGCCCTGCCCCAGAAGCTGGGGCAATGATGGTATAGGGAGGACCTGCAATAATGCACCTCTAGTGTGACCGCAGGATTCCAATGTTTCTGGAGTAGCCTCAGGGGCCATCCTAAAACAAAACTGCAAATGCCACTCCCTGCAAAGAAAAGTGAACCAGAAAATCCCACAATTTATTAGGAAACCCTCTATTCCCTTCACAGAGCTACAATTCCCACAGCTCCCTGGGAAGAGGAAGCTGCCTTATGCCAAGTCAGACCATTGGTCCATCTAGCTCCATACTGTCTACACTGACTGGCAGCAGCTCTCCAGGGTTACAGGTGGGGCGTCTCACCCAATCCTACCTGGAGGTGCCAGGGATTGAACCTGGGATCTTCTGCATGCAAGGCAGATACTCTGCCACTGAGGTACAGCCTTCCCCAAATAGGAAAATGAATGTCAAAAAGACTAAAATAATGACAACAGAAGATTTATGCAACTTTAAAGTTGACAATGAGGACATTGAACTTGTCAAGGTTTATCAATACCTTGACACAGTCATTAACCAGAATGGAGACAATAGTCAAGAAATCAGAAGAAGGCTTGGACTGAGGAGGGCAGCTATGAGAGGACTAGAAAAGGCCCTCCAATGCAAAGATGTATCACTGAACACTAAAGTCAGGATCATTCAGACCAAGGTATTCCCGATCTCTATGTATGGATGGGAAGCTTAGCAGTCATGGAATAAGAGGAGAGGTCCTCTTGTGGATAAGGAATTGGTTGAGAAGCAGAAAGCAGAGAGTAGGAATAAACGGACAGTTCTCCCAATGGAGGGCTGTAGAAAGTGGAGTCCCTCAAGGATCAGTATTGGGACCTGTACTTTTCAACTTGTTCATTAAGGACCTAGAATTAAGAGTGAGCAGTCAAGTGGCCAAGTTTGCTGATGACACTAAATTGTTCAGGGTTGTTAAAACAAAAAGGGATTGCGAAGAGCTCCAAAAAGACCTCTCCAAACTGAATGAATGGGCAGAAAAATGGCAAATGCAATTCAATATAAACAAGTGTAAAATTATGCATATTGGAGCAAAAAATCTGAATTTCACATATACGCTCATGGGGTCTGAACTGGCGGTGACCGACCAGGAGAGAGACCTCAGGGTTGTAGTGGCGAGCACGATGAAAATGTCGACCCAGTGTGCGGCAGCTGTGAAAAAGGCAAATTCCATGCTAGGGATAATTAGGAAAGGTATTGAAAATAAAACAGCCAATATCATAATGCCGTTGTATAAATCTATGGTGCAGCCGCATTTGGAATACTGTGTACAGTTCTGGTCACCTCATCTCAAAAAGGATATTATAGAGTTGGAAAAGGTTCAGAAGAGGGCAACCAGAATGATCAAGGGGATGGAGCAACTCTCTTATGAGGAAAGGTTGCAGCATTTGGGGCTTTTTAGTTTAGAGAAAAGGCGGGTCAGAGGAGACATGATAGAAGTGTATCAAATTATGCATGGCATTGAGATAGTGGATAGAGAAAAGTTCTTCTCCCTCTCTCATAATACTAGAACTCGTGGACATTCAAAGAAGCCGAATGTTGGAAGATTCAGGACAGACAAAAGGAAGTACTTCTTTACTCAGCGCATAGTTAAACTATGGAATTTGCTCCCACAAGATGCAGTAATGGCCACCAGCTTGGATGGCTTTTAAAGAAGACTAGACAAATTCATGGAGGACAGGGCTATCAATGGCTATTAGCCATGATGGCTGTGCTCTGTCACCCTAGTCAGAGGCAGCATGCTTCTGAAAACCAGTTGCCGGAAGCCTCAGGAAGGGAGAGTGTTCTTGCACTCGGGTCCTGCTTGCGGGCTTCCCCCAGGCACCTGGTTGGCCACTGTGAGAACAAGATGCTGGACTAGATGGGCCACTGGCCTGAACCAGCAGGCTCTTCTTATGTTCTTATGATGTGAAAGTTGGACAGTGAAAAAAGCGGATAGGAGAAAAATCAACTCATTTTAAATGTGGTGTTGGAAGAGAGCTTTGCACATACCATGGACTGTGAAAAAGACAAATAATTGGGTGTTAGAACAAATTAAACCAGAACTATCACTATAAGCTACAATGATGAAACTGAGGTTATCATACTTTGGACACATCATGAGAAGACACAATTCACTAGAAAAGACAATAATGCTGGGGAAAACAGAAGAAAAAGTGGAAGGCCAAACAAGAGATGAGTTGATTCCATAAAGGAAGCCACAGACCTGAACTTACAAGATCTGAACAGGGTGGTTCATGACAGATGCTCTTGGAGGTCACTGATTCATAGGGTCGCCATAAGTCATAATTGACTTGAAGGCACATAACAACAACAACAGGAATTGTAGCTCTGTGGGAGGAATAGGATTCTCGTGACAACTCTCAGCACCTGTCACAAACTACAGTCCCCAGGATTCTTTAGGGGAAGCCATGACTGTTTAAAGTAATATAATGCTGCTTTAAATGCATGGTGCTGATGTGGCCGATGATCCTGGAAAGGATTCTGTCCTGCATTATATTAGCTCTCACAGTCCCACACCACCAAGGCCATGTCAATTCAGGTTCAAAGTCTGGCTCCTTGCTCTGTCTGATTGTGCAGGCTGGGCACACTGAGTCAACAGCTCTTCTCCAAGGCACGAGCCTGGAGCCACCTGATGCGGCTGAACTGTCAAGCACCAGAACGATACCAAAAACAATCCAACCTCCAGGCACCAAACCTCTCTTTCTAGGCCAGCTGGGGGGTTTTTTTTCAACTTTCTTGGTTGTGGCTTCTTTGAACTCTCTGTTTGTGTTGTCAAGACACTCCAGAACCATTGGATCCATTGGGCCAGGATGTCAAAAAATAATATCAGTCCGAAGGCTCGCATGCTATTTCAGTCCAGGTATTCAATGAAAAGTCCCCGTGGAGCAGCAAAGCTAGAGTCCAAAGGAGCAGCTGTCTGAAGTCTCTTGCAGTAGCAACAACAAAGACTCCCTCGTATAGTTATTTCCTTACATTTGTATCTCATCTTTCTTCCATCACGGAGGCAGTGATCCTGTTGAGGCCCTGGTCTCACTGTGGGATGGCAAGACAGGGAGGACTATCAACACAGTCGCTCCCACAGGTCTTCTCTGGTGATGCAGAGCCCACACACAGCTCCTTGGTTTATGGAGGAGCTGTGGGCTGGGAGACAACCGGAGCCCAAGAGGTGGAAAACTCACTCTGAGGCTGACCAAACACTTGTCAGGGTCCATAATTCTGTCTACCAAGGGGCAGTGAAGGGGGCAAAGAACTACTTGGACATTAAGGATGGAACAAGGGCGTCAATTTTGGTGCTCTCATTTTCTCATCTTTGCACTCTGAAATTCAGTTCCCCACACGTCTGTAGCAATTTGCGGGTTCTTCTTTCTTTCTTTCTTTCTTTCTTTCTTTCTTTCTTTCTTTCTTTCTTTCTTTCTTTCTTTCTTTCTTTCTTTTAAATCCTCCCGAAAATTCATCAGCATTTTCGTGCCAATTTCTCTGAATAAACACATATTTTGTGTATGCAGTTTTGACTCAGGTACCCATATTTGCAAGCAGCTTATCCCAATGTAATGCATTTTTGTATGTTATTTTTCACTAATGCACTCATTTTTGTGCATGCGTTCCACTTGCTTGGTTGGAGAACTACATTCCAAAATTCAGATAAGCACAAATTCCAAAGGATGGCTGTGTTTCCATTCTCATATTGCTTTGGAAAGCGCAAGTTTGACAGATTGAAATGTGGACTGGATCAAATGTCTCCCTCACACTCAGCAGTTATTTTCGGTGTCTGGAGACCGGTCATATCAGAAATGGTGGGTGGGCCTCTAGAGCACTCAGTGGCCTGCAACGATCAGTTTGCACAGCATTTTGAACATAGAGTCCATTCCATCATGCCTCAGATGCTGCAGGTGTTGCAGCCCCGGTCAGAACATCCAGAACATCGGCTTTCCCACACTCTATGTCAACAAGGTTGGCAGGGGGAGGGCCACTGCTACACACCTTGCCTCCCATGAGCCACACCACTGGGCTTGCTGTGAGGAAAGGCGGCAAGGTAGAAAGGAGGTTGGCACAGTGCAGGTGTAGCAGCAGGAGCAAGGTGGTGGCCTGATGTGCCTCTAGTATCATACACTGGGACCATATCCTATATGGGATCTTCAAGGCTATATAGGAGAAAATGCTGTTTTTCTGCAAAAGTACTTTCAGCAGTAATAGGAGCAGTTGTTGTTGCTGTTGTTATGTGTCTTCAAGTCAATTTCAACTTATGGTGACCCTATGATCAGCAACCTCCAATAGTATCTGTTACAAAACACCCTGTTCAGATCTTGTAAGTTCAGGTCTGCGGCTTCCTCTATGGAATCAATCTATCTCTTGTTTGGCCTTCCACTTTTTCTACTGTTTTTCCCAGCATTATTGTCTTTTCTAGTGAATCATGTCTTCTCATTACGTGTCCAAAGTATAATAACCTCAGTTTCATCATTTTAGCTTCTAGTGACAGTTCTGGTTTAATTTGTTCTAACACCCAATTATTTGTCTTTTTCGCAGTCTGTGATATGCGCAAAGCTCTCCTCCAGCACCACATTTCAAATGAGTTGATTTTTCTGTTATCCGCTTTTTTCACTGTCCAACTTTCACATCCATACATAGAGATCAGAAATACCATGGTCTGAATGATCCTGACTTTAGTGTTCAGTGATACATCTTTGCATCACTGTGAACAACAGTGGTCAGGCTATCTTATAGACTTATGGCGACCCTATGAATCAGTGACCTCCAAGAGCATCTGTCATGAACCACCCTGTTCAGATCTTGTAAGTTCAGGTCTGTGGCTTCCTTTATGGAATCAATCCATCTCTTCTTTGCCCTTCCTCTTTTTCTACTCCCTTCTGTTTTTCCCAGCATTATGGTCTTGTCTAGTGAATCGCATCTTCTCATTTAGTTATGTCTTTTAACTCCAATGGATGTATTCTGAGCAAGGATCGCACCAAATACTTTCTTAAGGGCACAGTCCTCCCAGTGGGTGTGCCAGACGTCAGAATGTAGCATGGCTGCAGAGGAGAAGGGAATGTGTCAGAGCTGCCAGGAATCCCACTGCCGGCGCTGCTGTGGCACCACCAGGGAAATCAGCTGCTACCCAGGCACCATTGAGGCCGATGCAAAATCCAAAATAAAGGCGTTCCAGGAGTGTGTCAGGGGCAGAACCAAGGGGAGGGGGACTTACGCCACATCCTGGCCCTGTTCAGCTCTGTCCTGCAGCCTCCAGTCCCAGCAGAAGGAAAGATGCCGTTCTGGTTTAATTTGTTCTAACACCCAATTATTTGTCTTTTTTGCAGTCCATGGTATCTGCAGAGCTCTCCTCCAACACATTTCAAATGAGTTGATTTTTCTCTTATCCGCTTTTTTCACTGTCCAAATTTCACATCCATACATAGAGATCGGGAATACCATGGTCTGAATGATCCTGACTTTGGTGTTCAGTGATACATCTTTGCATTTGAGGACCTTTTCTAATTCTCTCATAGCTGCCGTCCCCAGTCCCAGCCTTCTTCTGATTTCTTGACTATTGTCTCCATTTTGGTTAATGACTGTGCCGAGGTATTGATAATCCTTGACAAGTTCAACTAACACTCAATTAGTTGTCTTTTTCGCAGTCCATGGTGTGCACAAAGCGCTTCTCCGACAGTAGCAGTACTGTCATTTATATCCTGCTCCATATTTCAAAGAACTCTCTGAGCAGTCTACAACATCCTAAAAATATCACAAATAAAAGTCAAATGCAATAAAAACTCTCTTAAATATCCATATAAACAAAAGCAGCTAACAGACGGGGAGCATAATAACCTCTAGCAGATACAAAACACAGCAGAGGCAACCAGCCCCACCCACCAAATATACAAGCCTGTTGTGAAGCTTCCTCATCTTGCTTCCTGGTGGTCCCAAGCACCTGCAGAGCTCCACCATGTCTCATGTTCAGAGGCACCTGGCAAACCCATCCCCCTTTCAAGGTTAGGGCTCTTCTCGTCAGCAGGCAGCACATGTGCAGGCTGGCTTATTGGTACTCTGGACACTTAGTCCACCACTGGCGTTTGCTGCCGCAAACTGTGCCAACCTCCTTCCTTGGGAAAGCCGGTCATCTCCTTTGGTTCAGATGTAAGCTGCCTGCTCTTAACTCACCACAGGTGATGCCTGCTGCTTATTCCTGCTGCAGTCAGTATTACACTACCATCTCTGGTTACCTTCACTTCTTTTTGCCTGTTTACTGCCTGGCTCTTGGCTTATTCCTCCTTCACCACCACCTCTGTTTCCCACTCATGCCTTCCTGTCCTCCCTTCTCGGTGGCTGGGACTGACCCTTCTTCCCTGGGTTGTCTCTCACTTTGCCTTTGTCCTCTGTTGGGCTGGGCGGCACAGCCTCCTCAGCATGCTCTCCCCACAACATCACTTCTGGTCCAACTGGCGCACCTTCCAGCCGGACCTCCAATGCCTCACCAAAGAGGAAGCCTCTCTGTCCCTTTCTCGCACAGGTACTTATAGAATCATAGAGTGAAGACAGAACATGCCCATGCCCTCCATGAATTTGTCTAATCCTCTTTTGAAGTCTTCCCAAGTTAGGGGCCATCACAGACTCTTGTGAGAGCAAATTCCATAGTTTAATGATGTGCTGTGTGAAAAAGAACTTTCTGTTGCCTGTCTTGAGTCTTCCAACATTCAACTTCCTTGGATGTCCCCGAGTTCTACTTTTATGAGAGAAGGGGGGGAACTTTTATCTGACTACTTTCACCACACCATGCATAATGCAGAGACAATAGTGAATCTCCCAGGCCAGAAAGGCGGAGACAGGCAGAATCTGGTAGATGATGTGCATGAAGAGAATCAGAAGGTGGATTTTCCTGGATACTCAGCTCCCAATACCAATTACTTTTTGCAAGTCAAACCAGCAGAAAACTGACTACTGGGCCTGCAAGTGTGAAGTGAACCTTTGTATGGGGAAAGGAGAGAGAGAGAGACAGAGACAGAGACAGAGAGAGAAGATACAGTATGCTGTTGTACTGAGCAGGGCTGGCTCCAGGCATGTGGGGGCCCTTGGGCATCAGCTTGCAGACCTTTCCCACTCAACAGGTATGGTCCAGGACTCGGCGCATAGGGTTAGGAGCATGGAGACTATGGGTGATATTCAATGCTAGTCCAATGCAGAGTAGACCCATTGAAGTGAATAAACATGACTAACTTAAGTTCATTAATATCAGTGGGTCTACTCTGAGTAGGACTTAGCTGAATACAACCCATTGGGGTGAGGCTGATGCAAGCACCCCTGCCCCACTTCCATCCACAGATACAGAGTTTGCATGTTGAGGCAAACATCAATATAAACTAAAGCAACAGGACAGAACATATAAAAAAATCTGAACATGCCTAGAGAGAAACTGAGAACTGCTTCTAACCTAAAACTAAACCCAATTTCTTCTTAATGTTGCAGCCCTGAGCTGATTTAAAGATGCTGGCAGTTATGTGTTACAGTCCTCTCACAGGAAAGATTTTCTTCACCTTGACATTTTGGATTTCCAAATGCATGAAAATTGGGATGAGGAGGATTCACCAGGCAGTTGTCCAGCCCCTTAATAAGATGTAATGGGGGGATAAATTAGAGTCAGTTCTCACTTAAAGGCAAACCTACCTAAATTGCATGTTTCAAACCAATACCCAAACTGAAACATAGCCATCTTTGGAAATTCACACATCTCCAGATTTGGCAATGAAGTTCTGTAGCCCTGCAGTGTGTGCAGAAATAGATATGCTGGGGTGAAGTGTACATAACAAGTGTTTACGTTGTTGTTGTTTTAATTATGTGTTTTAAAATTGTTGTAACCTGCCCTGGGACCTTAGGGTGAAGGGCGGATAATAAACTCTAATTCTAATTATTTATATATTAGTGAAAATATTTTACCACAATGCATTATATAAGGAAGGAAATCCTTTGCAAAAACGTGTACATTAAGCAAAATTGCTTACAAAAATGTGAATATTAAAAGAAATTTACACTAAAATACTGATGAATTTTCATGAGGATTTTTTTTAAAAAATCAGTAACTGATGCTGATATGTGGAGAACTGAACATCTTTTTTTAAAATGAGAGAGAAACCAAAACTGACAGATTCGTCCATCCTCAGTGGGACTGCAAAGGTGCCTATTTGAATGAATTGTCTCTCTGCCTCTTGATCAGGGATGAATTGCCTCTTCAGGGAAATGTATGCTCCAATCCTACCTCCTTCATTCTAGTCTTTGACTACCAAATACCTTGATTAGATTTTTATGCGCTCTGTGGACATTCATCTGTCAGGCTGCATTAGAGTGCTGGAAATCATCCTTTGTTCCCCTGACATTTACTGAGAGGGATAAGATGCAATAACCACCTTGGAGAGCACACCCTTGGAGAGCCTAGGTAATTGGCTCCATTGTCATACCACTCTAACAGGAAGATTATCTTGATGTTGGCTCCCTGTAACTTGAGCCCATTATTCCTCAACCTGCACTCTGGATGATCAAGAAGAGATCCTGGCCCTCCTCTGTGTGGCAAGTACCTGAAGAGTGCAATCATCTCTCCCCTCAATCAAGAAAAGACAATAATGCTGGGGAAAACAGAAATGAGTAGAAAAAGAGGAAGACCAAACAAAAGATGGATCGATTCCATAAAGGAAGCCACAGACCTGAACTTACAAGATCTCAACAGGGTGGTTAATAACAGATGCTACTGGAAGTCGCTGATTCATAGGGTCAATCGACCTCAAGGCACAAACAACAGCAAAACTTGCCCAGTTCTTTCAGTCTCTCCTCACAGGACTTTGTTTCCAGTCCCCTGATCAACCTCATTGCCCTCCTCTGAACCTGTTCCAATTTGTCTGCATCGTTCTTAAAGTGTGGTGTGCAGAACTGGACACAGTACTCAAGACGAGGCCTAACCAGTGTGGAACTAGTACTTCACACAATTTGGAAACTATACTTCTGTTAATGCAGCCTAAAATAGCATTTGTCTTTTTTGCAACCACATCGCACTGTTGGCTCACATTCCACTTGTGATCAACAACTTTAACTCTTCAGATGCCATTGCACTTTCAGGTCGGAGAGGGGGAATGCTGAACTATAAATCCCACACTTCCATCTAAGAAATGATATTTTATGCAGAAAGATTAGCTTGGAAAATGTCCCACGCTTTTTGCTTCTATTACTTCACCTACAATTAGTTGATTAGATGGGAAATTTAACAAACGTCTCTCTCTCTCTCTCTCTCTGTCTCTCTCTCTCTCTCTCTTTCCCAAATAGCCTTGATGATAATCTGCAAGCTCATTCCAAAGAAAGTTGGAAATGGCTTCTTGAGGAATGCCCAAACTAGCCACGGGGTTTGTAGAAACATCAGGCATACAATATCTAGTCCACACTTCATTTACGTGACCTTTCAGTATTAGCTTCGTAATTTAGGTTTGTCTTGCTTTAGCATCTCAGGCAACCATGTCCCCCTCTTGTACTCCGACAAAGCAACAATCTTTGAAATGTCCCTCTTCTTGGTTGTGGTCCACTCTTATCCTTTCATCAATGTTGCACATACCCACCTGTTCACCATAGATCCTTTCCTCAATGCTGTTGCTAATTTCCTTTTATTTAACTTTAATTGGTGGAAGGTGTTCCTGGCCACTGCTAGTTAGGAACATGGGGAAGGGCTGTGGCTTAGTGGCAGAGCATCTGCTTTGCATGCAGGTTGTCCTAGGTTCAATTTCCAGCATCTCCAAGTAGGACAGGTGGTGCTCGCTGTCCAAAACCCTGAGAGCCACTGCCTATTAATATAGACAATCCTAAGAAAGGTGAACCAGTGGTCTGGCTTGTGGCAAGGCAGTTTCCTATGCTCCTAGAGGTCCCAGCTCTGTTTAAATCTTGGTGCCAGCTCTCCAAGTGAAGCTAACAGGATGTGTGTGCATCTGAGAGGAACGTGTGTGCAAAATTTATGAGGATATTTATAAACCACCAACTCATAAAAAAAATATTGTGAGGTTGTAAAATTTTAACATTGTAAAGTGCAGAACAAATGACCAACACTGAATCAAATTAATTCTCCAGCCTGACGAAATTTCAAGTACTTGAAGAGTGCTTTCATATCTCACTCTTCTCTTCTCAAGACTAAATATGCCCAGTTTTTTCAGTCTCTTCTCATAGGGCTTAGGGGACTGGAAACAAGCCCTAGGAGGAGAGACTTGAAAGAACTGGGCATGTTTAGCCTTGAGAAGACAAGACTGAGGGGAGATATGATAGCACCCTTGAAGTACTTGAAAGGTTGCCACACAGAGGAGGGCCAGAATCTCTTCTCGATTGTCCCACGGTGCAGGACGCTGAATAATGGGTTCAAGTTACAGGAAGCCAGATTTCAACTGAACATCAGGAAAAATGTCCTAAGTATTACAGCACTATGACAATCGAACCAATTACCTAGGGAAGTGATGGGCTCTCCAACAATGGAGGCCTTCAAGAGGCAGCTGGACAGGCACCTGTCGGATATGTTGGATTCCTGCACAGAGCAGGGGGTTGGACTCGATGGCCTCATAGGCCCCTTCCAACTCTACCATTCTATTATTCTATGAAATAAAGGTGTTTTCAGCAAGGGATAAAATATCAGAATTGTAGGTGCCTGTCTGATTCAATAGGAACAGTATTTCTAATTTCTGGTGCCACAAGTGTGCACAAATGACGTCTCAGAACTCTCTACCCTATTTGTGAGCAGAGCAACTGCAGAGGAGGAAAAAGTCTCAACAGTTTCTGGGGGCTCATATTAGTGGAAGAAGCAGAGCTTTCTCTGTGCCCTGAGATGTTTGTTGCAGCAACTGCAACTGTATTGCCAGCCTGGGCACCATTTTGAATCTTCCACAACTTAGGCCTCAGATCTAGCATGATGCCAGGGCCTTGTGGATGGAAAAAATATTGGACACCACAAAAAAAAAAGATAACGTTCAGAGAAAATTCTGCAAAGTGGACTTTTTTCCCCAAGGGATTAAAAAAGATAGGGGGATCTCAGAAAATATTCTCAGAAAAAAATGTCTTCTGAGAAATTTAGCTCAACTCTAGGGGGAAAGGCAGCCTGGCAGTTCTGACATGGGCCACCCACTTCAGAGAAGATCTTAGATCTGCAGCCTTGTAATATGTTGGCGGTGCTGGAAGTAAGTAAGTCTTTGGAGGCAATATCATGACAAGAGGCACAAAGAGAGAGATTAGAGAACAGAAATAATGAGCCAAGGCTGTTTGGCTCTGGGAAAAGCCTCTCCGTGCTGCTGACAGGAACACAATGCAAACCTTTTAATCTTGGGGCTCAACAGCACTCTGCGATTATCAGACAAAATGTCAGGGAACAAGATTACTGGAAGAAGAAAACATTTCTAGTGGTTCATGTCAGAAGACAAGGGAAGATGTGTTGGGAATGTGGAAATAGGGGGAAACAGCCATTGTTGGCAATGGCATAGATGCGGAAATATATACGCTGGAAATGAAGCCGTTGCACGTCCCATCACTAGCCTCATAATTCTCCACACGTGCAGTGTAGTGATAAAGAGTGTGACCCCATCTCACCTACTCCATACATTTTTAAGGTGGCCTTTCCCAAGCAACAAAGTAGGGTGACCATGTCTCCTGCTTTACAGAGGACGCTCTGTGAAGGGCTGTCAGAGGATAATCCTCTATTTGAATCCAGTGTAAAGAAAAATGATATTATGAAGAGAGAGCAGGCCTTGAAGTTGCCCATCAGCACATAGCACTTAGACACCAGACTGAGCCACCAAAGTTGCCCAGTCACACTCTTCCCCACTGTGGTGAGATGTATTTTATTTCTATTTAATTTCTAAATTTGCATCTATACATGGGTCACTGACACGGTGCCCATGGGCACAATGGTGCCCCTGAGGTCTTCCCCAGGTTTCCACAAAAGTCTCTGAGCCCACACATGGACCAGGGATGGCTACAAGGGAGAGGGCCTTCTCAGTGGTGGCTCCCAAATTATGGAATGATCTGTTTGACGAGGTGCGCCTGGCGCCAACACTTGTATATTTTCTGCTCCAGGTTAAGACTTTCCTCTTCTCCCAGGCATTTTAGCATGTGTTTTTAAATTGTTTTTTTTAAATGTGCTTTTAAATGTGTATGTTTGTTTTTAATGTTTTAATTGTTGTAAGCCGCCCAGACAGCTTCGACTATGGGGCGGTATACAAATGCAATAAATAAATAAATAAGCATGCACACACACTCACTGCCCCCTTGATCGTGAGGTGTTGAGGATGGTTTCTTTGGTCTCCCTTGAAAAGTTTATAGAGGTGAAGGAAGAAGTTGGAAAAAGTGGCACTCTTCCCCACTTCCTCCTTCAGCTTTACGTACATTCCAAGGTTTGTTTGCTTATTTGTTTATTTGATTTATATCCCGCCCTTCCTCCCAGCAGAAGCCCAGGGCGGCAAACAAAAGCTGAAGCTGGTAAAAGGCACTCCTAGCCACTGAGATCACCTGGGCCTCTAGCGACAAAGATGGATCCAGGAGCACCCCCAGGCTACGGACCTGCTCTTTCAGAGGGAGTACAGCCCCATCCACAAGTAATGCTCGAGACTCTACACAAAGGCTCTTCCCATATATGGAGCAAGAAATGCCGGACATCCAAGCTGGATTTAGAAAGGGAAGAAGCACCAGAGATCGTATCACAAACATACGTTGGATAATGGAATGGCCCAAGGAATTTCAGAAGAAAATCACCCTGTGCTTAATAGATTACAGCAAAGCCTTTGATTGTGTAGATCATGAAAAACTATAGAATGACTTAAAAGAAATGGGGATGCCACAGCATCTGATTGTTCTGATCTGCAACCTATACTCTGGACAAGAGGCTACTGTAAGAACAGAATATGGAGAAACCGATTGGCTCCCAATAGGAAAGTGTGCGAGACAAGGGTGTATTTTATCACCCTACTTGTTTAATCTGCCTTGATCTGATGGAGTAAAACAATAAAAAAGGAAGGGAAGGAAATGATCCATTGCTGTAGCCTGACATTATAGATTAGTAAACAAGGAACCCATCCATGAGAGGAGTGCGAGCAAGGAACAAGGCATAGATAGTCTTGTCCTCAGCTTCTATGGTAGTCCACCACCTCCCCATGGTTATACTTCCCTCTACCCGTAATCACTGAAATTGGGGTGGCATCACCCATGTTCCTCCTTACTAAGACTCCTCCTAAATACCTGATATAGGCTCAACAAGAGCCCACCAACAAAACCTACCTGAACCAGTTATCTCAGTAGGCCTCTGAGAGAATTGGGAACAGTCAGACCCACTCAATATCTTCCATACAGGGCACATCTACTCCCCCCCCGCCTCACACCCAGGGAAGGACAACCTTCTGCCAGTTGCAGACTTTCACTCTGAAGGCATCTGGCCACTTTCGTTCAGTTCACCCACAGGCTCTCACCCTTTGCAGGAGCTACACATGTGCCAAATGCCCTCCCTACTACCAGTCTCCTCTAGATTGGTTAAAAAAGAAGTAGAAGGGGTAGCACCCTTGCCCTCAGGACTCCCCAAGGGCAAGACCCACTGCCCAAGGGCAGATTAAGGTTCAGATTAACTCTGCTGGAAGTGCCCAGAGAGGGTTGTGCACTCGCTGGAAATTCCTAACATACACATAGGCCTAAAAAGGTTGGCAATCTTTCAGTTAGCATGTGTAAATTTTATGCAGATTTGTGACCTCTTTTGTCCACCTTTTTGGCAATGCATAAGTGGCCACTCTAGCACTATCACTTCAGCCTCCATCTGTTTGTTTTGCAGCAGGAATACCTGGTGGACTAAGGAGGATGGATATTTGAAGAATATTTGTTTCTCTCCCTGCCCCACTTCCCAAGCCCAGATTCCCAGTGAGAAAGAGCAGAGCTACAAGCCATGTGGGAGTCAGATATCAGCCTAGGTTTGTTCAATACCAATGACAGCACCTTGTCTTACAAAATCAGATCACTTAAAGAAGAGGAAAATGCCATTTAGATATAAATGTGATGTTATTATTGTAAACTGGGTGGTTGGGGGAGGAACCACCCTGCACCTGGCCTCCCAGCAGCAGAATCACTGCCACTTACTGGGAGGGGTGAGGTAGCAAGGAGGTTGGCACTACACAGGCACATTGCCAGGAGCACCACATTGGCTCTGCCGATGAGCCTGAAGAGCACCAACCTCCCCATGCCTCATCTCTCCCCCAAACGACAATGGCTTCGCTGCTGGGACTCTAGGTGCTTGGTGCCGCCCCTCCTCACTGACTGCTCCTGAATGAATGATATGTCCTCCTTATCCCCTGGCAGGTTGATGCAGATACACGCTGGATGAGCTCACCTCAGAGCAGTTTGGGTGCCTGTAGGGGTGCAAGGTCACCCTAGGTGTAGAATCATAGAATGTTAGAGTTGGAAGAGACCTTGGAGGCCCATCTAGTCCAACCTTCTGATCAGCACAGGTTCTGCCATGCAGGATGCAGCTACGATGGCATCCTTGACTAGGGGTGGACAAATCTGTCAGTTTTGGTTTCTCTCAGTTTCTCACTTTCCAGTCTTAAGTTAAGCTCTCCACTGTTCCATGTAAGTTCATGATTTATTTTATTTTTAAAAACTCCTCATGAAAATTCATCAGCATTTCAGTGCAGATATTTCCTGCTATACATATCAGTGTGCAAATTTGCCTAACGGACATATATTTGCCAAGCAGTTTTTTCCTAATACAATGCATTTTTTTGAATGTTGTTGTCACTAATGTATGCATTTTTATGCCCACTTTACCCTAGCTTGTGCATTCTTGCACATGTTACTGGGTTGGAGACCTGCACTGCACAATTTGGAGAGGTGTAAGTTTTGTAGGATGGCTGTGTTTCAGGTCACATATTGTTTCAGAAAGTGCAGATTAGGTAGGTTTGGTTTTCAGTGCGAATTGCGTCAAATTTCTCCCCATCCCTATCCCTGAGAGATGGCTGTCTGATTAAATACCTCAACCGAAGGAGGGTCCACCATTTCTCAACCAGTTCTTGCTAATACCAATCTAACGCAGCCTCCGCCACCTTGGTGCCCTCCAGCTATCTCAGACCACAGCTCCCATCGACCCCATCCGCTGGCTAGGGCTGATGTGAGCTGGAGTCCAAAATAGGTGGAGGGCACCAGGGTAGTTCAGGCTACTCTAATCTATAGCAGAAATCTGTTTCCTTGCCATTCCAGGATCCCTGACAGATGGCCATCCAAACTGTAGCTGTACAAATTAATCCTACGTATATTTCCTTAGAAGCCCCAGGCTGTGGTCTAAAGGCACATAAGGCCAGCTCCCTGCTGAAGATAAGCAGGGTCAGGTCTGGTCAGTGCCTGCATGGGAGACTGCCCAGGAACCAGATGTAAGCTGCCTTGAGTTTCATGAGAAGAAAGGTGTGGGGTAATAACTAATAATGTAAAATGTAATAACTAATAATAAATAGATAAAATCCCATTTTGCTCAGTGGGGCCTACTACCAGGTAAACCTGCAAATCCTCAGCATGCTTAGTTGGAAGTAAGTCTCAGTGAATGCAGTGGAATTAACTCTCGGGCAAATGGCAGTAGGGTTGCAGGCTTACGAATCTATAATGTCAGGCTAGAGCAATGGATCATTTCCTTTCCGTCCCATTTTATTGTTTTACTCCATCAGATCAAGGCAGATGCATTCGGGTTTATTTCATGGTTGATGGGAGCCTGGCTCTGGGAATAAATGAAAGCTTCAAGCTTGCTGTACTCTGTGAGATGTGAACTTCTCCTGACCTTTGGTTCTGCTTTGCCTCTGACCAGATGGCTTGTGTACAGGCAAGCAGAGAGGCGACAGTGGAGGCGGCTCCATTTGGGTGAATGGGGCACTGCTCCACCAACTTCAGCCTGCCATTAGCCAGCCCCCACTTACCTGCCTTCTTTCTTACAAATCCAGGGGGTCGGACCACTTGTCAGCTTCCTCCTCCTTAGCCTCAGTGTTGCCCTTGTAAAACTCAGCAAGGAACAGGACGGGGGGCACGCATAGAATGAGTTGGCTCGGCCTGTGATTGGCTCTGGCTCCACCACCTGTTGGGCTCCCTGCCTTCCGCCCCACCAGTTGATACCAGCCACCACTGGAAGGCAGCCAGGTGCTTCTTGGGACCAGTGCAGTAATAGTCACTGTGAAAATCCATGTTGATGAAAGGAATGGCCTAACTCCGCAGGAGAAATGTTGCTAGAAGTAGTGTCAGCAGGCCCTGAGGGTGCAGAACTAGGTAGCATCTTAGTGTGCATTTGTGATTTTTCAATTGCCACATAAATGTTGTTTTCCTGTGATGGTTGTTATACCCCCTGGGCTCTCACAAGAGAAAGGGTAGGTTGCAAGAAAAACAAATACAAAGAAATAATCTTGGCCCCATGGAGTCCAATGAGGCTTACTCCCACGTAATTGTGCAAAGCAGGGGTGGGGAACCTGAGGCCCAGGAGCCAAATGCAGCCCTCCAGGCCTCTGTTTGGCCCTTGGGGCTTTTCCGTAGGCCACACCCCAGTTACCGGCCCTGCTTTGCATGCTCCTTGCATGTTTTTGCCTGGTTGGAATGTCTTCTTAAAAATCTGAGAATGCTCCTTGTTTGCCTTGATGGAGAATAGAGAAGCTTGTGTGAGCATGTGCAGAAATTAGCCTACTGTACAAAGCTAAAATTTACATTTGTTGCTCTGCCCATTTTTGCCTCTGGCCTTGCCCACCACTGGAAGGTGGCCCCTGGAAGTTTGTCCAATATGGAATGTGGCCCTCAGGCTGAAAAAAGATTCCCTATCCCTAGCACATTGGACTGCATCCAAAATAGAATTACTTTTTAGCTGTTTGGTAGAGGAGAAGGCAGCCTATCACTTAAAGGGGGGGGAAGCAGAATTGCAACTTTTTATTATACAAAAAAAAGGCTTCTTCAGCTCCCCCCTCCCCCTCCCCCTCCCCCTCCCCGACCTTCTGCACAAAAGCAGCAACAATATTAAACCCATCTGTTAGGATGTTTCTTAAAATCAGGACACTCAGCTTGCAGTCAGAAAACCAGCAAGACAGCTGAATTATTGATATTGCTAGGAGTGGGATTGCGTACTCAGTGCTCTGTAAATATTCCAGCTTTTCATCGCTGCGTATATTTTCTTCTGTCTTTAGGTTGATCCCCCCCCCTCGCAAGTCACCTTCAGTAAACAATGTGAGGAAATACAAAGAAACTAGGGGGGGGCTACAATGGGTCTTTAGGTGAATTATAACATTACACACACACGAACCAGCTTTTTTCTTTATCCAGAAGGGCAAGACTATATGAGACATTTATTTTTGTTTAAATAAATGCCTATACCCCCTTTCAAGAATAAAATTCTTCCCAACATGGTCCACATAAAATACAACAATAAAATAGCTCACATTTAAAAACCATCTCAATTAAACAATCCCATATTATTGAAATCAGCAATCCAGCATCAAACAATACAGCACTCTACCATCACCAGGACCAGCAGCATTGTACTGGTTATGCTGTCACTGCAGGCCAAAGGCGATGATGGAGCAGCCCTCAGGGGAGAAGATATGCCAATTCTCCCAATAAATTATCAGCTGTAGAAACCAAGCAAAGCTCAGGAGCTTTGATTCCCCAAGAAAGCACAGCAGAGCGAAAAGAGGGTAAGTAGCTCCCATTTATTCCGTTAATTAATTGAATTAAAACAGCTCAGAGCAATAAGTAATAGGGCAGCCTAAGGTCACCCTGAGCTAGGAGCCAAATCCTGAAAGAACCTATATCCTAGGAGACAGGCCCCAGCTGACAAAGCGTCAAGGCAAGTTAAGCAGCAGAGCGAGTTCGGCAGCAGGGCGAGGAGGCAAGGGCCCCCCCACTCTGCCCATCTGTTCCCTGACCTCAACTAAACCGCAGTTTCCAACCCATTGGCGTAATAAACCTTAAACAAAATTACGCAGGTAAGAAGCCAGCAGGGGTGTCGGGGCTTTCCAGTGTTTTGCACCACCTGCAGCATGTACGACTATCTGCCTGTTGGACAGAAGTCGTGGGTGTGCTCTCGGTGCAATGAGCTCCTGGCTCTCCAGGAACGACTTCATTTCCTTGAGGCCAAGGTGGCGGACCTGGAAAAGCTGAGAGAGGCAGAGAGGTGTGTGGAGGATGTCTTCAGGGATGTTATAGCTATGTCCCACTCCAAGGATGATAGCTCTTCTGCTATCATGGAGAACGACGGTCTCAGGGAAGGAGAGCATCCAGCTGAGGAAGAGGGAAACGATCCCTTAGAAGGGACCCATTCCTTGGGGGATGAGCAGCTATCCTCTCGTGCCAAGGATATATCTCCAGGGGCTGGAGGGATCCTTGTAGTGGGTGATTCGATCATTAGGAACATAGACAGTGGGGTGTGCGATGGGCGCGTAGACCACAAGGTGTTTTGCCTGCCTGGTGCGAAGGTTGCGGATATCGCCCGTCGTTTAGATAGTTTGGTAGACAGTGTTGGGGAGGAGTCAGTGGCCGTGGTGCACGTTGGCACCAACGACATGGGGAAATGCAGCCGTGAGGTCCTGGAAGCAAAATTTAGGTTGCTAGGTAGGATGCTGAAAGCCAGGACCTCCAAGGTGGCTTTCTCTGAAATGCTACCGGTTCCACACGCAGGACCAGCCAGACAGGCCCAGCTTAGCAGTCTCAATGTGTGGATGAGACGATGGTGTCGGGTGGAAGGGTTCGGATTTGTTAGGCACTGGGGAACATTTTGGGACAAGCCGGGCCTGTACAAAAGGGACGGGCTCCACTTGAACCAGAATGGAACCAGACTGCTGGCACTTAAAATTAAAAAGGTAGCAGAGCAGCTTTTAAACTGACTGAGGGGGGAAACCCGACAGGAGCTGAGAAAGGTCCGGTTCGGAATAAACCTCCCCCCTGGGATAAAGACCAAAGAAATGATGAAATTTTAAAAGGGGTAGGCCTAGAAGTAGGCATTGTGAGAGCAGGGGCACAGGATATAAATTCAGAAGGGCAAAATTACCACAGGCCAAACCACAAGTGCCAAAGACACTCAAAGAGAGACACTGCTTACAAGTGCCTGTACGCCAATGCTAGGAGCCTTAGAACCAAGATGGGAGAACTGGAGTGCTTGGTCTTAGAGGAGAGCATTGATATAGTGAGCATAACGGAGACCTGGTGGAATGGAGAAAACCAGTGGGATACGGTTATCCCTGGATATAAACTATATCGGAAGGACAGGGAAGGACGTATTGGTGGCAGAGTCGCTCTATACGTGAAGGAAGGCATTGAATCCAGCAAGCTTGAAACCCCAAAAGAGGCAGACTCCTCCACAGAATCGTTGTGGGTGGTGATACCATGCCCCAGGAGGGACTTAATACTGGGAACGATCTATCGTCCCCCTGATCAAAATGCTCAGGGAGACCTTGAGATGAGATATGAAATTGAGGAAGCATCCAAACTAGGAAATGTGGTAGTAATGGGTGACTTCAACTACCCAGACATAGACTGGCCGCATATGTGTTCCAGTCATGACAAAGAAGCAAAATTTCTAGATATTCTAAATGACTATTCCCTAGACCAGTTGGTCATGGAACCGACCAGAGGGACGGCAACCCTGGACTTAATCCTCAGTGGGGACCGGGACCTGGTGCGAGATGTAAGTGTTGTTGAACCGATTGGGAGCAGTGACCATAATGTTATTAAATTAAACATACATGTAAATGGCCAATTGCCAAGAAAATCCAGCACGGTCACATTTGACTTCAAAAGAGGAAATTTCACAAAAATGAGGGGATTGGTAAAAAGAAAGCTGAAAAACAAAGTCCAGAGGGTCACATCACTCAAAAATGCTTGGAAGTTGTTTAAAAACACTATATTAGAAGCTCAACTGGAGTGCATACCGCAGATCAGAAAAGGTACCGCCAGGGCCAAGAAGATGCCAGCATGGTTAACGAGCAAAGTCAAGGAAGCTCTTAGAGGCAAAAAGTCTTCCTTCAGAAAATGGAAGTCTTGTCCGAATGAAGAAAATAAAAAAGGACACAAACTCTGGCAAAAGGAATGCAAGAAGACAATAAGGGATGCTAAAAAAGAATTTGAGGAGCACATTGCTAAGAGCATAAAAACCAACAACAAAAAATTCTATAAATACCTTCAAAGCAGGAGGCCATCTAGGGAGGCGATTGGACCCTTGGATGATAAGGGAGTCAAAGGCATACTAAAGAATGATAAGGAGATTGCAGAGAAGCTAAATGAATTATTTGCATCTGTCTTCACAGTGAAAGATATAGGGCAGATCCCTGAACCTGAACTAACATTTGCAGGAAAGGATTCTGAGGAACTGAGACAAATAGTGGTAACGAGAGAGGAAGTTCTAGGCTTAATGGACAATATAAAAACTGACAAATCACCAGGCCTGGATGGCATCCACCCGAGAGTTCTCAAAGAACTCAAAGGTGAAATTGCTGATCTGCTAACTAAAATATGTAACTTGTCCCTCGGGTCCTCCTCCGTGCCTGAGGACTGGAAAGTGGCAAATGTAACGCCAATCTTCAAAAAGGGATCCAGAGGGGATCCCGGAAATTACAGGCCAGTTAGCTTAACTTCTATCCCTGGGAAACTGGTAGAAAGTATTATTAAAGCTAGATTAACTAAGCACATAGAAGAACAAGCCTTGCTGAAGCAGAGCCAGCATGGCTTCTGCAAGGGAAAGTCCTGTCTCAGTAACCTATTAGAATTCTTTGAGAGTGTCAACTGGAATGAAACAGAGCAGATCTGAAACAGATTGGACTGCTTCCAAATGCCACTGATACAAACAGAATGTAGCAGCTATCAACTCAGAACAGAGGAGAAGGAGTGCTGGGAGCAGGAAAGCACATGAAGATCTCCAGTGAAACATCTGGCTACAGGGTGGCATTCAGACGAGGCAAAGATTCGGTTAACTATGGGGTGCGGGACTATCAGCTGCCTGCAGAGTGTTCAGAAGAACCAGGAGACTGTGGCAATGAGCAGCAGTGCATGAGCATGGGCAACCACACAGCGAGAATACAAAGAGGCCAGGACAGTTCAAGAAGTGCCCTGGTCAGTGCTGCCAGATGTGTGAAATACATGCACAATAGTCAAGAACCTGAGCATATGACTGCTGCATGATTGTACACAAATATATAAAAATTCAGGGTTGCTCTGAAGCAGAGCCAGCATGGCTTCTGCAAGGGAAAGTCCTGTCTCAGTAACCTACTAGAATTCTTTGAGAGTGTCAACAAGCATATAGATAGAGGTGATCCAGTGGACATAGTGTACTTAGACTTTCAAAAAGCGTTTGACAAGGTACCTCACCAAAGACTTCTGAGGAAGCTTAGCAGTCATGGAATAAGAGGAGAGGTCCTCTTGTGGATAAGGAATTGGTTAAGAAGCAGAGTAGGAATAAATGGACAGTTCTCCCAATGGAGGGCTGTAGAAAGTGGAGTCCCTCAAGGATCGGTATTGGGACCTGTACTTTTCAACTTGTTCATTAATGACCTAGAATTAGGAGTGAGCAGTGAAGTGGCCAAGTTTGCTGACGACACTAAATTGTTCAGGGTTGTTAAAACAAAAAGGGATTGCGAAGAGCTCCAAAAAGACCTCTCCAAACTGAGTGAATGGGCAGAAAAATGGCAAATGCAATTCAATATAAACAAGTGTAAAATTATGCGTATTGGAGCAAAAAATCTGAATTTCACATATACGCTCATGGGGTCTGAACTGGCGGTGACCGACCAGGAGAGAGACCTCGGGGTTGTAGTAGACAGCATGATGAAAATGTCGACCCAGTGTGCGGCAGCTGTGAAAAAGGCAAATTCCATGCTAGCGATAATTAGGCAAGGTATTGAAAATAAAACAGCCGATATCATAATACCGTTGTATAAATCTATGGTGCGGCCGCATTTGGAATACTGTGTACAGTTCTGGTCGCCTCATCTCAAAAAGGATATTATAGAGTTGGGAAAGGTTCAGAAGAGGGCAACCAGAATGATCAAGGGGATGGAGCAACTCCCTTACGAGGAAAGGTTGCAGCATTTGGGGCTTTTTAGTTTAGAGAAAAGGCAGGTCAGAGGAGACATGATAGAAGTTTATAAAATTATGCATGGCATTGAGAAAGTGGATAGAGAAAAGTTCTTCTCCCTCTCTCACAATCCTAGAACTCGTGGACATTCAAAGAAGCTGAATGTTGGAAGATTCAGGACAGACAAAAGGAAGTACTTCTTTACTCAGCGCATAGTTAAACTATGGAATTTGCTCCCACAAGATGCAGTAATGGCCACCAGCTTGGATGGCTTTAAAAGATTAGACAAATTCATGGAGGACGGGGCTATCAATGGCTACTAGCCATGATGGCTGTGCTCTGCCACCCTAGTCAGAGGCAGCATGCTTCTGAAAACCAGTTGCCGGAAGCCTCAGGAGGGGAGAGTGTTCTTGCACTCGGGTCCTGCTTGCGGGCTTCCCCCAGGCACCTGGTTGGCCACTGCGAGAACAGGATGCTGGACTAGATGGGCCACTGGCCTGATCCAGCAGGCTCTTCTTATGTTCTTATGTTCTTAAGTCTGAGTAAGTCACACTGCCCCTTGATTCCTGTGGGAGAGCTCTCTGCAATTTATTTATTTAAATAAATTTCCTCCATGATCATTTTTCACAACTCTTTTTTTTTTTTTAATGTACAACTGCTGGGGATGCCTTCAGGTTGAGGGAAGAACTGTTTAACTCTCTTCTTCCTAGCTGTTAAGACTATTCAAACTCCCGCCCCCATCTACTCTCCTATCTGTGGAGGAAAGGATACAGAGTCCCCTGTATCTTTTCCCCTTCAGAGAGAAAAGCATCAGGAGTGAGGAAGCAAAGAGACAAATGGCAAAGAAAGGGTCAAACAGCATTTTCCACCACCCTCATAACAGTAATTTACTCAATCTGGAATGAGGGGGTCAGGAAAAACGATCAGATCATTATTCGTAGCATGTTGTTTAAAAGACAAAGATTACATGGGATTGTGAAATGCTCCCAAGAATGTTGATGGGGGGATGCTCATGACTAGGGATGAAGGAGAAATTTGATTCAGTTCACATTTAAAGGCAAATGTACCAAATTCTTTCCAAAACAATATGTGAGCTGAAATGCAGCATCCTTTGAAATTCACACTTCTCAAAATTTTGCCTGCAGTTCTGCAACCATGGAATGTGTACAAAAGTGCATATACTAAAGTTTGCATTTAATGTGTATACTAGTGGAAATAACATACAAAATGCATTATATTAGGGGAAATGTGTCTATTAGACAAAACTGCATATCAAAAGAATTTTGCACTAAAATGCTAATGAATTTTTTTTAAGAGGACTTTCAAATTTAAAAAATTCACAAGCTCATGTGGAAGTGCAGAGAACTGAATTTAAGACAGGAAAAATGAGAGAAACCAAAACTGACAGGCCATCCTTACTCATGACCCCCTCTCTACATGTTGAATGAATGTGCAAAGAGCTCATTCTATACACGCACCAAGAATCTTTTTCTCTGTAGTGCTTAGGAATGCATTTGTACATCCGTGAAATGCCACTCAGAAAAAGTCACATACAGTCACAACTTACATTGCTCTTTTACCATCTTTCAACAGTACGCACAACTGCACAAGCGCCCTGGTCTGTTGCAGAGTAAGAGAATCTCGGTGCAATGTGAACTACTGTTGTGCCAGTGGGCATCAATAATGGAAACAAGCAAAGAAATTAAAGAAGGTGGTAATGCCACATCACTGACGGACGGCCCTACTGTTGGGCAGAATGAGGCAACTGGCTCAGGTGACAGATGCTGAGGGGAAGGAGGGAAGCAGAAGCAACTCCTGGCTGTTCTTCTTGAGCTCCCAACCATTCCCCTTGGTTGCTCCACAGCTTCTTCTGGGCCTCCTGATCTGGCCTAATGTCTCAGGTGTAGTGAGGGATGCGCTCCTACCACTGGTGTTGGAATAAAATTCAGCGGCCAGTTCTGCCTGCTTCTGTATGCAGACTGGGGAGTGGGTTCCATCTTGCCCATTGCCTCAGGCAGCAAAATATCGTGGGCTGGCCCTGAAGTTCTTGGCCATCTTTATCAAGCCATTGTTTATCTCTGCTTTTCTAATCTCCCCTTAGCATCTAATTGTCCCTATTCCTCCCCTGCTGAAGAGCTTGGGGAAAATAACTCAGATTCAAAATCTCCAAAGGAGATGTCAACATGCTTCATAGATAAAACCTGTGCTCCTTCTGGGAGGAGGGGCAGGATATTAATGAATTAATTTATTAATTAATAATGCATGTGGCTGCTTTTCAGGAAGGGCCATGGCTTAGGGAAGCACCTTGGACAGCTCCTTGAAAGTTCGGACTAAAACCCGGAGTTGATTCCACTGCCCCACTGACATGGAGCCACCAGCCGCCATCGGTGATAGGGCATCTGCCTTACTTGCAGAAAGTCTCCGGTTCAGTTCCTGGCATCTCCTGGTAGGGCTGGAGAGTCCCCTGCCTGAAACCCTTGATAACTGCTGCCAGTCAGTGCAGGCAATTCTGAGCTAGATGGGCCCATGGATCCGACTCTGTGTAAAGCAGCTTCCTATGTATTCACGTAACAAATGTAATTTGCAACAATGATCTCAAGTTAGAAACCAGCTAAAACTGCTGCCTGGTTGTTGTTTTCCAGAACAGCATCAGAGCTGCTCCTGATGACAATATTATTATTTTCAGATGAACACCAATCATGCCAAGGGGTTCAAACGCTAAGGGATAGGAAGAGAGATCAACATCAGTTCAGAGAGAACTTGGGCAGAAAGATTTCGCCATGGCAGTAACATACTAAAAGGCCATCACAGCTGAATGAAGCCTCAATGAACTGGTAACAAGACTTCTTCTTTTTTTAAGGGGGTGAAGGAAGTGGAAACAAAGCAAAAGGATGGCATAGCAATCAATATCCCACAGTGTTCATGTGCACATGCATACACACAATCAATGCCCAGCAGCTGGTACGCATTGTTCTCATTGCTAACATTCTTTTTTCAATTCTTGTGCCTTTTTGTTCCTGCTTTTGGGCAGCTCATATTGTAAGTGAGCAATGGAAATAATGTTTTAGCCACCGCAGAGCAGAGAACACCAGCTTCAGAAGAACAACTAAGATGCAACTGGAAATACATTCTCTCCCCCGCCAGCATCTTGCATTTCTCTTTGACAAGAAGGATTTTGAAAAAAAATAACGGTCTCTAATGCCAACATCTCTAAAAAGGGAAGAATCCGAAACACAATGCTGGGGTTATACGCAAGCTTATCTTGGATTATTTTTGCATACATCATATGGGGAGAAAGTGAGAAACTGACATAAGAGCCCTGCTACATCTGACCATCAGCACCTTGGCTAGCTCCTTGAAAGTGTGAACTAAAACCTGGACCAGATTTTACTCCCCCACTGACATGGAGCCACCAGCCACCACTGCATTTGAGCCACACAAAAACACTCAAGGAGGGTGTGGGGTGTAGCCTGGGGAGACCCCAGGGGCTGAATAGAGAGGCCCAGAGGTCTGCATTCAGCCACAGACCTGTGGGGGGGGGCTTGATGTTATCTATAAGACAAGAACCAACTAGGTCAAGAGCCTTCAGGATATAATAAAGAAAGCAGCAGAAAGCTCACACAGCTGTGGCAAAGCCAGGTCTGAGCTTCCCAGTTAGTGGCAGTACACCAGAACGAACCAAATGTAATCCATCTTCCCGTAGGAGAAGGAGGCCATGATAGCATGTGACAAAATGGGCTGCATGTACCCATTTCATCCAGGGAAAGATGGAATCTAGGTTGAAATTTCAAGTGGCTAGATCTCAGCAAGTAGCATTGTGTAAGGTAGCTTCCTACTTTACTTTGGTAAGGCTTCAGTGAAGGTAAGCCCCACTGGTGTCAATGGGATTAACTTCAGAGCAGACATGTACTCGATCATAGAATCATAAAGTTGGAAGGGGTATCAAGGGTCATCTAGTTCAACCCTCTACAGTTGCAGGAAAACCACCACTACAGTACTACAGCACCCCCGAAAGGTGGCTATCTGGCTTCTGATCCTGTCTGTTCCACTGTTGAACAGCTTGTACCTTCAGGAACTTCTTCCTAATTTTTGATCAAAATTTTCTTGTCATTTGAACCCACTGATTCCTATCCTCTGGAGCAAAAGAAAAACAAATTTGCTCCCTCATGAATGTGACAGTTCTTCAGATATTCAGATATGGGTATCATATCACTTCTTAATTGTATCTTCTCTCAGCTAAACCTGCCCAACTCCTTCAATCTTTTATCACAGGATTTAGTCTCTGGATCCCTCACCATCATTGTCACCTTCCTCTGGACACATTCCAATTTTGTCAGCATTCTGCTTCAGCTGCAACACCCACAGATGGACACATCTAAAGAAGTCCTCCTTGGATCCCCAAGATCTGAACAACTTTCGCCCAGTCTCAAATCTGCCATTCCTGGGCAAGGCGGTTGAGTGAGTGGTGGCGAAGCAGTTGCAAGTGCATTTGGAGGAAGCGGATTATCTGGATCCACTTCAATCAGGCTTCAGGCCTGGACATGGGACTGAAACGGCCTTGGTCGCCTTGGTGGATGATATGAGGAGGGTGTTGGATAGGGGCGAATGCACCTTCCTTGTCCTCCTGGCAGGCCCTCCCTCAGCCTGTGCGGGGCCCAGGGCAAAAGCATAGTTGGGGGCCCCCCACATTCTTTCTCTCTTTCAAACCTCCTGCCCAGAATAAGCCGGCAAGCGCTGCCTGTAAACGCACTGCACAGCTGATGAGCGGGCGGCAGGCAGCACAAGGAAGCCACTCAGGCAGGGGATTCAAACCTCCCGCCTAAAAGCCTCACGCACACCTGCTTCACAGCTGATGAGCAGAGAGGGGGAAAACCACTCAGGCACGCAGCCGAAGAGCTGGAGATTCCCCAAGAGCGGGAAGCGGCTGGCAAGACTGCATGGCTTAAAAGAAAAAAACCCTGCTGCAGCCCAGCTTCTCATCGCCAAGTGCAGGGCCCCCCAAAGCACAGGGCCCAGGGCAACTGCCCCCCTTCCCGGTGCCTAGGGGCGGCGCTGCCTCCTGGATCTCTCAGTGCCTCTTGATACCGTTGACCATGGTATCCTCCTGGACCGCCTGAAGAGGTTAGGCATAGGGGGCACTGTATTGCAGTGGTTCCGTTCCTTCCTCTCTGGTAGGTACCAGAGAGTGGCATTGGGGGATGAAGTTTCGGATCCTTGGCCTCTCACTTGTGGGGTGCCACAGGGCTCCATCCTCTCCCCGATGCTGTTCAACATCTATATGAAGCCGCTGGGGGCTTTCATCAGAAGATTTGGGCTGCAGTGTCACCAGTATGCGGATGACACGCAGCTCTATCTCTCATTCAAATCTTCACCAAGGTCGGCTGTAGAAACCCTATCCAAGTGCCTGAAGTCGGTGAGTGGCTGGATGGGAAGGAATAAGCTGAAGCTGAACCCTGACAAAACCGAGGCACTGTTTGTGGGAGACAAGGGAAGGTTGGGGGATGTTGACCTGGTGCTCAATGGGGAACAATTGCCCCTGAAAGACCAGGTTCACAGCCTGGGGGTCATTCTTGACCCCCAGCTGTCCATGGAGGCTCAGGTCTCGGCTATGAGCCAGGCGGCGCTGTATCAACTCCATCTGATACGGAGGCTGAGCCCCTACCTCCCCAACCATCTGCTCCCATCTGTGGTACATGCCCTGGTCTCCTCTCTCCTAGACTACTGTAATGCGCTCTACGTGGGGTTACCCTTGAAAATGGTCCAGAAGCTGCAACTGGTACAGAATGCTGCGGCTCGCCTGATTAAAGGCAGCTGCCGGCAAAATCACATCACTCCAGTGCTGAAGGAGTTGCACTGGCTACCGGTTGTTTTCCGGGCCCAATTTAAGGTGTTGGTTCTGACCTTTAAAATCCTATATGGTTTTGGCCCAGTCTATCTGAAGGAGCACCTCCAACATAATCAGATCAGCCTCAAAAGGCCTTCTCTCTATCCCACCAGTTAAAACAGCTAGACTGGTGTCCCCCAGGCACCTGGTTGGCCACTGTGAGAACAGGATGCTGGACTAGATGGGCCACTGGCCTGATCCAGCAGGCTCTTCTTATGTTCTTATGTTCTTAACTAGGGAGAGGGCTTTTTCAATTGTGGCCCCCACTTTGTGGAATTCCCTCCCAAATGATCTCCGCCATGCCCCCTCTATGATGAGCTTCCGCCAGGCCTTGAAGACCTGCCTCTTCAGGCAGGCTTTTGGGGTGGGTTAGGTTTTATTATTATTGTTGAGATTTTTAATGTTTTAATGTATTTGTATGTTTTTATTTTGTACGTTGCCCAGAATGGCTGGCCAGCCAGCCAGATGGGCCACTAATAAATTTAATAAATAAATTTTAATAAATAAAGTATTCCAGGTAAGGTCTGACCATAGCGGAAATGCAGCAAATACTTTTTGTAATAGGTATGCTATTCTTCAATTGATGCAGCCTAGAATTGGATTAGCCTTCTTAGCTGCTGCATCAACTGCTGGCTCATGTTTAGCTTGTGGCCTACTATAACCCCTGCAACCTTTTCACATGTACTGCTGTCAAGCCAGGTGCCATCCATTCTGTATCTGATTCTTTCTACCTAAATGCAGAACTTTGGGTTGTATTACTCAGAGAAGACCCACTGAAGTTAATAGACATGGCTAACTTAGGTTCATTAATTTCAATGGGTTTACTCTGAGTACAACTTAGTTGATTACAACCCACTGAAATGAAGTTAGCTATGGCCATTAATTTCAGTGGGTCTCCTCTGAGTAAAAGTTAGTTGAATGTAACCCTTTTCATTTATCTCTGTTGAAATTCATTGTGGTAGCTTTGGCCCCGTTCTTCAACTTGTCTTCTAAGGTATTGACTACCCCACTCGTTTGGGGTCATCTGCAAATTTGATTAGCATCCCCTCCACTCATTTGTCCAAGTGATTTAGAAAGAGGTCAAACATTAGGCCTAGGACAGAAGTTTGTGGCACCCTCACTTGTCACTTCTCTCCAGGGTGACACAGCCACTGATGAGCACTCTTTGAGTGTATTGTCTGGGCTCTTCCTTGTGACTTGGTTACTGAGCAGTCATCCTTGCCCAAAGTTTACGTGGACAATGGTCACATCCATACCATTTGAAGCACATTTAACACACATTCAAAGCACGTGGCTTCCTCAAAGAATCCTGGGAACTGTAGTTTACCCCTCACAGAGCTACAATTCCCACCACCCTTAACAAACTACAGTTCCCTAGATTTTTGGGGGTAAGCCATGTGCTTTAAATATGCATTAAATGTATGGTGTGGATGTGACCAATATCTGGTCTTTACTGAGCATTCATTCTCATTTGTTTGTTAATCATATATTCATCCCAAACTTTTCAATGCATTTCTCCAGTACTGTATTAATTACAAAATGTCTGCGAGGGTGGGGGGTTTTTAATGGGTTTGTTGGGCTAGGACTCCAGGGCACTTCAATCCACAAATTGCATAAACAAAAAGTTCTGGTATATGCTTGAATTCCCCCACAAAATACTAACAGCCTGGAAGCGACCTATCAACCAACCACCCGCAAATCCACCTAACAGTAGCATTAACTAGCCCACATTTTACCAGCTTTGCACTGCTACTAGGATTGCTCTATAGAAGTCATATGATTAATTGACTAAGATTTCTTTAATTGGTGACAGCTCTAGTAATTACTGGATACAATCTGGACTTGCTGTGGGCAACAGCTAATATTGGAATTAGGACCTATCACATGGTTTATGTTCTAAGTTTTGCTGCCACCTAGAGGGAAAGGAAATGATTATTCAGTGCTTCAGATTCAGGATAGCCCATACTATTGACTAACTTCTAAATGATCACTCAAAATAAGTCCTTAAAATATTCTTAATCATTTGCAATGGTAGTTAATAAACAGAGATTTTACAAAAGCTCCCCAAATTCTACTAATTTCAATTTGCTTGCAAAATATTTTTCAATTTACATTCTAGCAGAGCTTGGAAAAGTTACTTTTTTGAACTACAACTCCCATCAGCCCCAGCCAGCATGGCCACTGGATTGGGCTGATGGGAGTTGTAGTTCAAAAAAGTAACTTTTCCAAGCTCTGAGTTCACCTCCCTCTCCCACATTTTTAATAATGGATCTTGTCAAATTTAAGCAGGAAAACTGCTCATTAACGTTGTTGGCTTAAAATTGTTACCACGAATTAGGACTAGGTCTTCTTCCTCTTCTTTGTCCTAAAAGTGTCCCCAAGAATCTCACTCAGAAGTGAAATTGCAAAAGGTTCAGAATTTTATAATTCAGATTTTGCTCTAGTTTCTTCAGTAAAATGAAGCCACAGCCCACCTGCACATAACTGACTTGACCCATGTGTATGTTATATAAAATGTTAGCGAATAGGTCGATCTATGGCTAAGTGGAATGACCATGTTCAGAAACGGTGTACCTGAGTGAATTTGAGATGCTGCAGGCAAAGAACAGGAGGAAATTGTTGCCTTCACAGCCTACTCCCCAGAAGGACCTGGTTGACGACTGTTAGAAATAGGATGGACCTTTGATTCAATCCAGCAGATATCCTATAAGAATCAGTGTACTGTAGTGTAGTGTAGTGTAGTAGACTAAGACTGGGGATTTCCATAAGAAAGTAACACATAAGAGTCCTGCTGTATGAGGCCAAAGACCCATCTACTCTAGCATCCAGATGTGGCCAACCAGATGACCAATGGGAAGCCCAAAAGCAGGACCTAAGCACAACAGAACCTCTTCCCTATTGTGATTCCCAGCAACTGGTTAGGGTTGCCAGGTTCAAAGCCTGAGACTGATCCTGTATCTTTAGGAGAAGAGAAAGTCAGCCAAGTGCAGGTGTTCTTGCAACACTATAATGGGAAAAACCACAAGGTGGAATTCTCCCTTCTCCCCGCACAACTTTTAAAGATACAAAAAGGCTGGGCCTAGCAACCAAGAGGTCTTCTGTATCTTTAAAAGTTGTGCAGGGCGAAGGGAGAATTCCACCTTGTGGTTTTTCCCATTACAGTGTTGCAAGAACACCTGCACTTGGCTGACTCTCTCTTCTCCTAAAGATACAGGATCAGTCTCAGGCCTTGAACCAGGCAACCCTACAACTGATATACAGAGGTATCCTGCTTCCAACGCTGGAAGCAGAACATAGCCACCGTGGCTAGCAGCCATTGATAGCCTTATCCTCCATTAATGTGTCTAATCCTCTTTGAAGGCCATCCAAGCTGGGGGCCATCACCTAATATTGTGGGAGCAAATTGCATAATGTAACTATGCGCTGTGTGAAGGAAGCACTTTCTTTTGTCTGTTTAACTCCCCTCTCAGCCATGAAACTCACTGCGCATCCTTGGGCTGGTCACTCTCTCCCTCAGCCTAACCCACCTATCCTTTGAGCTCCTTGGAATAAAGGCAGGAGATAGATATATAAAGAAAGAATAAAAGAAGAAATGAAAAGATCAGATCAGAACTCTCACTGGGTGTCACAAAGAGCAGTATCGAATATTTGCTGAATATTCAAATATTCAGAGGGCATTTGACTTTTAAGTTGTATAGACGAGAGTTTTTGGGAGCAAATTCAGTTCATTTCTATACTGTTTTCTTAAGTCTATTTTATCAGTCATCTGGCTAGGTAGTCAGCAAGAAGAAATACAAAAAGTATGGCTGCTGTATAATACAGTACTGATGAAATATTGAAACAAACATAATCCAGTAAATGCCATCATTTACTGCACTGTTGTGGATATTTACTGTTATAAAAGAAATCATTAATAATCTAAGTATCTGCTGTAATATAGAAAGATATTTTTCAGTTGTGTATACAGCTCGTGGACTCTGTATCCATTCATTGTTATTCAGTCTCACATTGCTTTGTTTTGTATGTCTTCTGATTATGATGGTGTTTATTGTATATATATTTATAATTCTACATTTTGCTTTCTTTGGTTCATGACTTGGTTTTTCTGTTTCTTTTCCTGAGGGCCTTCCTCTTCTCTACCTGGATAGCTAGCCAGCCATTTTGCAGACTCAATAGTGTGTGGTTGTATGGTAGTAAAAGGCCCTTCCATTTCCTGCTCTAGAGGAACTTCTAATAAGAACATAAGAACATAAGAACATAAGAAGAGCCTGCTGGATCAGGCCAGTCGCCCATCTAGTCCAGCATCCTGTTCTCACAGTGGCCAACCAGGGGCCTGGGGGAAGCCCGCAAGCAGGACCCAAGTGCAAGAACACTCTCCCCTCCTGAGGCTTCCGGCAACTGGTTTTCAGAAGCATGCTGCCTCTGACTAGGGTGGCACAGCACAGCCATCACGGCTAGTAGCCATTGATAGCCCTGTCCTCCATGAATAATCTTATAAAAAGCACCTATTCGGATGGCTGTGTGGTAAGTTTGGTCCTGCTGAGGTAAATGCCAGGAACTGTTGGTCTTCCAACCGTGCCCAGATCTAAATGACTTCAAGAGGCCGTAAGGCTAGCTAACAATGGTGTGTTTTCCCCTTACACTCTGTGAAGAGTCGGTCCTGTATTATCTTTTTTTAATCCTAGAGAGAAAAAAGAAAACACGGAGAATTTATCGACATGCATGAAAATATTAACAGTCCAAGTTTACTCTCAGTACAACAGTGCCATCTACAGCAAAGGAGGGGGAAAGGGATGAAAGCAATCTGTTTAACATGTAATTTCTAACACGTCGTCTTATTATGTATAAATGTTTTTAAATTGTTGGAGATACACACACGCACCCATGCCAACTTGTTTTTAATGTTTGCTTTTATTGGTATTTTGTAATGAATATTTTAGATTGTTCCAAGTAAACCACTTAGATCAGTGGTTCCCACACTTTTTTCCCCATGGACCATTTGAAAATTGCATTTTATCGTATAACAATTTGCATTCCATAGAATTCAGATTGTAATGCAACAAAATACAATATAAGAGATAAAAGAAGTAATAAAAATGCAATTAAAAATCAATATGAATATTTAACGCAGACATGCCACAGACCACCTGAATGAAGCTCATGGACCATAGTCTGGGCACCCCAGCACAGAGGTTGTCATTGTCAATTAAGTGATATTTACATTTTTTAAAAAATAAAAAAGACAATTCAATTGCCAGCCCAGTTAGCTTTTGGTAGTGGAATTGAGGGGGGTGCCATCTTGTCCGTCACCTCAGACAGCAGAATGTCTTGGGTTGGGCCTTTGCTCAATATACACTTTTGATTTCGCTCAGAATCCCTCTGATGCCTCACCTGGGGAAGAACCTTTGGATTTTATAACTTCATCACTCACTGCGTATTTTTGGCTAGTTTATTGAGTCTGATTTTTAGTTTTCATGACTTTGAAGGATTTCGTCCTCTTCTGTGAAGCATCCCCCATACCTTTTGGGCCTGTCTTCTATGTGTGCTAGCAGAGTTTGTTCTTATCACAAGGCCTCATTTTTGGAGCACTTTGTAAATGATCAATACTATTTTTATTCCATCTCCCTGTTCCTTCACGCCGTCTTCAGGGCTTTAGAGCAAGAAACCCCTTCTAGGAACATAAAAAGAGCCTTGCTGGATCAGGCCAGAGGCCTATCTAGTTCAGCATTCTCTTCCTACCGTAGCAGCCAGGCAGAGCTTGGAAAAGTTACTTTTTTGAACTACAGCTCCCATCAGCCCCAGCCAGCACCATGCTGGCTGGGGCTGATGGGAGTTGTAGTTCAAAAAAGTAACTTTTCCAAGCTCTGCCGGTGGGAAACCCAAAAGAAGGACAAGAGTACACCACCTCTTCCTTCTTCCAATGAGTATTCAGAGGCATCCTGCCTCCAACACTGGAGGTAGAACATACACATAATGTCTGGTAACCAGTGATAGCCTTGTCCTGCGTGAATTTGTCTAATCCCTTTTTAAAGCTGTCTTAAGGGCCCATCTGCACTATATGTTTAAAGCAGCATCATACCACTTTAAACAATCATGGCTTCCCCCTGGGAACTGTAGTTTAAGGGTGCTGAGAGAGTTGTTAGGAGACCCCGATTCCCCTCACAGAACTACAATTCCCAGAGTGGAATTAATCTCTCTTCCCAGGGAACTCTGGGAATTGCAACTCTGTGAGGGAAATCGGGGCCTCCTAACAACTCTTTCAGCACCCTTAACATGAACAAACTACAGTTCCCAGGATTCTTTGGGGCAGCCATGACTATTTAGTAGTGCTTTAAATACATAGTGCAGATGAGGCCTAAGTCATCGTCATCATCATCATCATTATATTCTGCCCTTCCTCCCATAAGGAGCCCAGGGTGGCAACAAAAACACTAAAAACACTTTAAAACATCTGTAAAAGACTTCAAAATATATTAAAACAAAACATCTTTAACAACATCTTTTTAAAAAATATATACAGAGCTATGGCCCTTCCCTTGAGCTACAGCCTTTCCCAAGTAAGGAGAGTGTAGCCCTCAGTGGTGGCTGGTGCCCATTGGGACTGGCAGAGCAGAAATCAGGGTGATCAACAGCAGATAGAGATAGAGCCAAAGGCAAGTGGAGCCAGTCATTCTGCCTTTATTCCCATCTTGCTCCCTGCAAAGCTCTATAAGAGCAAAAGTGAGACTAAGGAAGAGGAAGCGAAAGCCAGGGCCACCTTCTAGCCTGGTTGTAAGTGAGAAGGCAGACAGGTGGACTTGAAGAAATCAAGAATGAAATTGGTGAAGCAGTGCCCCATTTGCCTTAATGAACCAACTTCCCCTGGTTGCACTCATGTCCTGCTTGTGGGCTTCCCATAGGCATCTGGTTAGCCACTGTGAGCTGGACTAGATGGGCCTTTTAACTGATTCATCAGGTTCTTCTTATGTCCTTAGATATATTGTGATTTCAGTGAGACAGGTGGAATCCAGCAATTGCCCCTTTAATACCCTATCTGGAGCCTACATAAGGGCCTGAATCTGTGTAATAACATGCTGTTCTAATATGCTGTTGCCGTTGCAGTAAGTAGAATCCTTTACTCTGTGTCCTTTCAAGCTGTGGCTTGTAAAGAGTTGATTGTATGTGAGAATGAAGGATGGCATAGATTATCATAGGAGGAGGCTGGGGAACTTATCTTCACATGATTAGCTGCCAAGCAGTCACTGTATACAAGGCTGGCACAATGGTTTCCAGCTTATCTTAACTGGCTAGGCAAACTCCTTTGTAGCCAATGGATGCAAAGGCTAAGTGGGAGTGATTAATGCACCAATCAGTTTTTGTCAATATAGCCCAACAGTACAATGAGACCCCAACGACATACCTTAATGAAGGAGAGGAGGAAAGGTGTGATTGATTACCCAGGAGTTCGACTGTTGCTGATAACAAGCGGAAGGGGGTCTTCCAGCAAGGTCATGTATTCTGCTCTTTTGGTGTTGCTTTATTCTTATCTAATGAATAAACCCTTTTAATTAGCACATTCAGCATTCAATTTCATTGCCTACCAGGACCTTGTTTAAAAGGACATTTGTCCCCCTAAGCAGAAGAGACAGACTGACTGACTGATTGATTGACTGATTTGTAGGCCACATTAAACTATTTTATAGAGAAAAGCAGGGTCATACATTTTATATGAAACAGATAAATAACGAGCATACACTTGCTTCAATAGAAATAGAACTTTATTAGTAAGACCATGCACATACACATGTATTTATATTTATTTATTTATATTTTAAAATACATCTATTTTCCCCCTACCATTCACTTGAAAAAAGGAAAAAGAAACCCATAAAAACCTTTCTTGTAAGTCTCAAGTAGGTCCAAAATGTTGATTGTATAACACACACATACAGTCACTCCAGCAAAGTGCCATTTAAAAAACAAACAAAAGCCCCACACCTCCACAACATCTGTATGCAAGACCTATTCATTCTGGGAAACAACCACTGTATTCTTGCATTTTTGATACCATCTGGGGCTGCAATGTCTAATTGATTTAACATGGTGGTTAATTGATAAAAGATGTCACAAGCAGTTTTAATAAGAGTCTTGTGGCACCTTAAAACTAAGAAATTTATTATGGCATAAGCTTTCGTGGACTCAAGCCCATGTTGTCTGATCCACGAAGTGAAATCTTAGTTGGCAGGTATATAAAGGACAGTCAAATGGCAATGAGATGCAAAAAAGAAACCTGGGGATCATTAGAGCTTAAATTATGGTAAATGGGCACAACTTTTACTGCAGGAGATTGCTGATAATTTACTCAGCGGTGCTGAGATGATTGTACTAACACCTGTAGCAGGGCAGGGAACCATTCACAAGAAACAGTCATAGATAGCACAGATATCCTGGCATTGGTAAGCTAATGTGCACATGTAACATGGTTTTAAAAAATCCAGTGGGTGTTATTCAATGCTAGTCCTACTCAGAGTAGACCTACTGAAGTTAATAGACAGGCCTGACTAACCTAGGCTCATTAATTTCAATGGGTCTACTCTGAGTAGGACTTAAGAACATAAGAAAAGCCTGCTGGATCAGGCCAGTGGCCCATCTAGTCCAGCATCCTGTTCTCACAGTGGCCAACCAGGGGCCTGGGGGAAGCCCGCAAGCAGGACCCGAGTGCAAGAACACTCTCCCCTCCTGAGGCTTCCGGCAACTGGTTTTCAGAAGCATGCTGCCTCTGACTAGGGTGACAGAGCACAGCCATCATGGCTAGTAGCCATTGATAGCCCTGTCCTCCATGAATTTGTCTAATCTTCTTTTAAAGCCATCCAAGCTGGTGGCCATTACTGCATCTTGTGGGAGCAAATTCCATAGTTTAACTATGCGCTGAGTAAAGAAGTACTTCCTTTTGTCTGTCCTGAATCTTCCAACATTCAGCTTCTTTGAATGTCCCCGAGTTCTTGTATTATGAGAGAGGGAGAAGAACTTTTCTCTATCCACTTTCTCAATGCCACTTACTTGAATACAACTCTTTGGCCCATATTCTGCTAACTCACTGCACTAACAAAAGCCAGCGCAAGGACTCCTGCAAGTGCAACAGGACCTTCCCCTCTGCTCCCTCTGTACCCTCCCCAAATCTGCTCTGGAGACTCAAGAGAACCCCAGAACAGCATATGAGAGGAGGGGGAGAGAAGGCGATTGTTCTGTTGGACAAGCAAAAATGCTTGTGCTGATGAAACAATCTCCTTAGCGCTACGTTTAATACAACCTATGCCTCGATTTAACCCACAACGATGGCATTGAACTTAATTATAATTCAGTTATTTCATATTGTGTTCTTCCTTTGGAGTCCCTTTCTCCAGAATTGCCCCCAGGTAACAATCAGTAACCCAGTGCCCTGGGAGGCTTTGAATGCCCACCAATTAACTGATGGGGCTCTTAACCTTACTCTGCAGACTTGCAGATGGGACATTTGATCAGCAGGTCCTTTTCCCTGCTTGTATGCCAGGATGCTTGTTCTCCTGAGCATATCGTGGCTTCCTCCCACAAAGCTCCCTGAAGATCAAGGCCCAAGGCACGAACTCGGAAATCTCTGCAGCCAAAGGGAGTCTGGGAACACTGCAAATCCTAACATCAGTGGAAACTGTCTCCGTGGACTGTATCAGGAAGCACTTCCTGTGTAGAGATGATGAACACAATGCCTCTATTCCGTTCTGTTATTGTTCTGACATCCTTTGGCATTCTGCTCCGTTTGAATGACAGCAGGGAATTTCAGGATTTGAAGTATCAATCACTAATTATGTGTATACTTGCTCACAATAATAATTTTGAAAGCAAAACAAAAAAACCCCACCATTTGGGATCCTCTAGCGGCAGTGGTTATGAGGAAAAAATAAATAGTAGTAATGAGAGGAAAGTTACAATTTTAAAAATGTGTTTAAAAACTGCTCAGTTTTTTAAAAGTAAAAATATTTTCCTTTTTTAAAAATGAGGGTGCAACTGCAGAATTCTGAACAGAACAATTAAAGATAAATAAGAACACACAGTTTCTAATTTTAATTAATTTTGTCTTGCAAAATTCTGGAGAGACACCTCTGCAAAACCATAGACATTTTGAGTTCCACCACAGTGAACATCTCTAGTAAAGTGGAACTTCAAAATCCAGAGGGGAATTTAACAAAGACTTCTAAATATGACAGAAAAGGAATTCTGCTTCCTTTATCACCAGTCCCTGGAATCTCTACTTGCCAATGTCATTAGATCATACTAACTGATCCCCAGAAAATCTCTCACTTCCTGGCACCCTCCCTTTACCACCACAATGGTCCTAGAGGTCACAGCATGATTATCAGGAGACATACCAGCTTTGCAGAGCACATATCTCAGAACTGGCGCACTACCCCTATCAATGAGAGCTGATCTCTCAGTGCTGAGACACCATACCTCCCTGCAGCAGTCTTTCATCCCTCAGTAGCTTCTAACCAATCCTGGGATAACTCTGCTTGCTTGGTTCTACTGTGCCAGAGCATCTGGCTCTCCTGTGCCTTGTCCAGGGCCCTCATGCCCACAGAACATAGGAAGCTGCCTTATAGACCCTTGGTCCATCTAGTTCAGTATTGTCTACACTGACTGGCAGTGGTTCTCTAGAGTTTCAAACAGGAGTCACTCCCACCCCTATGTGGAGATGCTGGGGATTGAACTTTAGACCTTCTGCATGCAAGGAGATGCTCTACCACTGAACTACGGCCCTTCCCCAAAGCCTTGCATTCCAGACTGCTGACTTGCACTGTATGCTCACAACTGCTGTCCTCATGTCACTCTCTGAACCAACCTAATACTGAGGCACAAAATACTGTTCAGGGCCTTGAACAGAAATCCAGAATTCAGTGGACAAAGAGAAAGAAACCCACTGAGAGCCGAACTACACATTACATACAAACACAAGTGACCAATCTCTGGGAAGGCCCTTTCCCCCCAGTAAGCCTGGTTTCAGGAGTGGGGATTTATGTGCAGAAAAATGCCAGGAGGAGAGTAGTGAGTGTGGAGCAATTCACTCTATGTCAGTGACCCTGGGCGCTAGCAGGAGAAGGGGCCAGTTGTGTCTTGGCTGCTGAACGCTGTCCCTGTAGTGCAAGCCCTTCCCATCCCTTCCCATTTGACCATCACTGGCATGCCAGTATAGGCAACACGCTCTAGGAGGTGGGGGGCCAGGAAGAGAGAAAGGAGTGTGCCAGCTGGATACAGACATCTAATCAGCTTTAAAACACTTACGCAGATCCACAGCCCTACTCTCATCAAACGGATAGTGATATCTTTGACGCTGCTTATGCAGGCTGTTTTCTACAACTGTGAACTATGGTGAGGAAATTGCAATGTATAGGAGATTTTAAAATGAGGCACAGTTTTAATTTCCAGGCATCAATGGCTCTGGAATGTACGTGGAGGCCTCATTGCACATGCACGACACAAATCCATGACTGCAGGGGGACTAAAAGGAAAGTGAAGCAAACACTGTGTTGCCTGGCCTAATGAAATTTCAGATCATGCCCATTGTATGTATAACTCAGCTGCAGGCAAAGCTGAAGTTGGTAGCAGAAATGCAAAACCAAAGCAGAACAGGTCTCAGGGTGGGCATGTGGTTACAGTCTGAAGTCCCGTGAGAGTTTTGTACAGAACAATGGCTTTTTACGGTAGACCCAAGTACCAAGCATGGATCTGCATAGAGCATTGAATCATCCTCAGCTATAGCATGCTTTATACAATTTTCACAGAGAAGAAATGAAAGCTCACATGATAAGGGAACTTTAAGGCACAATATTCCATATACAGGAATACTCCGCGTTAACGTACGCAATGGGTCCAGACTGAGTACGTAAACCGAAAACGTAAGTGAAGCACTACCTTTTTTCACTTATCGATGCATATACTGCGCTGCAATAATCATATACGGGCATAGCTGATGTAAATAATGCATTTATAACTAAAATAAACACAGTAGGCCTTATTTTAAGAAAAAGTTTGTAGTTGGAAACTGATCGGGCGGTGGCATCATGCCATTAAGTGTCCGTTCTTGCTAAACGAGCGTATGTAAACAGGGGAAGTGCTACTGTAAATATGTACTCACGAGTGTCCGTAAAATAAAGGTCCATATAGCGGGGTATTCCTGTACTCAACCACCCGCATTCATCAACCATAGACAGACAGACAGAGTGCACAGGATACATGTCTTCTAGAAGCAACAGCTCATCCATAGCTTCCCCTTACAAGGAGTAGTGCAGTGGCAGCTGGTGGCCCCATGTCAGTGGGACAGTGGAATCCACTCCAGGTTTTAGTTCAGACTTTCAAGGAGCTGTCCAAGGTGCTGAAGCAACTCACACATTCACAACTCAGGGCAGATAGCCATACTAAAAAGCGTATAGCATGATGGGAGAGAGGAGACTGATGTGCAACTGTTGTAGCTGTGTTTTTATATTAGATTTATTCTGTTGTGAAATCGCTGATGCTTCATAGAGAGCAATTCATAAATGAAATGAGCAGCAATAATAATCGTAGCCAACAGCCTGGGACACTTAGACATGAGCATCTATCACGTAATTTGCCTTGGAACATGTTCAAGCTCCCAGTGGATACCTTCAATTCAGTGGTGGCTGGCACCCATTGGGACTGGTGGGGCGGAAGCCAGGGAGCCCATCCGTAGGCGGAGCCAGAACCCATGACAGGTGGAGTCAACTAATTCTAGTTGTGTCCCCATCCTCCTCCCAGCTGAGTTCTACAAGGGGCGACACTGGGTTTAAAGAGGAGGCAACTAACAGCCAGCTTGGACTGGTTGTGAGTAAGGAGGCAGGCCAAGGGGAGGAGCGGCTGGCTGAGGGCAGACTAAGGTTGCTCTAGTAAGGCAGCCTCCACGGATTCAACAGTAAAAAGAAAAAACGCCATGGTTTGGTTCGGTTCAGTGGTGGCTCTATGTCAATAGGGCAGTGGAATCGACTCTAGGTTTTAGTCTGAATTTTTCAAGGAGCTGTTTGAACTAAAACCTGGAGTGGATTCCACAGTCCCCCTGACATGGAGCCACCAGCCACCACTGTTTTGGTTGAAGCCATGGGGAATTTGACTGCTGGTTCTGACTGTGCTGGGTTCTTCCAATATTCCAAACACCTTGAGGGCAAAAGGCAAAAGGCTGATCTCCTTAGCTGACTTATTTACATGTCCTTATTTTTAACAGTTAGGGGGGAACATGCAACATTATTTTATTGAACATTAAATATCAGAAGTGGTGTTTCTTTTAGGCACACCTCAGTCTCTGATCCCACCTGCTGAGATGAGAAACTATATATATATATGCTCTCTGATCCCTAGCACATTTCTTAACATTATTGGGTTGCACAGTCAGTACAAAGACAGCCCATGAACAAAGCCCTTCTTCACCCCAAGTGGTATCAAAACACAAGAAATCTAAGGTCAGTTAAAGCTAACAACGCACAAAGAAGCCTGTGACACTCAGCCTAGCATCCTACCACATTCAAATATGAAACACATTTTGCATATAGGCAATGGCGGCTGGTGGCTCCATGTCAGTGGGGCAGTGTAATCCGTTCCGGGTTTTAGTCCAAACTTTCAAGGAGCTCTGCAAGGCACTGTCCAAGAGAGGTTTGGACTAAAATCCAGAGTGGATTCCACTGCCCCACTGATATGCAGCCACCAACCGCCACTGCCCATGAATTTCCAAAGGGCTGAGACAAATTGAGGGGAGGCGGCATAGCTCAGAGAGGTAAAAGCATGTGCATTGCATGCAGAAGAAAAACCCCAGATTTCAAATGATGGTGTCTCCAGTTCAAAGGATCATGGGTAGGAGTGCTAGGAAACATTTCCACACAAGAAGAGCTACCAGTCAGAGCAGACAACACTTGGTTGGATGGGCCAGTCTGTCTGTCTCCGTAAAAAAAATGCTCTGTGTGTTCATCGGCAGTGTGTTTGCACTGCACCAACCTCCAGTGGTTGCTGGTGCCCATTGGAAGTTAGGGAGCCTGACATCAGGTGCAGCCAGAGCCAATGACAGGTGGAGCCAACAAATTCTAGGTTCGTCCCTGTTCCAAAATGGCAACGCTGAAATTGACTGGCTGAGGAAGCTGACATGCAGTGCAATGCTATGGAGGGGATACAAGTTAGAAAGCAGGCAGGTGGAAGTCAGCTGATGCCAGACAGGATCGGTGGGGCAGGGCCCCACTGCCCTAAGGGACTAACCTCCGCTGCTGACCTCTCCCCTCCTCCGCTTGTGGTAAGCAACAACGACCCACCTGCTGGGAAACTGGCATAGCCATTTGCCCGAACCTGTGAGCCACTTCTGTCCATAGGTCAAAATGGTAACCTAGTGTGCACATCCAGCAAGTTGGCCAGAGAGAAAGAGGCTCCTCAGGAATAGTCACGTCTGCCTTAAAACACAGGGGAAGAGTTGAAGGCCCCTAGTTCAGTTCCAGAGCATGTAATTTTCATGCAACAACCACCAGGTTCCATCCATGGCATCTCCCAGAAGGACTGGGCAAAGTTACCTGCCTGGAACTCTGGAGGACTCCTGCCAATCAGTGTAGACCAAGGACAGCCAACATGATGCTCTCCAGATGTTGTTGGAATTCCACTCCCCTCAGCCCCACCCAGAGTGGCCAATGGTCAGAAATGATGGAAGCTGTAGTCCACCAACATCTGGAGGCCACCACGTTGGTTATCCCTGGTGCAGATAACACTAAACTAGAAGGACCAATGGTCCAGTTCAGTATAAGGCAGATTCCTAGGAAAAGTCAGTAGATGGTTTCTGAAGCCCTTCTTCATGTCCCCCAGCTAGGAAAGGGACATAGGAACCTCAGCGGTTGCCTTTTATTGAGTTATACTATTGGTCCATCTCTCTCATAGGTCTCTCTCAGCCCTACCTGGACTAAAAAAATGAAACATAAGCATCAAGAACTGGGAAGCATTGGCCCATGAGTGTCCCAATTGGAGGTCGGCCATTATCAAAGGTGCTATGGACTTTGAAGAAGCATGAGTACAGGGCGAAAGGGACAAACGAGTTAAGTGGAAGGCACGTCAAGCAAATCCTCATCACAACCATCTTCCATCTGGAAACCTATGTCCTCACTGTGGGAGGCTGTGTGGATCCAGAATTGGCCTCCACAGTCATTTACGGACCCACCGTTAAAGACCTTACCTTGGAAGACAATCTTACTCGGCCATGAGTGATTGCCACTGAATGAATGACCTGGAGATGCCATGGATTTATCCTAGGGCCTTCTCCTTGCAATGCAGATGCTCTGCCACTGAGGAACAGCCCTTCCCTGAGCAAGACTTTGTCCCATAGTCCAGGTGCCACAATAAAACAATCTCCACTCAGGCGTGTGCACTGCCCATGTTTAAGCAGGCTCTGAAAACAGTAATATCCCACTGAGCACATATCTTAGCTAAGGGTCTTTGAGATCTGTTCTTCTGGTTCCGTGATTTTATTTTGTTGTTTCATCATTTGTTTACATCGGTATATTATTTTTATTTTTATTTGCAGGAAGCCCCCTTGACATGGCTTTGCGCTTAGAAAGGTAGGGTATAGATTTTAGTATAAATAATATTACTTCCTTTAACATCCATCTGCTGGGCTAAAGAGATACATTTCCCAAGCGATATTTTCCAAGAAACAAAAACTGAAATTAAAAATCTGAATGTATGTCATGTTCATGCACTTTTTAAAAAAATTTCAGCTGCAGACTAAAAGGGCATTCAACTGAACTTCTAACCATTCACAGTGGACCAGGCAAGGACCATCGTTTATTCAACAATAGATGCCTCCACCGCACCTGAGAGCAACAAGGCACATGAAGCTCCTCCAATAACTTGCTGCGGTGGTTGCCTCTCTCTGCATAATGGTAGGGACGGCCAAAATGCTGGACAAGAGAGAGACAAAATGCTGGACTAGAGGGACCCTTGGTCAGATCCAGCAAGTCAACATTTGTTTGAATGTCATGTCCATTAAACTAAAGGGGGGGAGGGGGGTCGACGTGATTTCTCTTCAATAACTAGAACTATGAAACTTCATTTCCTGGAAATGCAAAACTGCAAATTCAGATCATCTGCCACAGACCATTTCCACTTCTCGCATGAGACAAGCTTGGAGAAGGTAGCATCTCAGTTCTCAGTGGTAGAGCATTTGCTCGGCATGCAGAAGGGCCCGGGTTCAATCCCCGCCATCTCCAGGTAGGGCTGGGAATATCCCTTGTCTGAAACCCTGGAAAGCCACTGCCTGTCAGTGTCGACAATACTGAGGTGGGTGGACCAATGATCTGACTCTCTGTAAGGCAGTGTCCTATGCTCCTAAGCACAGGCATTTGAGCAGCAGGACCAGCAGTTATTTTCCTGCAATTTGTTGGATCCAACAAATGAGTTTCATTCCCTCCCCCCACCCCGCACAGAATTTATTTTCAGCTTTCCTTACAGTGGCATCTTCAGACATTCACTGCTACGATCCCCGCTATACTTTGCTTTATGTTCTCTCTGCCTTCCCCTTTGAGGGCCTTCCTCCCAAAGCAAGGGTGGCCAATGTGATGCCCGTCGGGTATTGTTGGACTCCTGCTCCCATCATTCCTGGCCCCTGACCATGCTGTGTGGAGGGCACCAAGTTGACTAACCTGGCTCTGAAAGCATCTTGGCATCTGCAGTTGCCTAGAGGAACCAGCCCTATGGCACACATGCATTTGCCAGTCGCTGACTATATGGCATCTTAGTGATGGCCAGAGCTTGGAAAAGTTACTCTTTTGAACTACAACTCCCATCAGTCCAATCCAGTGGCGATGCTGGCTGGGGCTGATGGGAGTTGTAGTTCAAAAAAGTAACTTTTCCAGGCTCGGGTGATGGCTCATGTGTGAGTAAGCATCGCAAGGCAGAATTTCCACAACTCCCAGAATCAGCTGACACTGAATACTTTTCAACAGTTTCAGATCACACAGCCGGCTGAGAGTCATCGCGTGTGGAGTAAACTAAGGATGTGTGAGCAAATGGTGAATAGCCATTTTTCACACAGGGGGAAAAATGAGGCATTTTAACTTGGCTCAGAATAATGGTGCCCTGCCCCACTAGACTTTACTAAACATTTTTTTCTTAGTTGCCCTTAGAAAAGAAACATTTGGATACAGTTAACTGCCCTTTGCAGAAGAACAATGGCTTTGCTTGCAGAAAATAAGAGGTCCCCAAGGTAGATCTTCAATTAGTATTGGTCCTTCCAGCGCTTACACTTCAGTGTCATTTTTTAAAGTTATAATGTATAATTGCAAAAACGGGTTCCTTTTTCTGTACACTTGCAAACAATGGCATCCTGTGGGGTCCCAATCCTTTGGAACGTTCTCCTGCATAAGCCCAAATGAAATGTAACGGGGACAGCAGAAATAGCACATGGCTTACTTCATCTCAGTTGTTTTTCTGCAGGAGACTGTCCCGGTGGGTTGTCATTTAATCCTGTATAATGCAACTTTCAAAGGTTCAGACTTCCCTCAGTTGCAAGGTGCATCCACACTTCAGACTTAGGCCACATCTGTACCATACATTTAAAGCATTATTATACCACTTTGAGCAGTCATGGCTTCCCCCAAAGAATCCTGGGAACTGTAGCTTATGAAGGGTGCCAAGAGTTGTTAGGAAGTGCCTCTTCCCCGTACAGAGCCACAATTCCCAGAGTTCCCTGGTGGGAAGAGGGGTTGATTGTTAAACCATTCTGAGAATTGGAGCCCTGTGAGGGGAAGAGGGGAAGAATCCAGTACCCAGGATTCTTTGGGGAAGCCATGACTTTTAACGTGGCATAATACAGCTTTGAATGTGGCTTTAAACTGACTTAACCGTCTCTCACATCTTCTTCTTCTTCTTCTCAGAGCTTAATGGCATTGCAAGTCCAGAGTAGGGATGGGATCCACCGGCCGGTGCCGTTTCGAAAACATTCCGTCGACTGAACAGGCTGGCATCAATTCAAGTTTGTTTTATATCTGCTAGCTACTACTTTTACCGATCTGTGGGTTTTTTCCACTTAGAAAAAATATCAACATTAATATTGATATTTTTTAAAATATCAACATTAATATTGATATTTTAAATGATATTATCGGTATTCTTAAAGGAAATATCAATAAATTATAATTCAGTGTTTTAGAATCAATGTTTTAGAAGCAGTTTTTTTAAAAAAAGGTCTGTTTTCAAAAATTGCCGTGTAAATTCGCTGCATTAAAATCCAATCCTCAGTGATAGGGACTAAGTGGATTAATGGAAAATTCGGTTGTTGTTATGTGCCTTCAAGTCGATTACGACTTGTGGCGACCCTATGAATCAGTGACCTCCAAGAGCATCTGTCATGAGACCACCCTGTTCAGATCTTGTAAGTTCAGGTCTGTGGCTTCCTTTGTGGAATCAATCCATCTCTTGTTTGGCCTTCCTCTTCAGTACCAAATCCAAATTGGGTGAAATTCTAGCACATCCCTAGTCCAGATGAAAGGTCCTGTTACTGCCACCGACTGACTCTCTTCCTATGGAACCTTGAGAACTGTAGTTTTCAGAGAATTGCAGTAGGATCTGTTAGAAAAATCCCAGCAAGCAATCGCTCCGGTGATTCTTTATAGGAAGCCCATAGTAAAATTGGTTCAAAACTGCCATTAGCTCATAGTGTTGTAATGTTGATAGGGGCTTTGTGCAACGCAAGGTTTGGATGCTGGGTCCTTTGGCACTCTCCTCTCTAATACTTCTCTTTGGCATTTTCACAACACACCTTTGGCAGTAACAGCATTCTCATCCAGCTTTGCTAATCAGCCATCTTTCGTGAATATGCTTGAGGATAGTAGAAGACATTTCCTAAACTCCAACAGGATGCCTGTGTCAACTGCAAACACTGTGACAACACTGAGTAGACTTGCCATGTATGGCTATCTCATACAGTTCACTGCATCAAACATAAATTCTCCCCCCAAATCACACACAAACACACACACACACACAACTACCTGCAAAAGCATTAATACTGATAGGCACCCTGCCACCAAATTGTCACATCAGCATGACAGGAACTCAAAGAAGATTCCAATCAAGCTTTAAAAAGCAGTGATTGCAAGGTGAATGAGTTTTTCCTGGCCACTCATCTCCAGATGACTGTTTTCACTGAAATTTAACAAAATCAGTAGTACCAACCAAAACAGAGACCATGCACGCTGGCAAAATCAGTGTGCTGGCAAATGAATGACTAAGCATACTAATCTCAGAACAGTTAATGCTGCTGAACGTCCAAAGCAAAAAAAAAAAAAAAAGAATCCATATTTGTAATAGCAAAGAATCCTTCAGTGTTGAAACATTCCCTTAAAGAAAGCTTGTTTCTTGACCCTGCTGGGAAGTAACTCCACCCACCCCTTTTATGATTCTCACCCAAACCTTGCTAGCAGATTAGTTTTGTATCATCAGTTTACATTTCCTAAGGAAGGGTGGTAGAGTTAAGCTGCTAAAGTTAATTCATATATATATATACAAACGGACAACCGAAAAGCCACAGATCTCTCTCACTCTCTTTCTCTCTCTGCTTCTGAGAAATCTCCCTATTGCACCCATTTCATACAGACACCAAGCTACGGTTGCACCCAAGCAGGCCTAGGATCACCAGAGCTGAAGCCATCTCGCACCTTTGATCTCCCCCTGCGTTTGCAACGATCGCCTCACTGTAGTGTGCTAAGAAGCCATCCTACCTGCTCGAAAGCAAAACAATCTGCAGGTCTTAAAAAAAAAAAGCTACCTTACTTCATTTTATAAATAAGCAACTGAGAATTTTGCTCCAAATGGCCACTCGAGTAACCCACTCCATAAATGGCATTCTCTGTAGGATAAGGCACGAGATGATACGAATGCAGATCTTCGTAATAAAGGGATTGAGAACGGCATTCTTGTACCATAAACTTCAGCCGTTTTCGCGTGTCCGTGTAGGCAGTCCTGCAGCAAGGGCTTCCCTTAAAGTAGTCATAGCGTTCACGCTCGGTTTCCAGGTGAATCTTCCGCAGCAGGTTGTTAATCAAGACAGAGCGGTGGAGATAGATCTCGGGATCTTCAAGAAACTGAAGCTTCTGCAGAGAAAGTTTCAAAATACACGTCCGATCTTCCGGTAGTATCAGGTGCTAAGGTACATTTTTAAGAAAATAAAGTAAAGGCCATTAGTATCACAGTGCTGGGCAGAAAACAGATGCAGTAGAAAGTGTACTACATGCTGGAAAATACTAGAGTCCAAACACATACAAACACATGCCAACCTTTAGCCCGATTCTCCCTGCATGAAACGGCATCATTGGGGCCTGGATCCTAGAGCAGCTCTCCCCAAGTTGATGGACCCCCCAAGTGTTTTATTTGCTTTATTTATTATTTATTTATTATTAGATTTATATATCCTGCCCTTCCTCCCAGTAGGAGCCCAGGGCGACTACAACTTTCATTATATTCCTGATCATTAGGCAGGTTGACTGGGGCTGATGGGAGTTGGTCGAACAACATCTGGAGGGCACCAGGCTGGAAAAAGCTGCCCTAATCCCTAGGGACATGGATTTACATTTCAGAATGAGTGAAAAATGAAAGCAAAGGTTTCCCCTCCCATTGGGTTCAATTTTCATTCATTTAGAAATGAACGCTATGAATAACAAAATGAGTACAAATGGTATTTCAGGATCTGTATTTATATTGTTTTTGAGTGGTTTATGTAAACTACTGAGAGCCAGTGTGGTGTAGTGGTTAAGATGTTGGACTACGACCTGGGAGACCAGGGTTCGAATCCCCCCACAGCCATAAAGCTCACTGGGTGACCTTGGGCCAGTCACTGCCTCTCAGCCTCAGAGGAAAGCAATGGTAAACCCCATCTGAATACCACTTACCATGAAAACCCTAATCATAGGAATCGACTTGAAGGCAGTCCATTTCAATTTTTCATGTAAACTACTACGAGACAGAGAGCGGTATATAAAAACATCAAATAAATAAATAACTTTGGCCTCTATGTTAGATTTAATTTAGCTCTACTTTTTTGGTTACAGCACATGTGAAGAAATCCTGTTTATCTGAATCAAGTTTTGACAGGTATGCAAAGGGGTTCTGACTTTTGTATTTTAATGTATATTGTGAAGTATTTGATATGGAAAGTTTTCCGTCTGGTCCAGTTGAACTAACTGCCACAAGGGGCCTTAACTGAAGGCTGTGAATGAGTTAATTCTGAGTATGCAAAAGCGGATAGCAAGTATGCACATTTTGATTGGTGGGTGCAGGTTTAGAATCTACATTTAAAGACGGTGTGATTGGCTGGGGCTGGACTAGAGGGGCCAGAAGTATACTTATGGCCGAGTGCTAGTCAGCAGAGAGTTGATCATGTTTATGAGACTGTTACATAAGAACATCAGAAGAGACTGATGGATCAGGCCCACCTAGTCCAGCATCCTGTTCTCTCAATAGCCAGCCAGTTGCCCATGGGAAGCCTGCAAGCAGGGCCTGAGTGCAAGAGCACTCTCCCCTCCTGCGATTTCCAGCCGTTGATTTTCAGAAGAATTTGCCTCCAGCTATGGAGGCAGAGCATAGTCATCATGGCTAGTAACCTCTGATAGCCTCATCCCAGAGGTTGGAAAAGTTACTTTTTTAAACTACAACTCCCATCAGCCCCAGCCAGCATGGCCACTGGATTGGGCTGATGGGAGTTATAGTTCAAAAAAGTAACTTTTCCAAGCTCTGCCTCATCCGCCATGTATTTGCCTAATCTGCTTTTAAAGTAATCCAAGTTGGTGGCCATCACTGTCTCCTGTGGGAGCAAATTCCATAGTTTAGCTATCTGCTGTGTGAAGTATTTTCTTTCGTCTGTCCTGAATCTTCCAACATTCACCTTCACTGGATGTCCACAAGTTCTAGTGTTATGTGAGGAGAAAAACTTTTCTCTATCCACTTTCTCCATGCCATGCATATTTTTTTACACGTCTACCTTGTCACCTCTTGTCTTTTTTCTAAACTAAAAAAATGCTGCAACCTTTCCTCATAAGGGAGCCACTCCATCCCCTTGATCATTCCGGTCACCCTTTTTAAAATCTTTTCCAGATCTACATCCTTTTTGAGGTGAAGCAATCAGAACTGTGCACAGTATTCCAAATGTGGCCTCACCACAGATTTGTATAATGGCATTATGATGTCAGCAGTTTTATATTCAATGCCTTTCCTAATGATCCCTAGAAGAAATTTGACTTTTTCACAGCTGCCACACACAGGGTCAACATCTTCATTGAGCTATCTACTACAAGCCAAAGTCTTGTTCCTGTCAGTCACTGCCAGTTCAGACTTCATGAGCGAATATGTGAAATTAAGATTTTTTGCTCCAATATGCATAACGTTGTACTTGTTTACATTGAATTCCATTTGCCATTTTATGGCCCATTCAGTTTGGAAAGGTCCTTTTGAGCCCTTTTTGTTTTAACAACCCTGAACAATTTAGTATCATCAGCAAACATGGCTACCTCACTTCTCACTCCTAACTCTAGATTGTTAATGAACAAATTAAAAAACACAAGTCCCAATACCAATCCTTGGGGGACTCTACCTTCTACATCTCTCCATTGGGAGAACTGTCCATTTATTCTTACTCTCTGCTTCCTGCTTGTTAAACAGTTCCTGGTCCATAAGAGGACCGATTCTCTTATTCCATGACTGCTAACCTTACTCAGGAGTCTTTGGTGAGGTATGTTGTTGAAAGCATTTGAAAGTCCAAGTACACTATGTTCACTGAATCACCTCTATCTATAAGCTTGTTGACACTCTCAAAGAACTCTCACAGGTTAGTGAGACAGGACGTACCCTTGCAGAAGCCATGCTGGTTCTGCTTCAGCAAGGCTTGTTTTTTCTATATGCTTGGTTATTTTATCCGTAACAATACTTTTCAGCAGTTTTCCCAGAACAGACATTAAGCTAACTGGCCTGTAATTTCTGGGATCCCCCTGGATCCTTTTTTAAAGATTGGTACTACATTGGCCACTTTCCAGTCCTTTGGTATGGAGGCAGATCTGAGGGACAAGTTACATATTTTTGTTAAAAGAT